>NC_044557.1:112609552-112927073 GCF_007565055.1 Rhinopithecus roxellana
CAAATCTTAGAGGGGAGTTGGAAGAAGACTGAAAGAAGAAAGGAAAAAAAGGGGAATGAAACAGAAAGAATTGGGAAGAGAGGAGGTAGGAGGAGGCATTTCTGCATTCCTTTAGATAAAGGGAAGTACTCCAAAACACATACTGTTGCTTTGCAGATGCCTGCTCTGGAGTCACTGCTCTTTGGTGAGAGGTATGTACATTGTGCACGTTTTTTGCATGTGAGCCCTTCCGTGATTGGGATGAGCAATGGACTGACTTCTGGAAAGCTCTGAGTCTTGGGATTTGATCCGAGTGCTCCCACTGCAGTTCTTTCTCTCCCTCTCTCATGGAGCTTACATCTTCTCTCAGGTCATTTCTGGCCAGACCTTAGATACAGGGCCACACCTGAAGAGTGGGGCATCTTCAGCCCGCTGGGAAGATGCCTAGGTACTTCAGGGAGAATTAGGCTTTGTTCTACGGGCAGTTTTTCCCTTTGAGAAAAGGCAGATCTCCTACCAGAGACTCTGGAAGCCAAGGTTCAACTCTCCATGGCCACCCACTTTTGTCCCCAGCTTTCTACTTAGCCTGGCAACTGTGGGGTAGGCAGAAAACAGAGCTGGGTGCTTTGCTTTTTCTAATCAGAGGGGAATATATATATATATATATATATATATATTTTTTTTTTCTTAGAGACAGGGTGTCACTGTGTTGCCCAGGCTGAAGTGCAGTGGTGTAGTCATAGCTCACTGCAGCCTCTAACTCCTGAGCTCAAGCGATCCTTCTGCCTCAGACTCCTATGTAGCTGGGATTACAGGAACACGTTGTCACTTGGCTAATTTGTTAATTTTTTGCAGAGACGGGGTCTCACTATGTTGTCCAGGCTGATATTGAACTCCTGGTCTCATGTGACCCTCCTGCTTCAACCTCCCAAAGTGCTGGGATTATAGGCGTGAGCCACAGCATCTGCCAACATTTTTTCTCTTAACAGTTTGTCGACTGGGCGCGGTGGCTCAAGCCTGTAATCCCAGCACTTTGGGAGGCCAAGACGGGCAGATCACAAGGTCAGGAGATTGAGACCATCCTGGCTAACATGGTGAAACCCTGTCTCTACTAAAAAATAAAAAATAAAAAAAAAAAAAAAAAAAAAAAAACTAGCTGGGCGAGGTGGTGGGCGCCTGTAGTCCCAGCTACTCGGGAGGCTGAGGCAGGAGAATGGCATGAACCCAGGAGGCGGAGCTTGCAGTGAGCTGAGATCCGGCCACTGCATTCCAGCCTGGGTGACAGAGCGAGACTCCGTCTCAAAAAAAACAGTTTGTCAGAATCAGTAGCAATTTTATCACAGACCCTAGGAAGTCCCATGTTTTTTGGTTTCCATTTTAATCTATTTTTACAAAGGACTCCAGTTAATCATCCTTATTTTCTAATAGAATAACAGACAACACAGTGAGACCACTTGGACACTTTCCTCACCACAATTTTACCAGGGTGCTAAATAGCTTTTGCATGATGAAATTTTGGCAAAATAATTTCATGTCTCTATTATTTATATCATATGAAAGTTGGAGTTTTCTGGTGGCCAGATTTTTTCTTATGACCTAGAACATTTCTTTTCTTTTCTTTTCTTTTCTTTTCTTTTCTTTTCTTTTCTTTTCTTTTCTTTTTTTTTGAGACAGAGTCTCACTCTGTCACCCAGGCTGGGGTGCAGTGGTATAATCTCGTCTCACTGGAACCTTCACCTCCCGGGTTCAAGCGATTCTCGTGCCTCAGCCTCCTGAGAAGCTGGGACCACAGGCATGCACCACTATGCTTGGCTAATTTTTTATATTCTTAGTAGAGATGGGGTTTTGCTATGTTGGTCAGGCTGGTCTCGAACTTCTGACATCAGGTGATCCGCCTGTCTCGGCTTCCCAAAGTGCTGAGATTACAGGTGTGAGCCACTGTGCCCAGCCTAGAACATTTCTTATGTGTCCCTCTCCGCTTCCACAAGCCCACACTAAATGGGTGAGACAGTGAGCAGTGTATGGGGGTGGTGGGGATGGGGACGTCCATGGTGCTGATCTACTAGAACATTCCTAGGTTCCTTTTATCAACTTGAGATAGGGCTTCTTTCTGAGAGACACAAAGTAAAGTTTTTCTCCCTGGCAGAAAGATAGATTTATTAAGCTGCTGCTTTTTATTAAAGTAACATAGAAACCTTCTTAAAATCCTGCAATGCTGTCAAGAACTGGGCTTGCAGGATCCCTGGCAGGAGAAGGTCTCTATCTCATCTGAAGCATGAGGGTAAGTGTTGGCCGAGGGCATCTGTATGCTAAGGTTGCCAGAGAAAGCAGCAATTGACCTCTGGTGTTTGTTTTGCAACCAACAAAGGGCAAGAGGAAACTTTTCTGAAATGTTTGCTTCAGGGTGCGATGATGAAACCACTGTTGGCTTCTCTTCGAAAACCTGTGCAATCTGAGAGCAGAAAAATCTTTCCTTTTGATTATAAAAAAGAGAGAAGACTTTGATAATGTCAAATATGGGCAAGGCGGTGGCTTTCTGCGTCCTCCCTGGCAGGAGATGGCAGCTCTGCTGGCAGGGATGGTGATGCCTGTCCTGACTACCAATTAAACCAGCCCTTCTCCAGCAGCCTGGCCAGGTGAAGAGGGGACCTGGGGCAGCAGAGATCTGCTCTGACAGTGGAGGACGTGCACCAGACAGGGCTCTCGTCCCAAACAGGCTTGATACATTTCTTTCCCAGAAAAGATTGAATTAGAAGAGAATGTTTTAAGGTGAGTTAGGAAAAAGCATTTTAATGAAAACCGAAGAAGATAGATTAAGGCTAAATTAAATCACCAAGAATGGTTAAGGAAGTGAAAAAAGAGCCAAATTATACCTAGGTGTGTATCATTTCCTGAGTTACTTTGCATTTCGGTCTACTTTTTTCTTTTATTTTCTTTTGAGACAGAGTCTCGTTCTGTTGCCCAGGCTAGAGTGTGGTGGCATGATCTTGACTCACTGCAGTCTTCACCTCCCAGGTTCAAATGATCCTCATGTCTCAGCCTCCCAAGTAGCTGGGATTATAGGCGCCTGCCACCACGCCTGGCTAATTTTTGTATCGTTAGTAGAGACAGGTTTTTCCCATGTTGGTCAGGCTGGTCTCAAACTCCTGACCTCAGGTGATCCACCCTCCTCGGCCTTCCAAAGTGCTGGAATTATAGGTGTGAGCCACTGTGCTCAACCTCCTTTTTTCCTTTTTTGAGACAGGGTCTCACTTTGTAACCCGGGCTGGAGTGTAGTGGCATGAACACGGCTCACTGCAGCCTCAACCTCCTGGGTTCAAGTGATTCTCCTGCCTCAGCCTCCCAAGTAGCTGGGACTAGAGGCGCATGGCATCACCCCCTGTTAATTTTTGTATTTTTTGTAGAGATGGAGTTTCGCCATGTCACCCAAACTGGTCTTTAACTCCTGAGCTCAAGCGACCTACTTGCTCCGGCCTCCCAAAGTGCTAGGTCTATAGGCGTGAGCCATTGCACCTGGCCTTAATCTCCTTTTAAAACACGATCTTCTTCTTCTTCTTCTTCTTCTTTTTTTTTTTTTTATAGCGATAAGGTCTTGCCATGTTGCCCAGGCTGGTCTCAAAGTCCTGGCCTCAAGCAATCTCTCCACCTCAGCCTCCCAAAGTGCTGGGATTGCAGGTGTGAGCCACAACGCCTGTCCGAAAACATGGTACTCTTCAGCCTGGCTACACTGAACAGCCCTAGTCCTAGACGAAAAGCAGGATTCCTGAGTGGAAGAGTATGTTGGTATTTTCATGTCAGTTGAAACACACCTAAAGGATGGCTGCTCGTCAGATTATGGGGTAACCTGATTGCATGCACTCTATCTAAGGGGAAGTAAATAGCTACTTCAATCCCAAACCCTCACTGATGACTCGAGAGCAGTGTTCTAGACCTGGTGCTTGAGTTTATCACCCTGCCAAAGACTGAGAGGACATCTAGAATAAGATAGCCATACAGTACTTGGGCATTTTCTCAAAGCTGCAGCTGGGCCCTCTGCCTCTGACCTGTGGATACCAGAGAGTCTTGGCGGGCTCTGCAGAGCTGTCCCAGTCTGGGTGGGTTTTAAATGATGTGGGGTGAGTGGAGGTAGGCACGAGTCCCTGGAAATGCTCCTCAAGTTGGTGTGCAGTATGAGTGCCAAGTACCAAGGAAGGAAGGGGAAAATAATTAGAAATGGGGCATTTTCCCACATGTTTCCAGGGAGCTTTGCTGTTTTCACCTTGGGACGTAGGTTAATGCAGTTTTCCAACCAGCTGCACAGCGCAACCCAAACCCGGCCTTTGAAGTACCCAGTGCTCATATAGACAATAGAAAACACACCTCGGGAAATACCTCAAGGTATTAGACTTCATTTAGGAAAAAATTGAGATAACATTTAACTATCTCTGAAGTGTTGATATGGAAATCCCAGCATAATGTTCTATTACTTTTTTTTTTTCTCCCTGATTCCTATTTGGATAGACTCCAATGACATGCAACAAGAGAACAGTCCTACTTTATATTCATTAGAGACTCGAGGAGCCCAGAAGACAAATAGTCCCTGTGGAGGGACCATGTCTTTAGGGTGGCCCACTGGATTGAGGTCAATTGTCACAAAAGAGACCAGAAAGGCAGAGTGAGCTGCTTTGCTTTTTGAAAATAAAGCAAATTGCTCTGTTGCCTTATATTAACATATACCTCTGTGGGTTCCTAAGTATTCTTGTTTCTGGGTGTATCTGTATGTATTTGTGATTTTATGCCTGCCTCTTTAACTTAGGAAAATAGCGAATGCAACCTGAGATAGAAAGTCCCCAAATCTTGGGTTCTGTTTCTAGCTCTCACCGACTTCATGGAATGGCCTCGTGCTGGACATTGACACATGCTGTTTGCCTGCTGCTCCAGTATGTTATGAGCAAAGGCTAATAAAGTATAATCACAACGTCCTAAAAATGTCAAGTCCATGCCCCTTGGGCCTCCCATAACTATTCTCATCTGCAAAATGGAGCTGGTAACTCTGCGCCCTGCCTTCCCCACACAGATGTTAGGAAGCTGGGCTGGAGAACGTCTGTAAAGCAGTTTTAGATTTTGGAACATGGGAACAATAAATGACCATAACAGCTATTTATCATGAAAGAGGAGATGACGATATATTCTATATTTCAAGCCCCACTTCTCTCATCTACTTGAAAATAGTTTAGCTCACCGATTGAGGCCATCAGTTAAGGAGGTATAAGTGTACAAAATGCAGAGGAGGGGAAGACATTTTCACCTAAAACTTTGCCATCCTGGGTGAAAATTAACTCTCTGGAAGGATGTGGAAGCACATATTCATGAGCTGAATGTATCACTGTAGCTTATAAAGAAGAAGAGAATGCTATTGAGTCTGATGCAGAATAAAGTGGGGAATGACAGGTGCCAAGAATCAGGGACTCTAACTTGGCCAGAACCCAAGTCAGTTGAACTGGGTTACTGTTGGGGACCTTTAGTGGGTCGGGGATGACTTAGCAGGCACGGTCTTCAGAAGCAGAAAACTATGTCCTAGTAAACATCACAAAATTCGGCAAAGTTTAAATCCTAGAGGATCATGGACAATATCTTTGTAGACCAACTGGCTGATCTTTGACTAAACATGTGTGTGTATGTGTATGTATGTTTGTGTGCACACATGTGTGCATGCATGTGTGGGTGCCTATCCAAGGAGAAGCAAAACAATTGCTTCAAAGATAAGTAAACAACATTTGGGGATAGCCCATGCTGAAAGTGGTTAAATCAATGATCCCATCCTTCCGGAGTCTATGGTCTCATTTATTTAGTCCTCAAACATATGCAAAGTAAAAATACTTAATGTAGTCAAGTCAGTGCTTTGTTTGCATCCAAGGCATGAGATGAAAATGGTCTCTGTCCTCCAGGAGCTTGCAACTTTGTAGGGGATTTAAGACTTTTCCATAATTTTTTGTTAATTTCTCCAGTTAAATTAAAATCCTCTCCTGTCTCTTTCCCCACCTCCCACTACCTTTGTCAGAAGTCCAATATCACCCTCTTATGGCTCTCTTGCTACATCCTCAGAACCATCTAAAGAAAACTCCTCCAAGGCTGGGTGCAGTGCATCATGCCTGTAGTCCCAGTGCTTTGGGAGGCTGAGGCAGGAGGATCACTTGAGGCCAGGAGTTTGACATCAGCTTGGGCAACACAGTGAGATCCTCTCTCTACAAAAATATATATATATAAAAAAAATAGTGGCACATGCTTATGGTCCTAGCTACTGGGGAGTCTAAGCCTGGAGGCTTGTTTGAGCCCAGGAGTTGGAGGCTGCAATGAGCTATAATTGCACCACTGCACTCCAGCCTAGGTAACAGTGAGATCCTGTCTCTAAAAATAATAAATAAATATATAAATACATTGAATAAAGCTCCTCTAATAAAGGAGATCCTTGTGACCCCTCCTGCAAACAGGTAACAGTCCGGGTCTGTTCTTGGGCTGCCCCTGCCCCTGCCGTTGCCCCTCGCTGCCACACGGTGCCACTGTTGAATGGGCATAGTAGCTTTTTTCAGGAGGGTAAGTCCCAGCTGATTCCACTTCCTAAATTATCCCTGTGGCCTGTTCTCATTGGGTTTCTAGAAGACAGCCCTCAGTGCTCAGCCCTTTGGGTTCTATACAGTCCTCCTCCTCACCTCGGGGAGCTGTGCCAGGAGGTGCAGGAGTCAGCCCCCTGCCAGGTTCATGGACGCTGCCTTTCAACCCGAGAAATGCCAAGGTTTCTCACCAGCCACTCCACCCACTTCCTACCTCCCTTAAATAAACTCCTTTCCTCAAAGATGTTCCTAGCCATCAGAAACACAAAACAATGGCTTCCTTTCACTTGAAGGAAAGCCTTCTCTATCACAGGGATGAGTCACCTTCCAAAGAATGCTCAGGGATAATCCCCAGGACCCCTCTTGCTTAACTCAGTGAAAAAAACCCACAGGTTCAGTTTCCAGCATGACTCTCCACTAAGTATATAAAGAAATAGTTTAAAGTGGGCAGAATGCAATAGTTGATCAGAGAATTGCAAAGAAAGAGTGATGGGAACACAGATTAGTGAACATTGATGTCAATTTAGAGTAACCTGGGAAGACCAGATGGGGGAGGCATTTGTGCTGACCTTTGATATGCAATAGGATTTGACAGATGAATGTGGTAGGAAAGGGTATTTTCAAGCCAAGGGGGTAAGACAAGTGAATGCGCAGAGGTGGGGAAAACGCATATTTGATGCCCGGGGGTGGGTGGTGGTAGTGGAAGTGGGGAACTTTGTGTGTTACAGTATGGGGGCCATACAGGGAGATATGGAAGTTGAAGGCTGGGGCTTAGAATGCCCTGGAAGACAACTAAAGGTCTGGCCAGCACCCTGTTTTCCTTTTACGTTACCATATCTGCTGATCAGCTCAAATCAAGAATAAACCAATCAAGGAATGAACGCAGAAGCTAAAACATTGAAAACAAAGGTTGAAATTGAGTTGCCTTCATCTAGCCAAATCCTACATTTTTATTTAAAAAGAAAAAAATTCTCAAAGAAAAAAAGCTGAACTTGTAGATTTCGGTAAGGAGAAATAGAATGTTTGGGGAATTTCAATAAACCACTGAATTAATAAGTCTTCTTTTTCCCCCATTTTCAAACCATTTTTGAGTTGCATAAACAGTCAGTACTTCACTGTTGTGTCCTTGAACTGAGTCCTTTTAGTGTTCAGAAAGAGACATTTAGAAGAAAATGACACAAACATTTCTTCCTCAAACCACCTTGTTGAAGTTTCTCCGGGGACCAAAGTCGATGACTTGTAAATTCCTTTACTCTTAAAATAAAAGGCATTTTCATAAAAGAAAAGGTGATGGCCAAAGACAGAAACCGTTACGCACACTGACACCTACTCAGGAGGGAAAATTGTCACAGGGAAGATGTCATTTATTCTCTTCCTCATGGTGCTCAACTGTCTTACATTCAAAAACATTCTATGAGGACGACAACATCCATAAGCAACAATAAAAGCCCTTTTGCAGCCGTTTTAAATATTTGTAGGAGTCGAGGATCTCACAGTGTTAACAGGACCATCGTATGCTTTAGTCAGGAGGCTTTCTTACCCCGCATCTCATTTGCTTCCCTGGTAGCAGTCCCAGGGAAGGTGGTAGGGCAATGACTCTTAATTTTGATTTTATAGCTGACAAAACCAAGCCCTTCAGTGGTGACAGGACTGAACTAATGTTTCTCAGTGAGTCAATACAGGGCCAGAAAAGATTTGGAGACCAGATCTCTTCAAGCTCACCTGGGCATATTCTCTCCCTGCTGCTCCCAGCTGTCCCACCAGACTGTCGCCCTGCGGGACTGAAAAATTTCTTGAGGATGGGAATTGCATATTAACCATCTTTTTATCCTTCCACGATACCCTCCCCATAACAGGTGTTCCATAAATGTTAATTAAATAAGGGCTGTAAGTCCTGGAGTCTAAATGGCTCTAAATTAGATTTTCAAAGTTTCTGGGTCCTTGCATATTTCCAGAAAAAAGAAAAACTTTCACTTTCTTAATCTGGCAATGAAGAAAGAGAATATTAGTTGGTTTCATTCCCTGGGATATTCAGAAACAAATATTGAGGACTACTGGAAGCTGAGGGTTACGTGCAGGATAAACAGCAATAATGAATGGATCTAGAATACAATTCAGTCTTTTGTTTATATACGTCTGTTTCTTCTGGCTCAAGGGTTTTAAAATGACCTTTCCTAGCAAGATCTGGAAATGAATAGTCTTTTCTTTTTTTCAAGCAGTTCTTGTATTTCCTGAAGTCAGTTACCATGTGTCCTTTGACAAATGAGTTGCAGGAGTGTTGACCTTACCTTGAAGAATACTTTCTCCTGTATTTTTTACTTTCACCGTATGACCACATTTTACTCCTGCAGAGTTGGATGCAAATAAGACCCATCCCCTAAATAATTGTGAAGTGGGCGGTTTTTTTCAATATATGTATTTCTTTTCTTTGCATGGTTGTGGGAAAGGGGAGAGGGGACTTGGAGAGGAAGAAGCTTGTCCTGAAGATGAGGTCAGCTATGTCTGGACGGCAGGACCCCAGGAGGCTGGGCTTGGGTCAGCAACAGCAAGGGGCTGTGTGAGACTCTAATTAGCATCCCCTTGTCTTGCTGCCCTAGACATCCATCTACTGCCATAGCTTTAAATCAAGTATCACCAAGGGTTCTGCACATTCCATATTCATTCATTTATTTTTTAATAGAATGTATCATGCACATTATATAAAATTTGGAAAGAGCAGAAAGAAGAAAACATTTATGCAAGCCTCACTCACCCCAAACAACTGTCTGTAAACACTTTCAGTTCTCAGGTTTTTTTCCAGGCATGGATACTGAGAGATTTCACGTGTGGTTATCATACTGTGTAAGTAATTGAGTAAATTGCTATTAGATGCCTGTATGTGGTGAGAAGAGTTGCAAACAAGATAAAGAAATAAAGCCCTTTCTCTCCATGCTCTTAGTGCACAAATCTGGTTGCCTGTCTTGGAATAGGTTCATAGGAATGATGTTATGGGGTCAAAGGGTATATTTTAGAGGAGAGTAAATTTAAGCGAGGGTGAGGGTGCAGGGAGGAAGAAGTGTTTCCTTTTGAGCCACCTCCCCTTCATTTAGTTTATCAGTTATTTCACTCATGCATGGTTTCAGGCCACCACCTCACAGTAAGACCTTTGGAGAGCCTTGGAATGCATAACCTGGAGCAGTGGCTGGAACAGGGGTGGCTCAGCCAGGGGAGCCCCAGGCCTGCAGATCTGGACTGGGGTCACTCACCCTGGAAATTCAGCTTGCCTTGGTGAGAGCCACTTGGGAGTGCATATGAGCTGAGCTGAGAAGGGCCCGAGCAGTCCTTGGTGGTGGAGGTTTGACTGGGAGATTTTAAATATCTAACCTTGGGAGCTCCTGCCTATAAAGACATTGAGCATCACTCCTTTTGTTACTTTGTGTTGGTCACCAGGAGAATCTGATTCCTTCAACTGCCTCACACCATAGTCAATGGATGACTTATTATTCTCTTTGTCCTTATTCTCAAGAAGCCTGCAGACTCATGGGGAAGCCATTCCTGAAATAATCACAAGCAAATAAACAGATTTTTCTAAGCTGTTATCACAGTTCAGGTGTTAGGGAGAAAATGTCCAGGGTGCCACGAAAACATATAATCAGGAAACTCCACTGGATCTGAGGTGGAGTGGGCGTGAAAGGTTTCCCCAATGTCATTACCACTGAGCTACATTCTGAAGAATGACGAGCAACTCATAGGCCAAGGTGGTGTGGAGAAGCGGGTGCAGAGATGGTTTCAGCAGATCAAACGGTAGCTATGCAAGCCAAATTGCAAAGAAGCAGGTTGTTAACCACTACCAGCCACCGAAGAGAAGTTGGCTTCATCAGGAAGCAGAGTGTGTGCCTGGGAAGCAGGGTGGCCAACTTGTCCCTCTTTTCAGATTGAAAATCCCATGTCATGGGCACCTTCCTCAGCCCCACGCAAACTGGGACGTTGGTCAGCTTAAAAGTACCCTCTGATTCATTTTAATGAATTGGTTTTCTGAGTGTCAAGGGTTGTTTGGTTAGACATTGTCCTGCTCTGTCAATGGACCTCTCTTAGAATGTAAATACTGTGGGAAGAAGATGATGCCGTTAGCCACCCACTTCTTAGTATAAGTCTGCTTATCTGAAGTCTAAATTCTTTACTAGTTAGACTCTGGCTTATGAGGATGCACTGAGATATGGAAGGGAAGGGGAACATGGAAGAAGATGTTTTTAACGTAGAGAGGAAGAAAATAAGAAAGCGATGAAGACATGCTTGGCCTGCGTCATTATTTTACCTGTGAATAGGTTACCTTAGGCCTATACTCACTATGCCTCAACTCTTATCTATAAGACGAGAGTAGTAAAGTTCTTGTTCAAGTAAGAAATGACATAGGTGGTAGGCCTGTGGAACTTGTGGTCAATGCTACATGACAGCAGGAACCTTTATTTTCTGTTCTCAGCTCCAGGGAAAACCTCTCCTCCAGGTAGCCTTGGGATCCATTTGTGAGATGCAATCACTGTTGAAAACAGTGACAATGAGGGTCTTCCTGCATTTTCGAGAACCTGTAGACTTACCTCAAATTCAGCTTCAAGGAGTAGAGAGTACAAGGACCTATACTTGGACATGGCTTATAAAGCAATTTCACTCATATTATCTTCTTAGAAAACTATGCAAATCCAAGGAAAAATTCCATCAGCCAACATTTACCTAGCATTTGCTCTGACAAGTTCCATTCTAGGTGCTTTACTTGAACCAGGTAATTTGATCCTCACAATAACCTGATGAGGTAGGTACTATTACCAACCCATTTTACATATGAGCAAGCTAAGGCCAGAAAACCCAAGTAATGTGCTCAAGGTCACACAGTTATTAAATGTGGTAGCCAGGAGTTGAATCCAATTACAATGGTGCTGGAACCATCTTCAGCTGGGAGGAGGTATTGTTACCACTTCTATTTTACAGCAGAGGAACCCGTGCATACCTGGGGCCCATCAGGAAACCCTGACTGTTACAGAAGGGCCAGACTCAGGCCCCTACATTAGAAAAGGACTCCTACTGCCCTGCTGGCCCTTTGCACAGGATGACACACATGCATTTTGTTTTTTTATAAAGCCACCAACTGCCTTGTGTAAAGGAAATCAATCTGAAGTCCCTTGGAAGGGGAAGTGTGGAGGGAAGGTCCTGGAAAGGAAAGGAGCAGAACAGGCTGTGCATTTGCAGCTGGAGCATCACAGATCCACAGTGAAGAGGGCAAAGTAAGACTGGCCACGGCTGCACAGCACAGAGGATGTGCCTGGAAATGGGTGACAGTGCACTCAAGGAGAAGCGTGGAGGTAGGACATGTCATCAGCTGTTTCATTCCACTTCTGGGCTCAGTTTAGTTGGACGTAGCTCCCCTTCCTCCCCTTGGCTGATCAATGAATGAGAGAAAGACCTCGGCAGCGCATTTTGTTAGCAGCAAGCTCGACTCCGGAACTTGGAAGTTCATAAGCACATTGAGTGACTATTCCTGAGTTTGCAGGAGATGAGGAGGGGAAGAGAGTCCAGAAGCACCAATTCCAAGTTCCTTTACTCCTCTCAATTCTTAGAAGCCATAGAACTTTAAACTGCAAATCTAGTACGTCAGATCCTCCTACCTAACGAATCCTCTCTGGCAGTTCCCTGAATCAGCTTGGCCTCTCCATCATGGTAACGCTCTCTGTTGCCTTTCTCAGCCGAGAATTTGGTGGGTGCTGAGATATGGCAATATTTAATATTAGCCTAACTCAATTTAATTAAGGAGATAAACTTTGAGACAGAGAAGGAGGAATAGCTGTTTTGTGATGAATTCTATAATATGGTGGGTATCCAGACTATTTCCATGGAAAACTGGAGGTTGAGTGTGTAGCCATTTAGAGAGTCGTGATGAATAGAATAAATATTTGGTTCACTTTCTATGGTTATCTTCTAGTTTCTGACTTCCACTAATAACATATATGTGAATAAATAATACCTAAACCACTGCCCACTCAGGATATTCATTTGCAGACTGTGTGTTATAGCACTATGTGACTTAAATCTCCCTCCCCCCATGGAGTTTATTTGTCCAAAGTAAACTCTCAGAAGCATAATAAAAGGCTGTGCTCTAGGTTTACAGACTCCAGGTCCTAAGGACTTCAGAGAGCATTTGATTAGCACCAGGAGACACTTCGTAAGAGCTTCCCAAGTGTTCTCTAGGAAGAAATGCCTCATCATTTAGGGAGATGTCCCATTAGAACCTTTGCCCTTTGCTCCTATCGTTAGCTTTTCTTTTCTTCCTTTTTTGAAAAGCAGTGAAGTGACGTTTTCCCACATTCCTCCACAGTGCTGTGTACCTGCACACAAGTTGGCAAGAAGGCAAGAGAGGCGGGGCGGGGGGGGGGACTTAAATGGAAACAAATGTGAAGGTGACTATTTGCTGGTGCTGTGGAACGAAATTCCAGAAGGCAGCCTGGCGGTGCGTCCAGGGACAGCAGAATTGTTAAGAACGAGTATCGGCTCTGGCATGGGGATAAAGAATTGTCAGGATTTGTTTTTCTATTTTTCACCCCTTTGATGGACTCGTGTTAGTACTTTTGTTTGCGATTAAGCCGTTCATTTCTATCTGTGTGCAATGCAGTGCAGTGTTTCAGGCACTGCGGGGGACCTTGTCTCTCCCACCAGAAGTTGTAGTATAGTTCAGGGCTTTCTTTTCTTTCTTTTTTTTTTTTTAAATAGTGTTGTGTGGTCCTGAGCAGAGTGAATAGTTCAGCTAATAAATTCCTGAGCCCCTTTAGCACAGAGGTGAGGGCTCCGTTGCTCACATGCATCCCCAAGCCTTGACCTGTTGAGCCCTTTGCCACACTGTAGCAGAGTCTTTTCATATTGATACTAATTTATCATTATTCCATTTAAATGCTCTTTTTTTTTTGTCTGAGAGAGAGAGACAGAAAACATCTGCATATCGAGTAATATTAGCTACAGTTGGTGACTCAAGTGAGAATGAATCTGACAGCCCCATTTATTATATCTGGGTAGGCTTTATTACAGAGACTCGTGCATTTGAACTTTTCCTCTGCAAGATATGAAAGAGTCTCTGATGGATTCATATCTGGCTTTACAAACAACATTTTGAAATACAAGAGAGATTGCATCTATAGATAACATTTCAGTTATAATAAGCGAGGCCAAATGTTAGCCAGATTTAAACCAATAGCAACAATCCAGACATTTAAAGGTGCTGTTAGTTATGAAGCCTTATGGTTCATGTTTACAGCTGCGTTCTTTTGTTTCCTGACTGTGTTGTCAGCATTCATGTGGTTGTTTTTGATTCATCATGTCTAGTGCATCGCCCTCCTCCATCATTAGGCTAATAGCTCAGGTCATTTTTAAGAGCAATGCCATGATCCATTTCCCTTTGGGTAGGACTGGCCATTGAGTTTAAAACATGCCATTGTTAAAACAAACCAAATTACCACCACCACTACCAAAATCTCCAAACAGACGTTTTCCCATCAATTTGAAAATCAGCCGTCTGAGGCTTAGTAAGGTACACTGGGGTAGTTATAGTAAATGTTCAAAGAATTGGCTTAGCGTTTAACTTGGCTCACTGTCAGTTAATTAGGACTTGAGCTCCTACAAATCAGAGGTGCCCATGTTAGTGTATGTGTTAATGTGTTTCTCAGGCAGCAGGATGGTTAGTAACTATTATTTCTGTATCCCTACTTGCTAAAGAACTTACTGGCTCTCTTTCTCTCTAACTCTACTGAGTCAAATGGCTCTGCAGGTGATCTTGGTGGTCCTGAACCCTGGGACACAATTCCTTCACTGAGGCCTGAAAACCAAGCAAGTTTCACACTGGGTTCTTTCGTTTTGTCTTCCCTTTTTACTTGTATTATTTTTCAATTGAATTTCAGTACTCAACACCAGGAAACAGAAAATAAAACAGGGCTCCTGTTCAATGGACTGGTGGTAAGCATGCAATTGTTTATGTAAATCTGTGAAAGTCCAATACGTTTATTATTATTATTTTTAATGTCAATGTGTCTTAACATTTCCCATGTAAGCAATTTTTTTTTTTTTTTTTTTTTTCAGATGGAGTCTCGCTCTGTCGCCCGGGCTGGAGTGCAGTGGCGCAATCTCTGCTCACTGCAACCTCCACCTCCTGGGTTCAAGCAATTCTCCTACCTCAGCCTCTCGGGTAGCTGGGACTACAGGCGCGTGGCACTACGCCCAGTTAATTTTTGTAATTTTAGTAGAGAAGGGGTTTCTCCATGTTGGTCAGGCTAGTCTTGAACTCCTGATGTTAGGTGATCTGCTCACATTGGCCTTCCAAAGTGCAGGGATTACAGGCATGAGCCACCACACCCGGGTATAAACTTGATTTTTAAAGCACCATGGAGCTGCAGTCCTCATGTTTCTGTGTCAATTAAAGTTAAAATGTGTAGACAACATTTATGAGCATCCTAATACTCATAGACCTTTGTCAGTTGCAAACTAAAATGGTGATTTTTTCCCCTAGTCCTTTGTTGGTCTCTGCCAGACTTCTCTGGGTCCTCTATCACCTTCCCTTAGCTCCTTCAGATTTATCTACTCTTGATCACCAAGTCTTTCATTCTTTAATTTATCATATTCTATGCCGGGAACATCTATTTTTCCTCAATCCACTACCTTCCTTGACTTGTTATTTGAAGTCCCTTCACTTTGTTTTATTTTATTTTTCACTTAAAAGACACAAACCTACAATACATGCATAGTTCAGGGTGCCTGACACCCTAGAGGAGAGATTCAACACATTTCAAAGGTGACTATAAAGGCAGAATGTGATAAATATGAGGAAGATTAAAGCCAAGTGTTTTGGGAGTGAAAAGGGGAGAGATACCCATTAAATGAACCATCACCTCTTTTAGAAAATGTAATAGTTGATTTTGACTATTAAAATAACACACATTTAGAGATTTAGAGATGCAGACTAGGAAGCTTCACAGAGAGGCAAAGTTAGCAAAAATATGTGGACCAAAATATTTTTGTGAGAACTCTGGATACTACTTGAGAAGTCTAAGCACCCTGACCAACATAAAACGGGAAGGGATTTCAGATAAAGGGTTAGGGAAGTTCATAGCACTTTGTATGCTCATCTGTGCTCTGCCCCCATTTGACCTAATGCAACACAACTGGAAGGAAACTTCCCACACCAGAGATCCTCTCTTTGAATAAAAACGAAGGAGAGGACCATGTGTACAACAGTCTGGCTCATCTGGGAGCTGCCTCAAGAATTGGTATCTATCTCAATTGGCTCAGAGGGCTGATTGAATTTGTGGCCTTGTTTGCAAGCTGCTGAAAACAGGTTCAATAATAGTGGCACATTTGAGCTGCAGTTCCACAGGCAGGTGCCAGAGGGAGCAAGAGATTACAGACTTTTGAGAAGAAGCAAGGACAAGCTGCAATGGGAATTTCACAGGACTAAAAGCTTATATACATGCCCAGAGAAGACACATTCTCAGAGTTTGAAAGATCCTAAAATAAACTCTAGCTGGTCTGATCAGTGAAAGTCTTTTGCATGAAGCCAGACCATAAAGTTCATGAAAAGTGGTTGTTGTTTTGAATGTCCATGTCTTAACATCATCAGCACAACAAAAATCAAAAGGCACACAAAGAAACAAAGATTTATGGCCCAATCAGAGGGCCAAAATAACACTTCAGAAGCCAACCCTAAAGAAATGAAAATGTATGGGCTTGCTGACAAAGAATTTAAAATAACTGTCATAAATATGCTCAATGAGCTAAAAGAGAATACAGATAGATGACTAAATGAAATCCAGTAAATGACACATGCATAAAGTGAGACTATCAACAAAGAGAAACTATTTTAAAAACACCAAACAGAAATTCTGGTGCTAAAAACCATAATAAGTGACTTCAAAATATCACCAAAAAGGTTCAACAACAGACTTGATACTGCAGAAGAAGAAATCATTGAACTTGAAGACAGGTTATTTGAAATCCTCAAGTCAGAGGAACAAAAAGAAAAAAGAATGAAGAAAGTGAAGAGAACCCAAGGAACTTATGGGGCACTATCAAGCAGTTCAATATAGTTATTATAGAAATTCCAGAAGGAGAAGAGAGAGAAAAGGCCAGAGCTCTCAACTGGAGAAATAATGGCCAAATGTCTCCCAAATTGAAGGGAAAAATGGACATACAAATTAAGAAGCTCAAAGATTCCAACAAGGATAAATCCAAAAAGACCCACACCTAGATATAATCAAACTGTGAAACATCAAAGACAAAGAGAGACTCTTGAAACCAGCAAAAGAAAAGCAACCCATCACATAAAAGAGAACTTTGATAAGATTACCAGTGAATTTCTCAGCAGAAACTTTGAAGGCTAGAGGAAGTAGGATATTATACTCAGAGTGCTGAAAGAAAAAAGGAAAAACAAAAATACCCTGCAAAAAAACCTGTCAACTAAGAATATTGTGTCCAGCAAACTGTTCTTCAGAACTAAAAAAGAAATGAAGACTTATTCAGGTAAACAAAAACAAAAGGAGTTCATTATCACTAGATCTGCTTGGCAAGGAATGCTAATGGGAAATTCCTCAAGGTGAAGGGAGAGGATGGTAGAGACCGCAGCACAAAGTCATTAAAAAATATAAAGTTTTCTGATAAAGGTAAATTCATAGACATAGTAAACTTTATTACTGTAATTTTATTGCATATCTTCACTTTTAATTATTGTATAGAATTTAAATTACAAAAACATTAAAAAACTATAAACCTATATTAATGGGTATACAACCTAAGAAGATGTAATTTATGACAGCAATAACAAATGGGAGATTGGGCATTTAGTACTAGAGTTTTTGTATGACATTGAAATTAATTTATTAGTTTAAAATAGAGTCTTATAACTCTAAGATGTTATATGTAATTACAGTGGTAACTATAAAAAAACTATAGAATATACTCAAAAGGAAATGAGAAGGAAATCAAAGCATGTCAGTATAGAAAAATCAGCAAAACATAAAAGGAAAGCAGTAAGAGAGAAAAAGAACAAAAAGCTGTAAGATATATGGAAACAATTAACAAAATGGCAATAGTAAGTCCTTCCATATAGACAATTACTTAGAATGTAAATGGATTAAATTCCCCGGTCAAAGATATATTGGAAAATTTGATTTTAAAAAACAGGATTCAGCTGGATACGCTGGCTGACGCCTGTAATCCCAGCACTTTGGGATACTAAGGCAGGTGGATCACTTGAGGTCAGGAGTTCGAGACCAGCCTGGCCAAATGGCAAAACCCCATCTCTACTAAAAATTAAGAAATTAGCCATGCATAGTGGCACATGCCTGTAATCCTAACTACTCAGGAGGCTGAGGTGGGAAAATTGCTTGAACTCAGGAGGCGGAGGTTGCAGTGACCCAAGATCACAGCACTGCACTCCAGCCTGGGCAACAAAGCAAGACTCTCTCAATAAAAATAAATACATAAATAAATAAATACAAATAAACAAAACCCAGGATTCATCAATATACTGTATATCAGAAACTCACTTTCGATTTAAGGATACATATTGGTTGAAAATGAAATGATGGAAAAAATGTTGCAAATGGTAGCCAGAAGAGAACAGGATAGGCTATACTAAAATCAGAAAATGTTTACTCTAAGTCAAAAATTTTGTTTATAAATGACAAAGAAGGACATTATTTAAGGATAAAAGGATTAATTCACCAAGAAGATACAATTCTAAGTATTTATGCACCAAACATCAGAGAGCCTCACTATATGAAGCAAACTTTGGCAGAATTAAGGGGAGAAATAGAGAGCAACACAATAGAAGTAGATTTCAATACCCCTCTTTCAATAATGAATAGAAAAACCAAACAGAAAATACGTTTAAAAATAGAAGGCTTGAAAAACAGTATTGATCACTTGGACCTAAAAGATATACAGAAAAGTCTACCCAACAGAAACAGAATATACATTCTTTTCACGTGCACATGAAATATTCTCCAGAATAGATCACATATTAGATCATGGAACAAAATCTTAACAAATTTTAAAAGATTGAATTTATACAACATATATTTTCCAGTCACAATGGAATGAAACTAGAAATCCATAACAGAAGGAAAACTGGAAAATCCATAAGTATGTGGAAATTGAACAACACACTATTTAACAACCAATGGGTCCAAGAGGAAGTCAAAGGAAAATGAGAAAACACTTTGAGAAAAATGAAAATGAAAAAAATCCCATATCGAAATGGATGGGATACAGTGAAAGCAGGGCTATGAGAGACGTATGTAGGTACAAGTTCATACATTAAAAAAGAAGAGAGATATAAACCTATTTAACTTTATACTTCAAGGAACTGGGAAAAGAAGAACAAACTAAACTATAGCTACTAGAAAGAAGAAAATGATAAGGACTAGAGAAGAGATTAGTACTATTAAGTAGAAAATAGAAAAATAGTAGATAAAAATAAAACTAAGAGTTGGTTTTTTGAAAAGATAAAGAAAATTGACAAATTCTTAGCTAAACTAATTGAAATAAAAAGAAGACTGAATTAACTAAAATCAGAAACAAAAGAGGGGATATTACAACCAATGCTACAGAAATAAAAATGATGAAAAGAGATTAATTGTATGCCAACAAATTGGATAACCTAGAAGAAATGTATACAATCCAACACACAACCTACCAAGACTGAATCATGAGAAATAGAAAATCTGAAGAGATCAATAACCAGTAAGGAGATTAAATCAGCAATTAAAAAGTTCTTAACAAAGAGAAGTCTAGGACCACACAGCTTCGCTGGAGAATTCTACCAAACATTTAAAGCAGAATTAACACCAATCCATGTCAAGCTCTTCCAAAAAATTGAAGAGGAGGGAGTACATCCAAGGTAATTTTACAAGGCCAGCATTACCTCAATATCAAAGCCAGACAAGAACACTAAAAGAAAGAAAACTACAGACCAGTATTGTTGAATAGTGATGAAAAATCTTCAACAAAATACTAGCAAACTGAATTCAGCAGCACATTGAAAAGATTATCCACCATGACAAAGTGGAATTTATTCCTGGGATGGAAGGATGATGCAACGTATGAAACTCAATTAATGTAAACTTCACATTAACAGAATGAAGGACAAAAATCACATGATCATCTCCATTGATGCAGAAAAGCACTTGATAAGATTCAATACCACTTCATCATAAAAACACTCAACAAACTAGGAATAGAAGGAAGTTTTCACAGCGTAATAAAAACCATATATAACAAGTCCACAGCTAACATCTTACTCAATGGTGGAAGACTAACACTTTTCCTCTAAGATCAACAGCAAGGCAGGATGCCTGTTCTTTGCCACTTCTATTCAACATAGTTTTGGAAATCCTAGCCAGAGCAGTTAGGCAAGAAAAATCAATTAAAACCATCAAATAGGAAAAAAACCCCTACAATTATCTCTCCTCACAAACCTATGATCTTATATGTAGAAAACCCTAGAGATTCCATGAAAAGCTATTAGAACTAATAAATTTAGTGAAGTAGTGGGATACAAAATCAATACATATTTCTATACACTTACAATGAAGAATTACAAAATTAAGAAAACAATTTGATTTACGATAGCATCAAAACAAATATAATTCTTAGCAATAGGTCTAACCAAGGAGGCAAAAAATTCATATACTGAAAACTATAAGCCATTGCCAAAAGAAATTAAATAAGATACAAATAAATAGAAAGATATCCCATATTTATGGATTGGAAGACTATATTTATTAGATATAAATGCTACCAAAGTGATTTACAGTTTAAACACAATACCTATCAAAATCTCAACAGCATATTTTGCAGAGATAAGAAAAATTATCCTAAAATTTATATGGAATTTCAAGGGACTTCAAGTAGCTAAACATTTTTTTGAAAAAGAAGAATAAATTATAAATGGAGGACTCACACTTTCTGAATTCAAAGCATATAGCAAAACTACAGTGATCAAACAGTGTGGTACTGGCATAAAGACAGATAGACCAATGGAATAGAATAGACAGTCTAGACATAAATGCTCACATATATGGCCAAATAATTTTTGAAAAAGGTGCCAAGACCACTCATTGGGAGAAAAGACAATCTCTTCAACAAATGATATTGAGAAAACAGTATATACACATGTAAAAGAATAAAACTGGATTCTTAAATCATACACAAAGTATTAACTCAAAATAGATTAAGGACCTAAAAGTAAGATCCAAAGTTACAAAACTCCTAGAAGACATCATAGGGTTAAAGATTCATGACATGGGATTTGGCAATGATTTCTCGGCTATCACACCAAAACCACAGGCAAAAAAAGCAAAAATAGACATATGAGGCTACATCAAATTACAACTTTTTTTTTTTTTTTATCAAAGTACACTGTCAAGAGAGTGAAAAGGTAACACACAGAATAGGAGAAAATATTTGCAAATTGTACATCTGATAAGGGTTTAATATCCAGAATATATAAAGAACTCATACTACTCAACAACAAAAATCCAACTAGCCCAATTTTTCAAATGTGCAAAGCATTTGAACAGACATCTCTTCAAAGATGAAATACAAATGGCCAACAAACATGTGAAAAGATGCTCAGCATCACTAATCATCAGAGAAATGGAAATTTTAAAAAATGAGATATGACCTCCTATCCATTAGGATGGCTACTATAAAAAAAATCAATCCAGAAAATAGCAATTATTGACAGTGCTGTAGAGAAGTTAGAACCCTGTATATTGTTGTTGGGATTGTAAAATGGTGTAGTTGCTACAGAAGTCAGTATGGCAGTTCCTCCGAAATGCTCTACCATGTGATCCAGCAATCCCACTTCTCAGTATATATCCAAAAGAACTGAAATAAGGGGCCTAAAAGGATATTTTCATGCTCATGCTTAGCAGCACTGTTCACAATGGCCAAGAGGTGGAAGCAACCCAAATGTCCATTGAGGTATGAATGGATAAAATGAAAGGTAGTATGTACATGCAATGGAATAATACACAGTTTTAAAAAGGAAGGAAATCCTGTCATATGCTACAACATGGATGAAGCTTGAGGACGTTATACTAAGTGAAATAAGCCAGTCACGAAAGGAAAAATGCTGTGTGATTCCACTTACGTGAGCTATCTGAACTGGTCTAATTCATAAGTATAGAAAGTAGAATTATAGTTACCAGGGGCTTGGAGAAGGGGGCAACAGAGACTTGTTGTTTAATAGAGGCAGACTTTCAGTTCTGCAAGACAAAAAAGTTCTGAAGATCTGTTTCACAACAATGTAACCTAACGCTACTGAAACGTACACTCAAAGTGGTTAAGATGGTAAGTTTAATGTATGTGTTTTTTCCCCAAAAAGTTAATTTAAAACATTTCCAAATATGTATTTATTATAGAAATTGTGGAAAGTACAGAAAACGTAAAGAAGTAAAGGAACACAACTAGATTTTCAACAACTCATATGTTAGCATTTTGGCAAATAGGCTCTTGGTGGTTTTTTCCTTGCTTTGTATATTTTTCTTACGTTGTAGAAGTTCCATGTAAAACTTAATAGCAGTATATGTCTCTAAAGTTTGATATATTAATTCACTTTTGGAAGATATTCTTCTTGGGGGGAGAACGTGAAGGGTCTTTTGAGATTTTTGTCTATCACATATTACCTTTTGTATTTGGGGAAAACTGTAATGTTCAATAAATGCAGATACTTCAGTATAAAATATTAACTCTAATAGGCTTGTGCAGATGGTGAGTTTAGAGAATTGATTATTTTCTGAGTTAGCAAGGATAATCTAGGTTATATCGCAGTAACAAACTCCCAAATCTTGATGTTCTTACATAATAAAAATTTATCTTTGGCTTTTACTGTACAGGTAATGAAAGTTGACTGGGGTCTACTTCACATCATCACTCAGGAATCCCACCTCTCTGAGGGACCACCATCTAGAATATTGGTGGTCGCAGTGGCAAGGGAAGAAGGAAAGACCAGAGAGTTAAACAGAGAGTACTTGCTGAATCGGCTCAGAAGAAACACAAGTCATTTTCATACATTTCACTGACCAGAACTACTCACATGGCCCCACCTGACTGTAAGGGGTTGGAAACTTTGAGATTTTCTATATTCCCAGGAAAGAAAGAGAACTAGTTATTGGGGACCACTAGTAATATCTACCACATTTTGTTTATAAGGGGAATAGGAAGTATCATATCTGAAAAATTATTCTTTGTTCTTATAGGGCAGTCTCTCTCTCTCTCTGTCTCTCTCTCTCTGTTTCTCTCTCTCTCTGTCTCTCTCTGTCTCTCTGTCTCTCTGTCTCTCTCTCTCTCTCTCTCTCTCTCTCTCTCTGTATGTGTGTGTGTGTGTGTGTGTGTGTAGGAAATTGAGAATAGGGAAGACAAGGCTCTATATTTTCACCATTTGGCAGTGGGACCCTAAAAGGACTCGATGACAAAGCTAAAATCTATTTGATCTCAAGTACTCCATGAGGTGTTTTCTTATTGATTAAATCAAACTTTGTAGAAATTTAACTATCAATGGGCTACATGGTCCAGGCAACTCCATTGTTAATCATCTGGAGGAAGAAGGAGGTAAGCCTTGGGCTGGGGGTGGGAGATCTGTATCTTTCCACTGGACCAGGAGTGGCTGAACTGGGAATTTGGATAGAGGGACATTTGAAGAAGGTTGTCTGGCCCTTGCAACATGCCAGTAGGTCCGAAGAAAATGAGAGAAAGGTGTTGAGGGCCTGGAGAAGACCCTGTGAAAACCAGAGCCCACAACTAGAAGCAGTGACATGTAACAACCAATTTTAAGGTTTACTTCTTGTGTTCTAATTTTCTTCTGTGATGTTTTGATAACACTGCAACCTGGCTTGTCTATGCTTCTAGGATTTAAGGAAGGGGTTTGACTCCATGCAGCAGGCTAAATATAGAGAGACCATGGCAGAAGTCAGGAAAAATAAAAAGACTACAGTGACAACCAGGGTAAATTTCTCAAAGTTTTGCAGAAATTATAGGGGGCGGGTACTTGTAAGAAGAATGAAATTCCCAGTCCAGGGAATGGAGTTCTGCTCTACTGTGATTTGACATCATGTGAAGGAAAATCCATGAAGACTGGGGAATGTGTGGATATCTGGGTCACACTTAGGTCTTTAAAAAGGCAGAAGTTAGACATCTTTACCCGCTGAGAAGAATGGATATGAAAATGCTTCCCTTTCGTTATTTCTCCCTCACCAGAATTTTAATTTATTATTCTTATCATTTTTTAAAGAGATGGGGGTCTCAGCTATGTTGCCCAGGCTGGTCTCAAACTCCTAGCCTCAAGTGATCCTCTTGCCTCAGCCTCCCAAAGTGACGGCCAGGATTTTGTATTGGCTTTTAAAAAATATCATACATTTCTACCAGTTACTATCTCACATATGCATCTAACCACTCAGTATCATAATTGGTAAAGTTTTCTGGCACTTCAGTAACAAAACAACACTTACTTTGCCCTGAGCACCTACTATGTGTCAGTTACTCTACATACATTAGCTTGACTCCTCCTAATAGCCATGTCTGATACATGTTATTATTCCAGTTTTTATTCCATCTTATTCTACACTTTTTGCCAGTTATTCCTGTTTCACTGATAGTGAAAGTTAAATTAAGCCAAATTAAGTAAATTATTCAGGTTCTTACAGTGAGTTTGCAGCACAACTGCGATTTGAACATACATCTCTGGCTTCCAAAGTCTACAGTCTTCCCTTCAATATTAGACTGCCTCCTTCTGCCCCCACCACAGGGGCTCATCTGGACAACAGGATGGTCTCTCTACTAAAAAGCGACTTGGCAATGCTAACTTGTTATCATCAGCAAAAGCATCATTAGTCCCACAAAGCCGTATGCAAGCACTCACAGCTGAGTGGGCTAACACAGTGGCTGTATTTTTCTGCTTTGTTGCTGTAAAAAACTATCCCACAGCCTTAGTGGCTTAAACAGCACACATTTACTATGTGTCTTACGGTTCTATAGGCCAGAAGTCTGGCCCTGATCTCAAGGCATTAAAATGAAGGTGTTGTCGGAACTGCGTTCCTTCTGGAATAAGGGTGAGTTTGTTCCCTTCCCTTTCCCAGCTTCTAGAGACCTCCTGCATTCCTTCGCTCATGGCCTCTTCACCATTTTCAGAACTAGTAATGGCAGATTTCATCCTCACATTGCATCACTCTGGTCTGTTCTGTAGTTACATCTCCTTCTCTGACCTTCTCTTCTGCCTCCATTTTTCAGTTTTCAAGACCCCTGTGATGACCTTTGACCTACCAAGATAATCTAGGATAATCTCTCTATTTTAAGTCAGCATTAGGAATCCTCATCCCATCTGCTGCCTTAATTCCCCTTTGCCATGTAGCCTAACATAGTTACAGGTTCTGGGGATCAGCACATGAACATCACTGGGGACGTGGTTCTGCCCACTACAGTGGATTACTGATTCACATCCAAAGTTAGATTGGATCTAGAATGTGGTCCTGATTTAGATATAGAATGTGGTCCTGATCCCCTTAAGGATTGCTGTGTGTTTATTTCATTTTCACCCTGTGCTTCACTCTTCATTCTTTCAATCAATCTAGTGGTGAGAGGTGACTAACTGAAAAAATGGTAGATGGTTTCAAGGTGGTTCAATACCAAAAGCAAACAAAAAAACCATGGTTATCTTACATGAAGGCAGTATAATGTGAGGGCTGACAGTGTGGACTTTGGCAGCAGGGTACCTGAGTTCAAGCCCCTACTCTCCTGCTCCCATGCACAATCTTGGGTAAGCTATTTATCCTCCCTTTATGTCAGTTTCTTCATCTGCAAAATGGCAATAATAGAGATAGTACCCAACCTATTATGAGAACAAAACGAGTTAATTCTGGGCACATAATGAGCACTCAGTAAGTGTTACCTGTTACTATGGAGATATGCCTGGTTATTAGCAAAAAGAATTGAAGGTTAAAATTCAGGGATTCACATTTGTTTGAAATGAGAGGCCAAGTATGGCAAGACAAAAATTATAGAAAGGCTCCAGGAGTCCTACACAGAGATGTCTGGGCTTGAATTGTGTCAAAGCAGCTGTGGGCTGGAGGGCTTCATGATAAAGAGTGGGTGCTATGATTTGAATATGGTTTGCTTGTTCCCATCAAAGCTCATGTGAAATGTTACCTCCAATGTGATGGTATTGAGATGTGGCCTAGTGGAAGGTATTTGGGGCATAGGCAGAGATCTGTCATGAATGGCTTGGTGTTGTTATTGCAGCAGTGAGTTCTTGTTCTGGCAAGACTGGATTAATTCCCTCAAGAGTGGGTTGTTATAAAGCCAGGACACCCCTTGGATTTTTGTCTTTTCACACGTCTGCTTCCCTTTTGACCTTCCCCACCATGTGGTGACACAGCATGGAAGCCCTTACCAAAAGCCAGGGCCATGCCCTGGAAATTCCCAGCCTCCAGAACTGTGAGTAAAATAAAGTCCTTTTCTTTATAAATTATCTGGTTTCAGGTATTCTGCTACAGCATCACAAAATAGACTAAGAGCATGGGCTTCCTGGTCTGTCATTCACGACCACTCATAGGCCCCCTCTATTCACCTTTCCATCTCTGTCTCACTTCTCCCTCTTGAGGGAAATCAGTTGAATGTGCCTGGGCTTTCCCAGTTCTGAATCTTTGTTCAAGTGGTTCTCTCCCATGACTACCTCCTCCCATCTCTGCCTGTTGAGAAATCTCAAAAAACATCTTCATGAAGCCTTTATGAAGTCTTCAGCCATGGAAGGACTTTCACTCTTCTGAATTCCTATAATGTCTCATCTGCACAGCTCTTATATTATGGTTAACTCTCCCCGTGTCCTCTCTTCTTTACTAGAGACAGCCTGTGTAATGTCCTCATCTACTTCTGCATCTTTCTCAGCACATGCTTAGGAAAGTTGCATTGAATAAATGGTTGGCAAATGATGGAATGAGAGTGTGCTACCTCCAAAACAGGGTGTCTGGTTGCTTCTTTGGTGAGAAATTAGGTCATGGTATTCATAGTGTTCTGCATCTTTGAAGTTACCCTTCTCTGATTGCACGCACTTCGCTTGCTCTGCTATTGGTCCCCAACCCAATACAGATCAGAAATCTTTTCTGAAACATGAAAAGTATACAGATGTCCTGGAGCTATCCCCAAGATTCCAATTCAGTAAGTTTGAGGTGGGGCCCAGACATATGTATTTGTTTTTAAGCTTCAAAGTTGATTCTAAAGGATGTGCAGAAAAAGTAACTATTTTTGTTGTTTTGAGACAGGATCTGGCTCTGTCACCCAGGCTGGATCTCGGCTCACTGCAACCTCCACCTCTTGGGCTCAAGTCTTCCTCTTACTTCAGCCTCCCAAGTAGCTGGGACTACAGGCATATGCCATCATGCTTGGCTAATGTTTTGTAATTTTTATAGAGACAGGGTTTTGTCATGTTGCCTAGTCTGGTCTCAAACCCCTGAGCTCAAGCTATCTACCTGCCTCAGCCTCCCAAAAAAATCCCATACTGGGATTATAGGCATGAACCACTGTGCCCAGCCAGGAAAGGTTATTATTGATACTAGTATTGCAAAGAATTCCAGATATTGGTTAATGGATGATTCCTGAAAAATAATCAGAAAAAGAAAACCTATCACTTCTCTATTCTTATTGCCAAAACATACCACAGCCATATTGTCAGGGGAGATGTCATAGATGTCAGTCCATACATAAGTGACGAGGTTGAAATTTGGGCAAAATGAGTTCGTCAGGATGAGAAATTAGCAGGTATGTGGCAATAATGGATGGGGGGAAGAGGTGGGAAGGTGACAGAGAGACATTTTGCTTTTGCTAACATAAAAAAGCCTTGAGTTTTCTTGTATTTCAAGAGTTTTCATATATATATACACATATATGTATGTGTGTATATATAATGTGTCTGTGTGTGTATATGTGTATATACATAGCTTTAGTCTAAGGACAACCAAGAGAAGCATTAAGTCATGGGAGATAAAATACACACACACACACATACACACACACACACTCCCCTAAGCTACAAAGCTAAATGTGAAACACAGCAAGTCCACATGGGCTCAAGTGAGATATTTGCTTCAGGATAACAATTCAGCCAGAAAGGAAACCAGATAAAATACCCAGAGGTAGATAGAGAAAAGGACATGGAAACTTTGTGTTGTACTTGCAATGTAAAAGGTAAGGTTTTTCTCAAAGTTCCATCCTGAATAGGCTTTGCCCTACTGAATAAAGTCTTGAAGGCTGAACTGTGGGTGAGAATATTTGTGTGTTACACATTAGCTAAAGGGACCCCATTATCCATGAGTCAGGAGCTCAGCTAGGTGGAAACTGTAGGTAAGAAAACAAAGGCAGTGTGAGAAACATGGCTGAGGGGGCTCAGAAGTTGGGACTGTTTTTTTTTTTTTTTTTTTCTTACGCCATGGTATTTTAGTCTTGTTTTGTTTTCTTGATCAAATGTGTAATTTCATACTGTTGTGGAATAGAGCCATGACTTTTATTTTGCAATTATATAGTTTCATTTCCCTTATATTTATGAAAACTACAAATTTTTTTTTCTTTGTGATGCTGATGTATTCATTGGATTGTTACAAGGGCATAGGATGCCCCAATCTCCACCCCTCCTATCCACCTACCCCACCTGGAGCTGGTTTCCAGGTTCCTTGCCCTGGGCCCTAAGCTTCCTTCTTCTTTCAAACAAATACCTTCCTTCCCTAGTTCTCTCCTTGGAATCACAGAGGCTGGAGCTGAAGGAACACAAGTGGCCCAACATTCTCAGGTTGCAAATGAGCAAAATGAGAAAACAGAGGCCCAGAGATGGGAGTGGCTTGGTTTCTGTGAGAAATGAGGGTCTCCCAGGAGGGAGCCAGTCCAGTCGGCCCGGCTAGCTGAATGTCTGTGGAAACAAAGGAAGTAATACAGGTGGGAAAGAGGTAATGGTTTAGAATCTCTAGTCTAGTTTTTTTTTGTTGTTTGTTTGTGTGGTTTTTTTTTCTTTTTTTTTTTTTGAGACGAAGTCTCACTCTGTCACCCCAGGCTGGAGTGCAGTGGCGCAATCTCGGCTCACTGCAAGCTCCAACTCCCTGGTGGTGGTCATTCTCCTGCCTCAGCCTCCCGAGTAGCTGGGACTACAGGCACCCACCACCACGCCCGGCTAATTTTTTTGTGTTTTTAGTAGAGACGGGATTTAACCGTGTTAGCCAGGATGGTCTCAATCTGCTGACCTTGTGATCTGCCTGCCTTGCTTGGCCTCCGAAAGTGCTAGGCGTGAGCCACTGTGCCCGGCCTAGTTTTTCTGAAGATCTGGGAAAGTGGTAGCCTGTTTGAGAAGCCATTCTGCATCCAAAAAAAAAAAAAAAAAAAAAAAAAACAGACCCAGAAAGCCACCTGCTCACACATACAAATGCTAAAACTCCAGGAAAGTGAGTGAACAGAACACACTCACCTGCAGGCACTAAGGGAACTGATTTGAGATACAGAATCCTGGAACATTTGTGCTAGAAAGAACCTCTCAAGTTGTCTACTCTTGTTCCCTTATTTTACAGATCAAGAAACTCAATCCCAAAGATCACAAAGCTAATTAGAAGAGGGTCCTGATCCCAACCCCGAAAGCCCTCTCTATTGTCCTGAGTGGCCACCATGTTTGCCTTCAAGAAACGTCATGGGATTATTGTTCAGATGTTGATTTATCTGTGTCCAGTACTGCTTATTATAGGCTGGTATTAACATTTCTTTTTCTTCTTGTACACCAGTGGTCATAGCATTATCCACAGTAGTCAAAATGTGGAAATAACCCAAACGTCCATCAACAGATGAATGAACAAAACATGGTTTATTATGGAATATTATTCAGTGTTAGAAAGGAAAGATGGCCGGGCACAGTGGCTCATGCCTGTAATCCCAGCACTTTGGGAGGCCAAGGTGGATGGATTATGAGGTCACAAGTTCGAGGCCAGCCTGGCCAACATGGTGAAACCCCGTCTCTACTAAAAAACTAGAAAAATTAGCCGGGTATAGTGGTGTGCACCTGTAGTCACAGCTATTCAGGAGGCTGAGGCAGGATAATCACTTGAACCTGGGAGGCAGAGGTTGCAGTGAGCCAAGATTGCACCACTGCACTCCAGCCTGGGAGATAGAGCAAGACTCTGTCTCAATAAAAAAAAAAAAAAAAAAAAAAAAAAAGGAAAGAAATATACTGAATATATTGGCACATGCTACAACATGGATAGACTTCAAAACATTGCGCTAAGTGAAATAAACCAGACATAAAGGACATATATTGTATAATTCCCCTTACATGAGGTACGTAGAACAGGCAAATTCATAGAGATGGAAAGAACAGAGGTTTCTAGGGGCTGGAAGGAGGATGGAGAGGAGAATTATGGTTTAATGGGTCCAAAGTTTCTGTTTGGGGTGATAAGACAAGTTCTAAAAAGGATAGTGGTAATGGTTGCACAACAATGTGGATGTACTTAATGAATTTTGTCCATAAAAATATTAAATTGGTAAATTTTAAGTTGTATGTATTTTACTACAATTTTTAAAACTGAGAAAACGTTTCATGGCTTTCTTTATTACAAACCAGTTGAGGCTCCAGTAAGCTGTGGTTTGAGAAGGTAGGATAGGGAGCTAGCCTGAGTTGAATATGTCCACGGATCATTTACCAGTTGGTAAAACACAGACTTAAGTTTTTCTGTCTGGCTAGGCATAGTGGCTCATACCTTGTAATTTTGGCTCTTTGGGAGGTCAAGGTGGTAGGATTACTTGAGATTAAGAGTTCGAGACCAGTCTGGGCAACATGGTGAAACCTTGTCTCTACAAAAAATGTAAAAATTAGCTGGGTGTGGTAGCGCATGCCTGTAATCCCAACCACTCGGGAGGCTGAGGTGGGAGGATTGCTTGAGCCTAGGTGTTAGAAGCTGCAGGGAGCTGTGATTGCACCACTGCACTTCAGCCTGGGTGACAGAGTAAGACCTTATCTCCCTGTCTCTCAAAAAAAAAAAAAAAAAGTTTTCTTTCTAAGACCTAACACTGTCTAAAGGCAGTGTAACCCCAAAGATCAAATAATCAATTATCAAAAATACGTGGAGCTCCCACTCTCTGTCCCATTGTATATATACAAAAGAGGATTGGAATGGCGAGACGGTAGGAGTGCAGGCTTTGGGGCCAGGTTGTCTGAGTGTGAATCTCTCCAGCATTTGTAAGCTTTTTGCCTCTTAAGTAAATTATTTTCCTCTGTGTTCAATTGCCTCATCTAAAACCAAGGTACTATTGGTACTGATTTACAATTTGTTATAAAGGTGAAATGAGTAGGCATGATAAAGGACTCGGAAGACCACCTGGTGACGCGTGAGCCGTTATCATTATTTTGATCACCTGTTACAAGGGATGTGTTATTAGCGGAGGTTTCTGCCTGCGCTCCAGGAATGAACTTCTTTTTGGGGAAAGCTAGGCTAAGAGTAAGAAACTGTTAGCAAACATCATAAAGCAGTATTGATGAGCTGGAGTGATAAGAACAAGCATCACAGAGCGCGTGGTACTTCGTAGAGTTCCTCCGTGTATCCAGGTATGTTTCATCTTTTCAACATCTTGAAAAAGCACATTACTGATTTTACTTAGTGGAAAACAGAGGCTCAGAATCATCGCCTTACCCAAGGATTCACAGCTTATAAGTGGTCAAGAATAAGAATCTTGGGAACTTAGAGAAAGGAGAAACCAGTGTGGTCTAAACCACTCAAGAAATGCTTTGTGAAAATGTGACTTGAAAAATATCTTGAATAAGATGAAGATAATGAGAAGAACGTCTTGGGCTGGTATATGGAATACAGTGTGAATGAGGTGTGTTTGTCTGTATGTGTCTTTTTAGAGTTGTGCAGTGCACAACCTGTGTGGTCATACAGTGCAGCCCTGCCAGCAGGGGAAACCACATGAGCAGGAATGAACAAATTGCCTTTATAATACAGGAAGAAGGCCTCGTTTGACTGCCACAGAAGGGACATTTAGTGGGGTAAGAAGACCAGTGTGAGAACAGGGTGGTTGTGTTAATGTTTGGATTATGTTCCTAGATGCTGAGAATTCCTACAGTGGAAGGAGCTTTGGAATAAGAAACTCGTGATCTCACCCTTGCCTTGGCCCCCATCAGCTGTGTGACCCTGGGTAAGTCACTCCAACTCGCTGGGCTTCGATTTGTCCATCCATAGACTTAAAGGATTCAGCTGGGTGGCTCTCATTGTGTTTTCATGCCTGTTAAGAAGTCAAAAATACTTGGCTATATGACTCTCCTTGCTTCATTTACTGAAAAAAGGAGAGGCTTGGGAAAAGGTCCTTTCCCATTTTTCTTTTACCCTGGGTATAATAGCCCCTTTTCAGGATGAAGGCTCTCTAAAGCCCTCTTCTCTGAAGTGTATTAGAGAAGGAAGTGTAAACATAAGATCCTTTTGGTATTTTTATTAAAAAAACAGAAAACCCAGGATGGGATAGACTTACCCTTTTCTCCTCTGAGTAATTAACCTGTGTCCTCTCTTTCCCCTACATGGGGACAGCAGACCCAGGTATTTTATACTTCTCTTATCTCATCATTTCAAGCTCAGAGTTTTCTACCATTGTTATTTCCCAGCCTCTCTTTGGAATCTATAATGATAGGAATTCTTCCGTGCTTATTCTGTAGTCCACACAATGTTTTGCAGCCCAAAATAGATGCAAAAGAATGTGTTGAATCATACAGGTAAAGAACCAAGATACTTGTCACCACCCTACATTTGGGGAAACCAAGGCAAGGAATGGGAAAGTGACTTCACTGACCTACAAAATAAAGGCTAGGCATGCTAACAGAGCTAGAGGTTTCCATCTTACAGTCCTCGCTCTTCCCCACACGATCATGATGACTGCCGCATGTGCGGGGAGCGACGTGCACGCTTTGCCAGGCCCACCAGATGGGCTTGGAAGCTAAGTCAGAGAGAGGCATTTCACTCTCCATGTGTAATCGGCATTTACTAGCATTTGCTTACAACAAGAAACATTAAACAATTTTCCACATTTCCTCTAAATGAATGGGACTCCGCAGGAAAACCCTAAAGGGAAGTGTCTGAGAAATCGGTGGCAGAGGAATTTCACTATGAGGAGAGCGAGCCAGTTCATTCTGTTTGCTTATTAATAGCTTCTGTGTCGCCAGCTCCGGGGGGAACGGCCTCTTGAATAGCTGGCGGGGAAGCGCATTCAAGGGCTCTGCTTGATGAAAATAGGGAATAACGGGAAGGCAGAGGAAGGGAAATAACTTCAGAAAGGATTGGAAAGCTTGTCCTCTGAAATGAAAACAAGCTGCTGCTAATTTGACTAAGTTACTGCTGAGTCTGGGTTCGAGCTGAGCGGCAACTGAGCCGTGCAGGAAGCTGCAACCCTGCTTTTCTGGCTCCTCTTTGCAATTTATTTGCAGCCGGTGTCATATCTCATTCTTTCAGATAAGGCTGCATTTAGAATCCAGTGTATTTCAAAAGACAAGCTGCAGAGGCTGGGGTGTGTGTATGACCTGGTTAGAGAAGGGGTTGATATGATTGTGGATCAGTAAATAGATGAGAAATGTTTCCCGATGTGAAGCATTATCTAGAAGCAATACATGACCGTGTTGCTCTCCTTAAGGAACATTCATTTGGTCATCTTGATGCAGGGCAGGCGAGCCCCAAAGTGGGGCTTAGCCCACGAGGTTTCTTGCCTTGACCGGGGAAAGAATTTAAGGGTGAGCCAGTGGTGGGGTAGAAGAAAACAGCTTTATTGAAGTGGCCTTGTTACAACTCCATGACTGTTTCCTGCAGAGCAGGGCTGGCCCATTGGCAGTGTGCTGACAGTAGCAGCTCAGGGCAGTTTTGCAGTTATATTTATACCTACTTTTAATTACATATAGATTAAGGGGCAGTTCATGCAGAAATTTTTAGGGAAGGGGTAATAACTTTTAGGTGTCACTTCATTGCCATGGAAAGGGGCAGTAACGCTCAGGTGTTGCCATGGCAATGGTAAACTGACATGGCACACTGGTAGGTGTGTCTTATGGAAAACCGCTTCCACCTCATCCCTGTTTTAGCTAGTCCTCAATTCGGTCAGGTGTCCGAGCCCTCCCTCTGGAGTCGAATCCTACCTCCTGCCTCAATCTGGTCAACAAATATTTATATCTGTGTTGTCCTGGGATGTGAAGCCAATTGAGTTGTATACCTGGTTCTCAAAGATGCTGATGGAAAAGAGAGAAAATAAATAGACAATCATGATACAAAATATATGCCATGCAGGGTACAGATTTGCATAGGTTCTTAAGGAAGGGGTACCTGTCCCAGGCTGAGGAAGATGGAGAAGGAAGGGTATGGAAAAGCTGCCTAGGGGATGGGGTTCCTGAAGGAGAATTAGGGGTGAGTTGGCTGGTTTTCCTTCCACAATAAAAGGTGTGAGATTTAAGTACTCTGGGACACACTGATATTGTCTGCAAATTGGTGTGTTGTGTTATGTACATCTGCCTTTCTCCGGAGAGGGACACATAACTTATCAGATTCTTAGAGGCCTAAGACCTTTTCTATCCCTAATTATTTATGTTAACTGTACAGTGCTTCTGAATATTTGCCAAATAATAGACATTCTATTTTCATTTCTGTGTGTGTATATTTGCTTCTACATGTGTGGAACTATAGCAAACATTTGTGTAGTTAAATCTTTGTGCAACGTTTTCTTTTTAAATTTTAGAAAACTTATTGCGTCATTAAGCAATGTGAACACTTTAAAGACCTTTGGGTACATATTGTCAGAATTCCCTCTCCAAATGTGTACAGGCTTATTATCAACAGAGGTGGAGTACCATTTCCCTGAACTCTTGCCAATGCTATTTTTATTGCCTTTTAATTAAGAAATATTTTAAATACAAAGTGATACAGGAAATAGATGCCTATGAGCTTATTTACCTAGATTTAATAGATAATGACAATTTGCCATAGTGTTTTTCATATTTTAATAAAGAAATAAAGTGTGTGTGATAGGGACAGCACAAGCCCACTCTCTCCTTCCCATCTCATTTATCTCCTTCCCATCTCATTTATCTCCTTCCCATCTCATTCATCCCCTTCCCATCTCATTCATCCCCTTCCCATCTCATTCATATCCTTCCCATCTCATTCTTCTCCTTCCGTCCCCCAATACCCAACATCTTTTTCCTTTTCTTTCTTTCCTTTTATAGAGAAAGGGTCTCACTATGTTGCCCAGGCTGGTCTTGAACGCCTGGGCTCAAGTAATCCTCCTGCTTTGGCCTCCCAAAGTGCTGGGATTATAGGAATGTGCCACTGTACCTGGCCCCCAATATAATCACTAGACTACCGGAAATTGGCCCCCAAGGGTTTTTAAGTGGATATTTTTATACTTTTACCACTCACAGATGTCTCCAACAATATATAATAATGTGCTTCTTAAAATGTCTATCATACTGAGCATAGTTATTGTAATTTTATTTTATTTATTTATTTATTTATTTAGAGACAGAGTCTCTTGCTCTGTCACCAGGCTGGAGTGCAGTGGCATGATCTCGGCTCACTGCAACCTCTGCCTCCTAAGTTCAAGCGATTCTCATGCCTCAGCCTCCTGAGTAGCTGGGATTACGGGCGCCCACCACCACGCCCAGCTAATTTTTGTATTTTTAGTAGAGATGGGGTTTTGCCATGTTGGCTAGGCTGGTCTCGAACTCCGGACCTCAAGTAATATACCCACCTCAGCCTCCCAAACTGCTGGGATTATAGGCATGAGCTACCATGCCCGACTGTAATTTTCTTTAAACATTGATTTTTACCCTCTTTTTAAATGTTTTATTTGCTTCTTTGCTTTTTACCCTTTTTCTAGATGTTTTCTTTGCTTTGCCTTTCCTTTGCTTCTCCTGCATCTCTTTCCTGTCATTCCTTGGACTGAACAGTTTTTCTTAGTCCTTCCTTCACCTCTATTGATTTAGAAGTTATACAGATAATTTATTTCTACTCTTTTAGGAGTTATTCTTAAAATATTTTAAACAGCTTTATTGGGATATAATTTACATACTATACAGTTTACCCATTTGATGTGTACACGTCAGTGGATTTTCATGTATTCACAGGGTGCAGCAACCATCACCATAATTTATGTTAATATTTTTATCATCTCCAAAAGAAACCTCGGAGCCATTATCAGTCACTCCCTATTCTCCCTTCCCCTCTGCCCTTGGAAACCACGAATCTATTTTCTGTCTCTGTGGATTTGTCTATTCTAGACATTTCACATAAATGGAATCATTGAGTAAGTGTTGTGACTGGCTTCTTTCACTTAATGTACTGTTTTCAAGATTCATTGATGTTGTACCATAGATCCATACTTCATTACTTTTTATGGCCAAATAATAATTATATGCATAAGTCAAATCCATTCATCAGCTGATGAACATTTGGGTGTTTCCACTTTTTGACATTATGAATGTTATAAAGAACATTCACGTATGAGTTTTTATGTGGACATACGTATTCAAGTTTCTTGGATAGATACAGAGAAATGAAATTGGTAGATAATGTGATAAATCAATAGTTAGCTTTTAAAGGAACTGCCAAACTACTTTCCAAAGTGGCTGCCCCATTTTACATTTCCCACCAGGAATGTATGCATTTCTCCACATCCTCACTAACACTGTAATTGTCTTCTTCTTTTTTTTTTTTTTTTTTTTTAAGAATGATCCTTGTAGATGTGAAGTGGTATTTATTGTGGTTTGACTTTACAATTCCCTAATGACTAATGATGTTGAGCATCTTTTCGTGTGTGTGTGTGTGTGTGTGTGTGTTTTGGTGAGACGGAGTCTCACTTTGTCACCAGGTTGGAGTGCAGTGGTGTTATCTTGGCTCACTGCCACCTCTGTCTGCCAGGTTCAAATCATTCCCCTGCCTCAGCCTCCTGAGTAGTTGGGACTACAGGTATGTACCATCATACCTGGCTAAGTTTTTGTATTTTAGTAAAGACAGGGTTTCACCATGTTGGCCAGGATGGTCTCAATCTCCTGACCTTGTGATCTGCCTGCCTCAGCCTCCCAAAGTGCTGGGACCACAGGCGTGAGCCACCACACCCACCCTTCATGTGCCATTTGGTCATTCATGTATCTTCCTAGGAGAAAGGTCTACTCAGGTTCTTCGACCATTTTTAAGTTGCGTTATTTATCTTTTTATTACTGAGTTGTAATAGTTCTTTATAGCTCTGGGGTACAAGTTGCATATCAGATATGTGATTAGCAAATATTTTTCCCCCTTCTATGGGTTGTATTTTGCTTTCTTGATGGTATCATTTATAGCACTAAAGTTTTCAACTTTGGCGAAATCCAATTTCTCTATTTTTTTCTTTGTCACTTGTGCTTTTGGTGTCATGTCTAGCCCAAGTTCACTAAATGTACTCCTACATTTTCTTCTAAGAGTTTTGTAGATTCAGCTCTTAACATTTATACCTATTGTCCATTTGAGTTAATTTTTGTATATGGTATAAGGCAGGGTCAAAATTCATTTTTTGCCATGTGGATGTCCAATTGTTCTAGTCTTGAATTTGTAACATGCATATTTTACTTAAGAACATCTTAGGTTTTTATGATAAACTTCAGAATGATCAGGACTCATATACCACTTTAATTCTGATCATCCCTACCTCTTTCATGGTATTGAGGCCTAGTATTTTACCTCTACCTTCTTTTTGAGGCACCCAGTATTCTTAATGACATTACACTTCATACATATGTGATGTTATTACTTCCTTGCTGTCTTTCCTCACCAGTGCTTTTGCTTCCCATATTTTCGTGCTTGGTTTCTTTGGCTGCTTTTTTTTTTTTTCTTTTTTCTTTAAGACAGTCTCTCCCTTTGTCACCCAGGCTGGAGTGCAGTGATGCAGTCTTGGCTCACTGCAACCTCCACCTCCTCAGCTCAAGTGATCCTCCTACCTCAGCCTCCCATGTAACTGGGACCACAGGTTCACGCCACCATGTCTGGCTACTTTTTAAATGCTTTTGTAGAGGTAGGATCTGTATGTGTTGCCCAGGCTGGTCTCAAACTCCTGGAATCAAGCTATCTTCCTGCCTCAGCCTCCCAAAGTGCTGGGATCACAGGCACGAGCCACCGTGCCTGGCCATTCTCTTGCTTCTTGACTCAAATACATCAATTAGTCCCTATTACAGCCCAGGTGAGAGAATGTAAAACTCTGAGTCTGTCTTTAAAAAAAGTCAGTAGTTGGCCTCACTCCATGTGAACTTTTAATTGAACTCTCACTTTGAGTGTATTCCCTTGTCATCTGACTTCTAAAGTTGCTATTGAAATGTGAGTCTAATCTGTCTTGTCTTTTAGGGTGTTTTTAAGAATTTTTTTTTTTTTTTTTTTAATTCTGCACTTTCTCTACAATGAATCTCAGTGTGGATTTATTTTCATTTGTCCTCCTTGGGAATCTTTCTGTTTAGTGAAAATAGAAGCAATTCAAAGAGATTTCCCCAAGTGCTCCCCACCACATCTACCCACTTTCCTGCATCTCTATGTACACTACCATTTTATTGTGACTTGGGAGGAACCATGCTCCTGGCTTGGACCCACCCCTCCACATGTACATTGGACTCCCCTTCTCAACTATTCATAGGCATCTTTCCAGCATCTCTCCACATCAGTGTTCACCTTTCTACTGCATATAGCATACCAATATGCTTTCATCTGTCTCATCTTAGAAGACCCAGCTCTTTCTGTACCTCACTCCCCTCCAGCTGGCACCCCATTTCCTCTTTGTAGAGCAAACCTCTTTGAAAAACTTGAGTATAGTTGTGGACTCCAATGACATTCTCCCCTTCTTCCTTGTACACATTCTAATCAGGAGGCCACCAATGACCTCCATGTTGTTAAATCACAGGATCAGTTTTCAGTTCCCCTCTTACTGGGCCCATCAGCAGTATTTGGCCCAGTTAATTGTTGCTCCTGATTGAAAGTCATTCCTCACTGGGCTTTCAGGATACCATACTGTTTAGTACATTCTCACACTGCTATAAAGATACTACCTGAGACTGAGTAATTGATAAAGGAAAGAGGTTTAATTGACTCACAGTTCTGCATGGCTGTGGAGGTCTCAGGAAACTTACAATCATGGCAGGAAGAGAAACAGCAATATCTTACATGGTGGCAGGCAAGAGAGTGTGTGAAGGAGGAACTGTCAAACACTTAAAAAAACGATCAGATCTTGTGAGAACTCACTCATTATCAAGAGAACAGCATGGGGGAACTGCCCGCATGATCCAATCACCTCCCACCAGCTCCCTACCTCTACACGTGGGGATTATGGGGATTACAATTTGAGCTGAGATTTGGGTGGGGACACAAAGCCAAACCATGTCACACACTCTCCTGTTCTTTTTCTACCTTACTGATCACTCCTTCTTGGTCTGTTTATTCGTTCTTCTTCATCTCTTTAACCTCTTCAACTTTGGAGTGTCCTGGGCTCATGTATGAACATCTTGTCTGTCCTGTTTGCACTCCCTCTCTTAGTGATCTAATCTAAACTCATGGTCTTCAATATCCTTGCTAGCAGTGTCTGCAAACCTGCAGTCTGTTGGCCAAACCTGGCTTGTCTCTATAATCCAAAGATGGTTTTTATGAAGAACATGCAAGAACAATCATATGTGACTTGCAAAGCCTAAGGTATTTACTGTCTGGTCCTTTACAAAAAAAAGTTTGTTATCCCCTAATGTGTAGTGTGGTGGTGATTCCTAAATTTACATTTGTGGTTCAAACCCCTCTGCTGAATTCCAGACGAATTTATTCAACTGCTCACTGGATATCTCCACATGAATGTCTTCTATGCACCTCAAATTTGACATGACTCAAACAGAGCACTTGGGTTCTGCCTACCTGCTCATGCCACAGTCTCATCATAGTCCGCGGGAACACCATCTTTGCAATGCTTGCCCCAACCCAAGCATCGTGGCTGATTCTTCTCTCATTTGTACCCCACATTCCATTTCAGCAAATCATGTTCAAAATATATCCAGATTCTAACCACTTTCACTATGTGGTGGAGCCTCTTGTTTATAGTCTCTCGTCTATTTGTCATGAAGGCCCCCTACTGGTCTTTTTGGTCTGCCTTCAGTCCATTCTGTGCATATCTCTGAGTTAAAATATAAATTAGATCATGTCATTCCTTTGCTCAAAACCCTCACATGGTTTTTCATCTCACCGCAGGTGAAACCAAGCCCCACAGTGGCCTCACAGAGCCATCGTCTGGCCTCTGAGGTCTGCCTGATCTGTTTCCCTGCCACACTCCCTCTCTCACCTCCTGACAGCCACAAGGGCCTCCTTGTTGCTCCTCAAACCCATCAGGCTGGCCCTTGACTTGGAGCTTTTGCATTTGTTGTTCATCTTCTCAAAACATTCTTCAAGATATCTGCATGATATCCTTCAGGTCTTAATCAGAGATTACTTTCTTTGTGCCTGCCCTAGTCTGCCTATTTAAAGTGGCACACTCCCTGATAATTCCTATCCCCATTCCCTGCTTTGGTTTTCTCCATAGCAATTAGCCCCACTGACTGTATTATGGTAGGCTTTATTTTTCATTCACGATTACTTATTCCCTTCTCTGTAGGAGGATTATGCATACCCACTCTTGCCGTGCTTGTCTCTAGTGCATACAACTGGCAGCTTTGGGTATGCGATTTATTTATATTAAGAGAATGTGAGCAAGCATGACACAGGTTGCTTCTAAGCGGAAGCTTTCAGTACAACAGTGTGATTGGCTTGGTGACTTGCATTTTTGCCCTCTGCCACTGTGAAAGCATGTCCCAGATGGGGACTCCTTCTTCAGCCTGCATCCTGGAACTCACGGATTAGACCCATAGTCAACCCCCAGCCTGGAGTAGAGCCACAGGGAACCCTGCAACCCTCACTTGACATGAAAACCAAATATCACCGTAAACCATTGAGATTTGGGGATTGTCTGGTTACCACACCAAACACATAGTAATATATCGAATTGTACTTATAAAATTATCTCTCTTGTCTTTTTCTAGCAAGTGGACCATTTTTAAAAAAAGAGAAGAAAGCAACAACTACAACATTATCTATTTTCTTTTAGAAAGTAAATGCTGTGAAAGCAGGGATTTTTGTCTTCATTCATTGCCTTCTTCTTAGTACCTAAAATAGTGCAGGGTACATGGTAGAGCTTCATAAATATGTATGGTATTAACTAATATATGCTAGAAAATTCATAGTCATTTTTCCTTTAAATATTGCCTCTCCTCTTTTCCCCTGTTGCCTTTTCCTGGAACCCCTATTAGATGTGTGTTGGGCTTTCTCATTCTCTCTTCCATATGTCTTAACCACTTTTATATTTCCCATTTCTTTAAATCCCCAAATTCTTCATTGTATATTTTTTTAACGTTTTATTCCAAGGACTGTGTGTTTTATTTCTTTAAATTCTATTCTACTCTTTCTGCAAATGTGCCTGTTTTTATAATGTGCTTTTCTTCAGTATGTTTTTTTATACCATCCTTTATCATTTTGACAATTTAAAACATATTTAGTTTATGTTTTTCTGTTGGAAGAATATTATCTGACGTTTTGGGAAATGGTAACTGCCTTTTTTTTTTTTTTTTTTTTTTTTTTGAGACGGAGTCTCGCTCTGTCGCCCAGGCTGGAGTGCAGTGGTGGGATCTCAGCTCACCGCAAGCTCCGCCTCCCGGGTTCACGCCATTCTCCTGCCTCAGCCTCATGAGTAGCTGGGACTACAGGCGCCTGCCAACACGCCTGGCTAATTTTTTGTATTTTTAGTAGAGACGGGGTTTCACCGTGTTAGCCAGGATGGTCTCGATCTCCTGACCTCATGATCCACCCACCTCGGCCTCCCAAAGTGCTGGGATTACAGGCGTGAGCCACCGCGCCCGGCCGGTAACTGCCACCTTTTTAAAACTTTTGACTGTTGGTCACAGAAGATTATTTTCTCTTGTGATTTATTTTTGGAAGCTCGGCCGCAGCGAGCATTAAAAAAGTGTTCTTGTAAGAGCCACATATGCTCTTTCATAAAAGATCATTGGCTTGGGTCTTCTTTTACAACAACAACAACAACGAAAAAGCGCTAATTTGTACTTTGTGCCGGCATATGGCATAGACTTGTTTTCGCCTTCTTCCAGAAAGTTTTTATTTTCTTTTTTGTTCCCCAGAAACCTAGTCAGAGATGATGACACTTTTTTCTTCCCTGAGGTGTTAAATGGGCCAGATTTTATTTAACAAAACTGTTTTTCTGTAGGTTCTGGGGATTCCTTCTGGGTTTGGCATTATGTTGTCTGGAGTTTTAAAGTTCTACTGACAGTGCGGCCTTTTCAGGGCCCCTGGATGAACTACAGGGTCCTGCAGGGTCCCTGCAGGAGTCATAGTATGTGTGAAGCCCCACCCTTCACTCTTAGGTATGTATTCTTTGAGTCCTTTCTCTCCCAACCTTTCACCATCTGCAGTCCTGAGGAATCAGCTTTCAAGCTCCTTGCTTTATCTTTGTCTTCCAGAGACTGCTTAGAAAGGTCTTTCTTGCTCTGAGATTAAAAAAAAAAAACTCCATCTGTACTTTTTCTAGGTTTTAAAAAATTACTTTTTTTTTTTACATTGAAAGTTATAAGTCATGTGAAATTTATTTTGGTACACGGTGTAAGATAGGTATCTAACTGTACTTTACTACCAAATGGCTAACCAGTTGTCTAAACATATCTTATTAAGTAATTCGTTCTTACTCTCTGTTCACCTTTATCATGAATTCTCATGCATATGGGGTGAATTTCAGAGCTTTCTGTTTTACTTTAATGATCTGTCTGTCATTCCCTGTGCTATTATCATGTTCTTTTAAGTAGTGTATCTTTCTAATACGTTTTAATATTGGGAAATTCAGGCCACCTTACAGTCCTGTTTTTTCTTGTCTAGTAGCAGATGTTTATTCTTTTTAACAAGCTGAAGAATTATTTTGTTCAGCTACACAAAACATGTTTAAGATTTGATTGAAATGAAACACATTCATAAATTAATTTAAAAATAATGGGCATCTTTATGACACTGAGCCATCTCATGAAGAAACAGTTCCTCATATGATATTTCTTCATATAGCATTTGTTTTAAAACTTATTATTATTTTTTTCTTCTAAATGACTTTAAAACGCTTTAAGTTGTGGTAAAATAGACATAACATAAAATTTACCATCCTATTTTTAAGCATATAGTTCAGCAGTAAAGCTCATTTTCAGCTCATTCATATTTTAATATAACACATGTTCAGGACTCTTTTCATGTTGCAAAGGGAAAACTCTGTACTCATTGAAGAACTCTCCATTCACACTTACTCCAGCCTCTGGCAGCTACTATTCTACTTTCTATTTGTGTGAATTTGTCTACCCTAGGTACTTCACATAAAATATTTTTCTTGGCCGGATGCGGTGGCTCAAGCCTGTAATCCCAGCACTTTGGGAGGCCGAGACGGGCGGATCACGAGGTCAGGAGATCGAGACCATCCTGGCTAACACGGTGAAACCCCGTCTCTACTAAAAATACAAAAAACTAGCCGGGCGAGGTGGCAGGCGCCTGTAGTCCCAGCTACTCGGGAGGCTGAGGCAGGAGAATGGCATGAACCCGGGAGGCGGAGCTTGCAGTGAGCTGAGATCCAGCCACTGCACTCCAGCCTGGGTGACAGAGCAAGACTCTGTCTCAAAAAAAAAAAAAAAAAAAAAAAAAAAAAAAAAAAAAAATTTCTTTATGGAATTTATAAAGTACTTTTCTTTATGGAATTATAAAGAATGTGGCTGGCTTATTTTGCTTAACATCCTTAAGGTTCATTCATGTTGTAGTGTGAGTCAGAATGTCTTTCCTTTTAAAAATTGAATAATATTCTATCATATGTATAGATCACATTTTGTTCATTCATTCATCCATGAACACTTATTTGGCTGCCAACTCTTGGTATCATGAATAATACCAATATAAACCTGAGTGTAAAAATATCTCTTTGAGATCCTGATTTAAATTATTTGGGGTATATAGCTAGAAGTAGAAGTGCTGGATCACACGATAATTCTATTATTGCGAATGTTTTATACTGTTATTAGTGGAATTTTGTCTGCATCATATTTTGTAATTGGTCCTTGGTGGCATAAAGAAAAATCTGTTGGATTTTGTGTATTTCCTGTGTTTTTTTTTTTCAGTGCTTCTCAAGCTTGGATGCATATTAAAGGCATCTGGGAGCTTTTAAAACAGACATGGAACCAGGCCTCAGTCAAGAACAATTATATCAGTATTTCTGGGGTGAGCCCCAGGTATTGATAGGTTTTAGAAGCTTTCCAGGTGATTCTAAAATGAAGTAAAGGTTGACAAAGGTATTAGACCCAATCATTGTTTAGTTGATTCACATGGATGTTTTAGACAACTAATATCATCTGCAAAGAATCATTTTCTATTCTTTTCTATATTTATACCTTGTTAATGTGTTTTTGACTTATTGCATTGACCAAAATTTCCTCAACAATGCTAAATACATCTTTGTTTTGTTCTTGATTTTAAAAGAATGCGTTTGCTTTAAGTATATTAGATGCTGTTTTCAAAGAGATTTTCTTTTTCTTACTGTGCATTTCTTGAGTAAGATATAAAAGCGGGGATGATTTGAAGACTTTATGTTTTATCCATGCCTGTGTCTTTTGAAATTTCAGTGTATATTTTCCTGAAGTAAGCACAGATGATTTTTCATAGAAATTGAATTATGAATGTATTTCCTATTCATTTCACTAATACATATAGTAAAATGTATGTTGAATTATCAATGGATGCTGACATTGATGACATCCTTATCTGCTTTACCTAACTGCTACTTTGAGGCATATTAGTGGATATTTGCTAGCATTGAAACCATGTGTTAGAGCTGCTTTCTAATGGTTATGTGTTCTTCCCCTCCGCCTGGACTGACGACTCTCTGGACTGATGGAATACATAGCTGCTCTGCTCCTAGAAGATACAGCCACCTGGTTTATTTCTGCCTCTGCTCCTATCTAAAGAGCCTTTTTGCTGGGATTTGGCCTAGGCTGTGCTATGTTGCTACTTTTTTCCCACGTTTCCTGTTTAGATGTTTCTGGGCATTGCTATATCTGATTGGTTGTTAAACAAATGTTGGGTGAGAATGTGTGACAGAGGGGAATGGCACCCGCCAAGACTAAAAGGTGGCATCTGCACCCCAAGTTTCTTGGTCATACAACTTCCGGGTCTGAGTCAGGAGACAATGGTAAGGGAGGGATGACTTATCTTCCTTTCTCTTTTCTTTTTCTCTCTTTTCTTTCTCTCCTGTCTTTCTTTCTTTTTAAATGATCTCCTTTTTATGAAGCAGAGACTGAGATTCATGAGGCAATAACTGCCAGCTTTTTTTTTAACAAAAACTCTGTTTTTCTGTAGGTTCTGGGGTTTCCTTCTGGGTTTGGCATTATGTTGTCTGGAAGATTTTCTTTTCCTCTGGTTGTTTTTAATCTTTTAATTGAGTTGGGTTTTAACTTTTTAAAAGTTTTTTAAAAGATATTTTAGGCCGGGCGCAGTGGCTCACTCCTGTAATCCCAGCACTTTGGGAGGCCGAGGCAGGTGGATCACGAGGTCAGAAGTTCAAGATCAGCTAGGCCAAGATGGTGAAACCCAGTCTCTCTAAAAATACAAAAAAAAAAAAAAAAAAAAAATTAGCCAGGTGTGATGGTGGGCGCCTGTAATCCTAGCTACTCGGGCGGCTGAGGCAGAGAATTGCTTAAACACGGGAGGCGGAGGATGCGGTGAGCCTAGATTGTGCCACTGCACTCTAACCTGGGTGACAAAGAGAGACTCCATCTCAAAAAAAAAAAAAAAAAGAGAGATATTGTAGTGGGATGTTGGAAAAGATTGAATTAAGGCTTAGATTCAGACACTACTTTTTTTTTTTTTTTTTTTTTTTTTTTTTTTTTTTTTTTTTTTTGAGACGGAGTCTTGCTCTGCCACCCAGGCTGGAGTGCAGTGGCCGGATCTCAGCTCACTGCAAGCTCCGCCTCCCGGGTTTACGCCATTCTCCTGCCTCAGCCTCCCGAGTAGCTGGGACTACAGGCGCCCGCCTCATCGCCCGGCTAGTTTTTTGTATTTTTAAGTAGAGACAGGGTTTCACCGTATTAGCCAGGATGGTCTCGATCTCCTGACCTCGTGATCCGCCCGTCTCGGCCTCCCAAAGTACTGGGATTACAGGCTTGAGCCACCGCGCCCGGCCAGATTCAGATACTACTTTAAACCGGAAGCCTAATACTATTTTAATCAGGAGAGTGATGTACAGATTTGGACCAAAAAGGAGATAAGAGAGGAAGCCTGGAGGACCAGTAAGGGAAGCTATGATAGCACATTAAACTGTTGAAAGACACTTTGTTGTTGTTATTGTTGTTGTTTTGAGACAAGGTCTCACTCTGTTACCCAGGCTAGAATGCAGTGGCACAATCACAGCTCACTGCAGCCTCGACCTCCCCAGGCTCAGGTGTTCCTCCCACCTCAGCCTCCTGAGTAGCTGGGACTACAGGCATGTGCCACCACACTCAGCTAATTTTGGTATTTTTGGTAGAGATGAGGTTTTGCCATGTGGCCCAGGCTGGTCTCAAACTCCTGGGTTCAAGCAATCCACCTGCCTTGGCCTCCCAAAATGCTGGGATTATAGACATGAGCCACCACACCCAGCCTGGAGGACACGTTAATGCAGCATAAAATAAGGTACTAATCTGAATGTCGTTGGAAATAACCCATCTCATGTAATAGAAAGATCCCTGGGCTTGATATCAAAAGAGCTGAGCTTTAGCTCTAACTAACATTAACCAGCTGTGCAAACTTGAACAACTCTTTTAAGGTCTTTAAATCTGAAATTAATCACAGTTAAACCAAGATGTCAACCTGACAGGTCTAGGGGATGCCCAGACAGCTGGTAAACATGCTTTCTGGATGTGTCTGTGAGGGTGTTTCCAGGAGAGATGTGTATCTGAATTGGTGGACTGAGTAATGTGGATCTGCCTTAATCAACATGGATGAGAGTCGTCCAACTGAGGGCCCAGATAGAACAAAAAGGCAAGAGAAGAGTGAATTTCCTCTCTCTCCTTGAACTGGACAGTCGTCTTATCCCGCCCTCAGATATTGGTGCTCCCAGTTCTTGAGCCTTAAGCCTTAGACTGAGAGTTACATTGCCGGCTCTTCTAGTTCTCGAGCCTTCAGACTTAGACTGAATTATACCACTGGGCCTTATGGTTATTCCTTTTGCAGCTGGAAGATCATGGGACTTGACCTCCATAATTTTGTGAGCCAATTCCAATAACACATACTCTCTTCTGTATCTATAAGACAGATTTTCCTGGTGGTTTTGTTTCTCTGGGGAACCCCGACTAACGCACCTATGTGAGAAGGTCAAGAAAGATCTCTAGTTCTTGAGACTATCAGACATTTTTGGTTTTGATCATTCCACATGTAAAAATGAATGGTGTGGGCTCTGAGTGCAGTCGAAGATTGACTTGAGGCAGGTGGGGTGTGTGATGGGCTTGGAAGAAAATCAGGTTTGAATGGAGAGGGCAGTGAAGCCTCCAAGGGGTTCCTGTTGAAGGTGGGGGGTTGCTGTTTCTGGTTTGTGTGCTGAGGTTGACACAATGTTTTGTTCCTAGAAGAAGGAGTGAAAAAAGCACATACTAGAATGGATTTGTTTTTATTTTAGTCTGGTATATTATCATCTTTGTGAGTAGTTGTAGTAGGCTGTTCTTGCACTGCTATATAAACAAAAAAGAGACTGGGTATTTTATAAGAAAAGAGGCTTAATTGGCTCACAGTTCTGCAAGCTGTACAGGAAGCATGGTGCCAGCATCTGTTTCGGAGGCTTCAGGAAGCTTCCATTCATGGCAAAAGGTAAGGGGGAGCAGGCACAGGACATGGCGAAAGCAGGAGCAAGAGAGAGAGAGAGAGAGAGAATGAATATTGGATATTGGGTGGGGGAGGTGCCACACACTGTTAAACCACCCTATCCTGTGTGAACTCGGAGCAAGAGCTCACTTATCATGAAGGGGCTGGCTCATGCCATTCATGAGTGATCCACCCTCATGATCCAAACACCTCCCACGAGGCCCCACCTTCAGCATTGGGGATTACAATTCAACATGAGATTTGGGTGAGGACAGATATCCAAACTATATTGTTAGTCTTTGCAATAATTCATCAGAATTTTCTTATAGAAAGCCTAGCCTTTACAGTGGGGCAGAAGCAGCACTTTGCACATATTATGGTAATGCAAGAGGGGTAGATATGACTGCGTCTCGATGAGGTTCAATGATGTGGACAAGCCTGCATAGCTTGTAAATAGACAAACTTCGAAGTCTGCCTACATCTGTGATTCCAAAGCCTGTGAGCTTCTCGCTGAGTAGAGCTGCTTTAACTTGCAGGTCCCGTAGGTGTGGTTGTGTTGTTGATAATAGAACCAAGGAAATTTGATATGTTTGCTGGGCTGGTAAGAAACCATGCCCTCCTGGAGGTCAGTGACTGTGTTTTATCAACTTTCTAAACCCAATGACTGGCATGATTACTGGACCATATAGTAGACACGCCATAAATATAGTTAAGTGGAATTGAATTACACACAATACCAAGTGGGGATCTGAATGCACCCTCTCTGTCTTTCTTGACGCTCCATCTGAATTTGTCCTGGAGTCTTGGCCTGAATTTTCTCCTCCAGGTGCTTGTCAGGGAAGGGCACAGACTTGAAGTATTTGCTTACAAGTTAATTTGGAGATCAGCAAGACTGAATCTCAGCACTGAGGGAGATGGAGAGTGATGCCTTCAGGCTGCGGTTTTTGAAACCAAACAATTAAGTTCATTAACAGTAATGAAACACAGGGAAGACAGCACCAGCGAGAGATGCACAGTATAAAATGAGCATCGGCTCTCCCTTCACCCTCCTCTCTTTTTCATTTTCTTCCTCTCAAAATGAAAGTTGCTGACCTGTGAGGCTTTGTTTGCCCCTGTGAACTGTGAAACTATTGCGCTCTTGAATGATTGCCACTAAGCATGGGGAAACAGACCTTTAAAAAAGGCCTAATTTAAAGCAGCTTGGTACAAAAAGGCAGATCTTGCATTTTGAAAATGTAAAGGGATCAATGCAGATTCCAAGTTCTATAACCAAATCATGTTGTGCGTGAGCACGCAAACCATGTTGTGTGTGTGCACGCGTGGGTTTCTTTCTGGTGCAGTTTCTTTCTGGCATCATGGCTGCCCAAATTATGTTTGCTGTGTTGCATTAAAAAAAAACAAACCTCAAGTTGCTGTTTGAACTGACCCCTTTGCAAATGCTCCCTTTCTGTTCCCTGTGGTCAGCCTGGGGTTAGCTTGGCACGATGAAGGGACCTGCAAAAGGCACCCCACATTTCTTAACCAAAACAGACCCATGGAGGTGCACAAGCAAAGTGAATTCAGAACTATGGACAGGCCTGGAGAGGTGGAGGGAGGGGTGTGTAAGCTTGTCCTGCATGACTGGTGTGCACTGTGACGGGCTTCTAATAGGTGAAATAAAATTGTAGTCACTGCTGTAAAAGACTTCTGCTGCAATTTATTAATCAGGGTCTGGGGAGATCAATGACACTGAATGATTATGTAGCATTAGGCGAACGCCCCAGTCCTTCTGCCATGCTGCTGTCTGGATGGGCTACAGATGCTCACATCTGCTTTTGTTACAGCCTCAAACTCCTGCGACCTGGCATGAAGTTAATGAAGGCCCCTGCCCTATTCCCCACATTCCTTTAGCAAAGTTAACCATATCTGGTCAACCTGGAAATCCAATGAGTTAATTAAGGTAGAATTGTCTATGATTTCCTTTTACATTATAACTGCCCCCTCAACCCTCAACCACCCCCACACGGACTCGGTCCCCCTCCTCCCTGCAAACCTAAGCAGTGAAACTGCCTCTTGCCCCATGTGCCAGAATGATTAATGGGGGGACTACAATGAGGTCAATTAGCTAGGGTTGGCTTGAAGCTGAAAGGTGGAGTGTGTTTCTTTATTGAACACTGCATTCACACTCCAAACGGTGACCTGCGCTGCAGTGATTTATTGCGAGGGCAGTCCTCTGATCACTTACCTTCAGTGCTTGTACCTTGGCTTTGAAAACCGGGCTTTCACTGTCAATTAACGCCAGACAAGGAGATCCATTCAAAATCTGAAATGCATACCTAATAACGGAGTGAGGGCAGGGGCGGTGGAGGGGAGGGGCCGAGCGCAGAGGGTAGCAGCCTGGGACAGTGGCTCTGTGGCCAGCAGGACACCCAAGTTGTGGAGGGGCTGGGCTTTCTTTTGAGGACTAAAATGCTTCAGGTTTGAAAGCACGTTACCCTGCTTGGCAACAGTCGCTTTGTTGGCCCCAAAGGGCACACTGTTCTACTCAGTTTTGTAGACATGAGAGAGCTGCAGGAAAAACTTAGCAGTTTCTGTGTATTCTTAAAGCGATGATAATTTCTTGCACGGGCCTCTGAAATGGGATTTCAACATGAGTCACTTGCATTTGGGGGCTTTTCTTTTTTGGAGACAAGAGTTTCACTCTTGTTGCCCAGGCTGGAGTGCAATGGCACCATCTAGGCTCACCGTAACCTCTGCTTCCCAGGTTCAAGCAATTCTCCTGTCTCAGCCTCCCTAGTAGCTGGGATTACAGGCATGCACCACCACGCCTGGCTAATTTTGTATTTTTAGTAGAGACAGGGTTTCTCCATGTTGGCCAGGCTGGTCTCAAACTCCCGACCTCAGGTGATCCGCCCACCTTGGCTTCCCAAAGTGTTGGGATTACAGGCGTGAGCCACTGTGCCCGGCCCTGGGGGATTTTCAAACAAGGATTATTAGCATCTCAGTGTAACACGATGGGTTGATATCTGTATTAAAAAATACTACGGCAAGAACGAGACTTTTCAGGGATGGTCAAGAATATGTAGTGGATAAGTCATGTTTTTTCCTATGATGATTATTATTTGGTTTGCATTTTTTATTGATATCAACATTCATATGTATTTGTGGGATACATGTGATATTTTGTTACATGCAGACTGTGATGATCAAGTCAGGGTATTTGAGATATCTACCACCTCTAATACTTATTATTTCTTTTTTTTTTTTTTTTTGAGACAGAGTCTTGCTCTGTCACCCAGGCTGGAGTGCAGTGACACGATCTAGACTCACTGCAAGCTCTGTCTCCCGGGTTCATGCCATTCTCATGCCTCAGCATCCCGAGTAGCTGGGACTACAGGCGTCCGCCACCATGCCCAGCTAATTTTTTTTTTGTATTTTTAGTAGAGACAGGGTTTCATTGTGTTAGCCAGGATGGTCTCGATCTCCTGACCTTGTGATTCACCCGCCTTAGCCTCCCAAAGTCCTGGGATTACAGGCGTGAGCCACCATGCCTGGCCCACCTCTAGTATTTATTATTTCTATGTGTTGGGAATATTTCAAGTCCCCTCCTAGCTATTTTGAAATATGCAATACACTACTGTTAACTTTAGTCACGCTACTCTGCTGTCGAACATTACACTTTATTTCTTCTAAGTGTGTGTTTGTCTCTTTGTACCTGTTAGCTAGTCTGTCTGTATTCCCTCCCCTCTACACATCCACACCATTCTCAGCCTCTGTTGTCTATTGTTCTATTCTCTACCTCTGTGATATCAATATTTTTAGCTCCCACATGTGAGTGAGAACATATGGTTTTTACCTTTCTGAGCCTGGCTCATCTCACTTATGTGCAGTTCCATCCAGGTTGCTTCCAATTACATGATTTCATCCTTTTTTATGTGTGAATAGTATTTCAGTGTGTGTTTATACGTCTCACATTTTCTTTATTCATTCATTAGTGGATATGTACATTGTTTCCATATCTTAACTATCGTGAGTAGTGCTTCAGTGAACATGAAAGCGCAAATATCTCTTTGACATACTGATTTCTTTTGTAGATAGGCACACAGTAGCGAGGTGGCAGGATTATATGGTAGTTCTATTTTTAGTTTTCTGAGAAATCACACTATTTACCATGACTGTACTAATTTACATTCCCACTCACAGTGTGTAAGAGTTCACTTTTCTCCATATCTGCGCCAGCATCTGTTACTTTTTTATCTTTTTAATAACAGCCATTCTAACTGGAGGTAAAATGATATTTCCTTGTGTTTTCTTGTTTGTTTTTTTGAGATGCAGTCTCCCTCTATCTTTTAGGCTGGAGTGCAGTGTTGTGATCTCAGTTCACTGCAACCTCTGCCTCCCGTTTTCAAGCAATTCTCCTGTCTCAGCCTCCTGAGTAGCTGAGACTACAGGCACAGGCTAATTTTTTGTATTTTTAGTAGGGATGGGGTTTCACTATATTGGTCAGGCTGGTCTCGAACTCTTGACCTCAGGTAGTCCACCCGCCTTGGCCTACTGAAGTGCTGGAATTACAGGCATGAGCCACTGTGCCCAGCCTCATTGTGGTTTTGATTTGCATTTCTCTGATGTTTAGTGATGGGGAGAACATTTTGTTGTATACCTATTGGCCATTTGTATGTCTTCATTTGAGAAATATCTATTCCTGTCCTTTCCCCACTTTTTAGGCATTATTTGTTTTTGTTTTTGCTGTTGAGTTCTATGAGTTTTTGTATATTCTGGATATTAGCACCTTCTCAGATGAATAGTTTGCAAATATTTTCTCCCATTCAACAAGTTGTCTCTTTGCTCTGCTGATTGTTTTCTTTTTGTGTAGAAGCTTTTTACTTTAATATAGTCCCATTTGTGTTTTCGTTGCCTGTGCTTTTGAGGTCTTAGGCATAAAATTTTTGCCCAGACCAATGTTCTGAAGTGTTTCCCCTGTGTTTTCTTTTAGCAGTTTTATAGTTTCAGGTCTTAGATTTAAGACTTTAATCTAACTTGCCTTGGTTTTTCTATATGGTAAGAGATAGGGGTCCGGTTTTATGCTTCTGTGTATGAATATTAATTTCCCCAGCACCATTTTTTGAACATGGTGTCCTTTCCCCAATGTTTGTTCTTGGTGCCTTTGTTGAAAATCTGCTAGCTGTAAATACATGGATTTATTTCTGGCTTCTCTGTTCCGTTGGTGTATGTGTCTGTTTTTAATACCAATACCATGCTATTTTGGTTACTGCAGCCTTGTAATATGTTTTGATGCCAGGTAGTGTGATGTCTCCAATTTTGTTCTTTTTGCTCAGCATTGCTGTGGCTATTCCGGCTCTCTTTTGGTTCCATATGAATTGTAAGATTGTTTTTTCTATTTCTGTGAAAAATTATGTTGGTACTTTCATATAGATTACTTTGAATCTGTAGATTGCTTCAGGCAGTATGGTTATTTAACAACATTATTTCCTCTAATCCATGAGCATGGGATATCTTTCCATTTGTGTCCTCTTCAATTTCTTTTATCAGTATTTTGCAGTTTTTCTTATAGAGATCTTTCATCTTTTTGGCTAAATTTATATCTAGATATTTTAATTTTTTGGTAGGTGTTGTAAATGGAATTGGCTTCTTGATTTCTTTCTCAGACAGTACACTATTGGTATATAGAATAGTGTATGTTAATTTTATATCCTGCAACTTTACTGAATGTATAATATCTAAGAGTTTTCTGGTATAATCTTTAGGTTTTTCTATATATAATATCATTTCTTCAATATCAGATCCAAAAATTAAAAATATGTAACATTATATCATCTGCAAAGAGGGAAAATTTGACCTCCTCCTTTACAGTTTGGATGCCTGTTATTTCTTTCTCTTGCTTGATTTCTCTGGCTAGGACTTTCAGCACTGTGTTGAATAGGAGTGGCTGAAGTGGGCATCCTTGCCTTGTTCCCGTTCTTAGAGGAAAGGCTTTCAGCTTTTCTCCATTCAGTATAATGTTAGCTGTGGGTTTGCCATCTGTGGTCTTTATTATGTTGTGTTATGTTCCCTCAATAACTAGTTTGTTGAGGATTTTCATCATAAAAGGATGTTGAATTTTATCAAATGCTTTCTCTACATCTGTTGAGATGACTGTATGGTTTTTGTCCTTCATTCTGTTGATGTGATGTATCATATCTGTTGATTTGCTTTTTTTGACCCATCCTTGCCTCCTGAGGACTGGATCATGGTGTCTTATCTTTTTGATGTGTTGTTGGATTTTGTTTGCTGTTATTTTGTTGAGGATTTTTGCATCTATGTTTATCAGGGATATTGGTCTGCAGTTTTCTTTTTTTGTTGTTGCATCATTGTCTGGTTTTGGTATCAGGGTAATGCCAGCCTCATAGAATGAGTTATGGAAAATTCCCTCCTCTTTAACTTTTTAGAATAGTTTGAGGAGAATTGGTATTAGTTCTTGGTGAAAGTTTGGTAGAATTTCACACTGAAGTCATCCAGTCCTGAACTTCGCTTTGTTGGGGGACTTTTTTATTACTGATTCAATCTCATTATTCATTATTAGTCTGCTTTAGTTTTCTATTTCTTTCTGATTCACTCTTGGTGATTGTATGTATCCAGGAATTTATCCATTTCTTCTAGGTTTTCTATTTTATTAGTGTATAGTTGTTCATAATGGTCTGCAATTTTTTTGTATCTCTGTGGTGTCAGTTGTAATGTTTCCAATTTCATATCTGATTTTATTTGGGTCTTCTCTCTTTTTTTCTTGGTTAGCTTAGCTGTCTAAAGCAATCTACAGATTCAAAGTAATCCCTGTTCATTGGTTTTGTTTATCTTTTTTAAAAACCAACTTTTTGTTGATTGTATTTTTGTTTGTTTGTTTGAGATGGAGTGTTACTGTCACCCAGGCTGGAGTGCAGTGGCACAATCTTGGCTCACTGCAACCTCTGCCTCCCGGGTTCAAGCAATTTTCCTGCCTCAGCCTCCTGAGTACCTGCGACTACAGGCACCCACCACCATGCCCGGCTAATTTTTTGTATTTTTAGTATGGACAGAATTTCACCATGTTGGCCAGGCTGGTCTCAAATGCCTGACCTTGTGATCCACCCGCCTTGGCCTCCCAAAGTGCTGGGATTACAGGCATAAGCCACTGTGCCCCACTGATCCTTTGTCTTTTTTTAAGCCTCAGTTTTTCTAGTTCTGTTCTGATCTTTATTATTTCTTTCCTTTTACTAATTTTGAGTTTGCTTTATTCTTATTTTCCTAGTTCCTCAAGGTACATTGTTAGATTGTTCATTTGAAATATTTTTCCTTTTTTGATGTAGACATTTGCTACTATAAACTCTCCTCTTGGCACTGCTTTTGCTGTATCCAATAGGTTTTAGTATATTGTGTTTCAATTTTCATTAGTTTTAAGAAATGTTTCTATTTCCTCCTTAATTTCTTCCTTGACCCAGTTGTCATTTAGGAGCATGTTGTTTAAATTCCATGTATTTGTGCAATATCCCAAGTTCCTCTTTTTGTTAATTTTTAGTTTTATTCCATTGTGGTCTGAGAAGGTACTTGACATAATTTTGACTTTAAAAATTTCTTAAGACTTGTTTTTGTGTTCTGACATATGGTTGATCCTGGAGAATGTTCCAGGTACTAATGAGAGGAAGGTGTATTGTGTAGTTGGGTGACATGTACTGTCAATGTCTGTTAGGTCCATTTGGTCTAATGTGAGGTTTAATTCCAACGTTTCTTTTTAAATTTTCTGTCTAGACCAATCAAGCTTGTCCAACTCAAGGGCTGCATGCAGCCCAGGACAGCTTTGAATGTGGCCCAACATAAATTCATAAACTTTATTAAAACATTGAGATTTTTGGCCGGGAGTGGTGGCTCACGCCTGTAATCCTGGCACTTTGGGAGGTTGAGGCAGGTGGATCACAAGGTCAAGAGGTCAACACCAGCCTGACCAACATGGTGAAACTCCATCTCTACTAAAAATACAAAAATTAGCTGGGCGTAGTGGTGCACACCTGTTGTCCCAGCTACTCAGGAGGTTGAGGCAGAAGAATTGCTTGAACCTGGGAGGCAGAGGTTGCAGTGAGCTGAGATTGTGTCACTCTACTCTAGCCTAGCCTGGGTGACAGAGCAAGACTTGGTCAAAAAAAAAAAATTGGAGATTTTTTTTGTGATTATTTTTTAAATTAATCAGCTATCATTAGTGTATTTTATGGGTGGTCCAAGACAGTTATTCCAGTGTGGCCCACAGAAGCCAAAAGTTTGGACACCCCTGGTAGCTGATCTGTCTAATGCTGTGAGTAGGGTGTTGAAGTTCCCAGGTATTGTATTGAAGTGTCTCTCTTCCTTTAAATCTAGTATTTGCTTTATATATCTAGGTGCTTCACTGCTGGGTGCATTTTTGTTTAGAACTGTTATATCATTTTGCTGAATTAATTCCTTTATTACTATATCTCTTTGTACTGTTTTTGTCTTTCTATCTGATATAAGTATAGCTACTCCTGCTTACTTTTGGTTTTCGTTGGCATAGAATCTCTGTTTCCATACTTTTGCTTTCAGTCTATGTGTATCTTTACAGTTGGGATGAGTTTCTTGTAGGCAGTATAGAGTTGGGTCATGTATTTTCATCCATTCATCCAGTCTACATCTTTTAAGTGGAAAGTTTAATCTGTTTACATTCAAGGGCATTATTGGTATGTGAAGATTTATTCCTATCATTTTGTTAGTTGATTTCTTACTGTTTTGTATATCCTTTGTTCCTTTCTTTCTTTCATTTCATATCATTGTGGTTTGGTAGTTTTCTTTGGTAGTGGTAACATTTGATTCCTTTTTCTTCCTTATTTGTGTGTTTGCTCCACCAGTGGGTTTTATAGTTTCACGTGTTTTCATGATGGTAGATATTGTCCCTGTGCTTCTAGGTATACAACTCCCTTAAGCTTTTCTTGTAGGACCAGGCTAATGGTGATGAATTCTCTCACCTTTTGCTTGTCTAGGAAAGACTTTATTTGACCATCACTTATGAAGCATAACTTTGCTAAATATGGTATCTTTGGCTGACATTTTTTTCTTTCAGCACTTGGAATATATCGTCTCATTCTTTCCTAGCTTGTAACATTTCTGCTGAGAAATCCACTGTTAGTCTGTGGGGAGTTCTAAGTGACTAGATGCCTTTCTCTTGCTGTTTTTAGAATTGTCTCTTTATGTTTGACTTTTAACACTTTGGCTGTAATGTACAGTAGAGAAGATCTTTTTGCGTTGTATCTGTTTGGGAATCTCTGAGCTTCCTGCATCTTGATGTCTAACTTTGTTTTTAGTCTTGGGAAGTTTTTGGCTATTATTTCATTAGATAGGTTTTCTAACCCCTTCATTTTCTCTTCACCTTCTTTGATACCAAACATTTGAATATTTGGTTGCTTTATGGTATCCCGTATGTCATGTAGGCTTTTTTTCATTTTAAAAAATTCTTTTGTCTGTATTTTTGTCTGCCTGGGTTATCTCAAAAGAACTTAGAGCTCCGAAAGTCTTCCTTCTGCTTGTTCTAATCTATTTTTGAAGCTTTTGCGTGTATTTTGTGTTTCATTTAATCCTTCAATTCTAGAATTTGTTTCATTTTTTAAATGACATTTATCTTTTTGGAAAATTTCTCATTCATATCCTGAATTGTTTTTCTAATTTCTTTATATTGTTTTTCTGTATTTTCTTAAGCTTCTTAATATCGTTATTTTGAATTCTCTTTTTGAGGTTTCATAAATTTCTTTTTGATTGGAATCTGTTGCTGGTGAATCATTGTGTTCTTTGGGAGGTGTCATACTTTTGTATGACAGCTTCCTTCATGTTTCATGTGTCCTTACATTGCTGTCTATGCATCTGATGTAACAGTTGCCTCTTTTGATATTTTGAATTTGCTTTTGTGGGGGAGGACTTTTTTTCCTGAAGATTTAGATATAGTGTTGGTTGGTTAGGACACATTGGCTTTGATTCTGGGTGCATGTAGTATAGTATAGTCTCTGTATGATTTCTTTTGCTGTAAACAATGTTGGTGGTTTCTGATTTCCTCAATGACTTAGAATACAGTTGTTAATGAAGCCTGTGGCAAAGTTTTGCTGGATATGGGACTACTGGGTGGGCGGGGGGCGGCTGTCTTTGGACCCTAGTCGTGGCAGTGGTGGGCCAAGTATGCCTATCCTTGGGCCACAGGGTGGCATATGCTGGCACTGGTGCTACTGAGTTCAGGTGGGTCAATTCTTGGACCTGCAGGTGGCTTGCTCAGGTATAGGTAGTGCCAGTGGTGGGTTAAGCAGATGAACGGGTTCTCAGGCTCCTGAGCAGCAGGTGTGGCATGGACAATGGCAGAGTAGTGGTGGGACTAACCTCTGGGTCCCAAGTATTCCATGCTGGTGTTGGTGGTGGCTGTGACAGACTGGGTAGTTCAACCCTCAGGCCCGTGGGTGGGTGCCTGCTGTGGTGGTAGCAGCAGGTTGGGTGGGCCCGACTTCAGGCCCCTGGGAGGAGTGCTCGGGTATCAATGGTGGTGGACTGAGCTGGGTGGTCCCCAGGCCTCCAGATAATGTGCTCAGGCACTGGCGGTGCAGAGGCGGGCCAGATGGATCTATCCTCAGGCTCCCTGGTGGTGCGTGCATGTGTTGGCTATGGTAGGAAGGGGTGGATTGATCCTCAGGTCCAAGGCAGCCCATCCTGGTGAGGCAGCTGAGCAGGCTGCCTCGCTTCCTTCTCTTTGCTTTAGGTGTTTCCTGTCACTTCTCTGTTGAATTCCAGCATTCTCTCTTAGATGGTATATTTGAAGTGTGATTATCTTCTCAGTATTTCGGAGGTTCTTTATGGAGGAGGTGAGTACCAGACGCCTCCAGTCAGTCATCTTGAGGGCCCTCCTTTCTTCCTATTCTCAATCTCAGGATTCTTAGAACACCTCAGAAGTGCGGTCTCACCTTCAGGAATGTCCACAAGAACATCAAGTGATTTGGGATCTCATCCCCTGGTCTACTGCATTCTCTGGAAGGTTCCTCCTCCAGTACGAGCATAGATCACCCCTCATCTCCTTCTGGTCTTTGCTCAAGTGGCACCTTCTTAGCAAGACCTTCCTTGACCACATATTCAACTTGCAGCTCCCCTTTTCCCTCTCTGGTTTTATTTTTCTCTTTAGCTTTCATCGCCATCTGACATAGAGTCAGCTTTCTGTATCTGTAGGTTCCGCATCTTGAGATTCAACTGACTGCTGATTGAAAATATTTGAAAAATGAAAAATAACAATTTAATAATTTAAAAATACAAACTTAAAATATGTAGTGTAACCACAATTTATATAGCATTGTCAGTAATCTAGAGATGACTTAAACTACACAGGAGGATGTTTATCAGTTATATGCAAATACTATGCCATTTTAAAAATTATTTTTTGTAGAGACGGGGTTTCGCCATGTTGCTTAGACTGGTCTTGAACTCCTGGGCTCGACTGATCTGCCTGCCTCAGCCTCCCAACGTGCTGGGATTTCAGGTGTGATTATGCCATTTTATATCAGGGACTTGAGCATCTTCAGACGTTGGTTTCCATGGGGTTCCTGGAACCAATCCCCCACTGATACTGAGGCATGACTGTACTCTGTTTTTTACTCATGTATTTGTTCATCGTCTGTGTCTACCACAAGAATATAAGCTTCATAAGAGCAGAGAGTTTGCAGCTTTTTGTTCAGTATTGTGTCCCAATGCCAAGAATAAAGGAAGGAATACAGGAATGCTCTCTCCCCTGCCATGATTTTTCCAAAGATCATATGTCTTGCTAGTTCCTCAGACTGGTTTATGTTTTAAAACTATCTATATTTAATTCTTGTTTTTAAAGCATCTATAGTTGACAGTTCTAATAGTAAAACATTTTAAATGTTTATGATTAATGACAACTCCCTGTATCTTTTTTTTTTTTTTTTCTTTTGAGACAAGGTCTCACTGTCACCCAGGTTGGAGTGCAGTGGTGTGATCACGGCTCACTGCAGGGTCAACCTCCCCAGGCTCAGGTGATCCTCTCACCTCCTGAGTAGTGGGGACTACAGGTGCATGCCACCAGGCACAGCAAATTATTCCCTATACCTTTAAAAGCACTTCTGCACAGGTCACCTCTTTCTTTAGTTTCTTTAGTAAAATCGGATAATAAACCCTGTTTCATGGCACCATTGTGTGAATTAACTGAGATGTTGTGTGTTTTGCATAGAGTAGCTGCTTAATAACACCAGCTTTTATTATTTTGCATCTGAACATCAGAAAAATCCTTACAAGAGACACAGAGCAGGACAATAAGTTATCCACATCTTTTACATGAAATAACTACAGTCAGAGGTGTTAAATGACTTGCCCAAAGTCACCCAATGAATCAAAGTAGGCAGTGACTCTAAACTATTGCCTTGATGGAAACCCTTATTTTGGTTTTTATTTATTTAGAAATGAAGCTAACTAACAAATCTATTCAATCTCAGAAATCTAAAGAGGGGCTACTGTAATGGTATTGGGGAAAGAGGTAGTTTTAAGAATATGCAGTGGCAAATGTTTTCCCATCTGAACAAAAAAGATATAGTCACATCTCAGCATCCTGGGCAAAACTTTGGGTGTCTCCATGTCATTGACCTTTTCTCAACTCCTCTCTATCCTACTCTTGAAAGCATGTTAGAGTGAGAATGATGGGAAACTTGTGTGTGTGTGTGTGTGTGTGTGTATGTGTGTGTGTTTGAGACGGAGTCTTGCTCGGTCACCCAGGCTGAAATGCAGTGGCACCATCTCGGCTCACTGCAAGCTCTACCTCCCAGGTTCACGCCATTCTCCTGCCTCAGCCTCCCAAGTAGCTGGGACTACAGGTGCTCACCACCACGCCTGGCTAATTTTTTTTTTCTTTCTTTCTTTCTTTTTAATTTTTTTAGTAGAGATGGGGTTTCACCATGTTAGCCAGGATGATCTTGATCTCCTGACCTCATGATCCACCTGCCTCGGCCTCCCAGAGTGTTGGGATTACAGGCGTGAGCCACCGCGCCCGGCCGACACTTTTTGAAATTTCTGTTACTTATAGGAAAAAACCATTTGCAAAACTCGGTATACATTAACAGTAACAAATTACTCTCCTCATATACCATGGTGGATCACAGTAGACCAGAATCCTAAGATCACATTTGAGACTACAGATCCATGCCAGGAGACTAACCCTCTTTCCATTCTCGGGGCTTGCAAAGTCATCCTCACCTTGAATTTCCTCTCAGAAATTGACATGTGGAAGGGACAGCACAGTGGTGAACCAGCTCCTCTTCTAGCAGTTAACACTGGTATCTCTCCACTGACTCAGAACTTGATAACTCCTCTAATGAGGAAATAAAAGAATTAGACTAACCCTTCCCTAAATCTGTCCTGGTTTCTCTGCCCCCTTTCCCCAGGAGACAGTTAATGACAGACATGTGAATTTGGAAAGACCATTTTGGTTGTTTCTTTCCTTCCCAATTACAGATTCGTTCCTTTGGAATGTTTCTAGAAGGTTTATCTCACCCCACTTTAAATGCACAAGTCAGTGAGACTTCCCTGGATTTCTCTTGGGAAGTCATTCTGACAGCTGGAAAGTCTCTCATGATCAGCAGACAGTAGCTCCCTCTGTTTAGAATTAGCTTAGGAATAGGGAACGTGGGGATGGCCTTCTGAATCTGTGATGTGATTGGCACGTGGGGGCCCTGGCTGACGAGGCCTGATCACAGGTTTCCCATAGCTTAGTGTGGTGGAGCGAGCACGGCATTTGGAATCGGGGTCTGCGCTTGACCCACACTTCTACCCCTAACCACCTGTGTGTCTTTTGAACATTGCTGTGCCTTCACTTTCCTTATCTGTAAGACAGGGTTCATAATACCCACTTTGCAAGACTGTTTTCAGGAGTGAATGATATATATTTGCAAAAGCATCTTGACCGTGCTGTGGGACATCAGACATGGGGCTGGGGGAGATCTGCCTACCTCCATGAAATGTGAACCCTGGAAAGTCACCTGTGTATTGTGAACCTCCAGATAAAAGTGAGTCTGTAGGAGGACAGGAAGGTCTACAGGGAAGAAGTAGGGGCTGCTGAGACCATGATATGTTGGCTCTGGGTTCAGATGGCAGCTCTGTGGCTGTGGCTGTTTTGCCTGTGAGTGGAAGTGCTGTTAGGCCAAGGGAAAGGATTATGGACAAAGGACACGGGTCTGTTGCCAGTTGTCATGTCCATCCGTAGCCACCGTGGAATGCTGGAAGGTGAGCATCGTATCCCAGGCCTGTGTTTGAGATCCTCCCTCAGGGGCCAAATAGGAGCCAAGTAGGGTGAAAGTGAGAGTTTGAGTTTGTAGCTACATGCAAATTGGCCAAAGCTGGATAATAGGGCCATACCACAGGATGCCCTGGGAGATTAGAGCCAGACTGGGCTTTCTCTCCCACACTTGTAGGTCCCAGGGGTCCTTTAGCTACCACATTTAGTAGCAGAGGAAATGGGATATGCATCCTGGATAGGGAGCCCCAGAGAAGAGTGGAACATCAAGTCCCAGGGAGGAGGCTGACAGCTAGACACAGGTCCAAGGTGAAGGGCTGGGTAGGACAGAAAGAGCAGGGCCCCCAGGCAGAGGGAGAGGCATTTGCTAGTGGTAAGAAATGGGATCCAGGGGTTAGGAGCCCATGAAAGGGTGCACAGGAGGAAGGGGACTGTGACATTGGCTGCCTCACATAGGACTAATGAGATTAGAAGTAGAAAGTAGACATAGATGGACTTTCTCCCTTTTCTATCACCTATGTCCCTGTCTCTCCCTGCTTGCTTCTCCCATGATGTACTTGCAGCAGTTTAAGTCCAGGGGCAACTTCTGTTGGCCAAATGCCCCTTTCCTTGGAGAGTCAAGTGTGACAACAAAGATGGGGTCTAGGGCAGCTTTTCTCCATTGGTGTCTACAGAATGTTAAGTAAAAAAAGGAGAAATGTTGGGTTATGTCAAGTTAAGATCCTGCGGGCTAGTCAGAGCAGGGTCTCCTATCACCATTTAGTAGTGAGGAGTTAAATTAGCCACCTAAGCTTCCTCAGTTGGTAAGAAGGCAAAGCTGGGTTTCAAAGACAGATCTTGTGACTGTGGATCAACTGAACTCTTCGGGTAACTGTCTGTTCACAGCTGTGTCTCTAACCTGATGTACACAAGGTGAATAAGCACGTATATAGATGTCCACACTCCACCCCCCCCAAAGTCATGGAAAAATGAAAGCTTTAATAAATGTGGTTGTAGATAAAGGAACAACTCATAATGACATCTGAAAGCAATTCTGTTAACAATTGAAACAAATTATCTGTCCGACTTTATAAGATGACATATAATGATCATAGACAAAAAGTGAACTAGTCTCAGAATAAAAGCCCTTGTCAGTGATGAGGAGAAAATTCACTGGGCACTATGGGATTGATCGTAGACGGCTTCTTTCCTAATTTAAACCTAACTCTTTAAAATTAAAAATTAGAGTATGTGTGGAAAGAGAAGTGGATTAAGAGCTAAGAGACCTGGGTTTTCATCCTTGCTCTGGCTCTGGCTAATGAGCTGTGTGACACTTCTAAGTGACTCAGTCTTTGAATCTTTGTTTCTTCATTTGAAAAAAGAATGGGTACATCAGATAATCTCTAATGTCTGATTCAGTGCCAAAAGGCTGTAATAAGCTTTTTTTTTTTTTTTTTTTTTTTTTTTTTTTTTTTTTTTTTTTTTGAGAAAGGATCTCACTCTGTCACCCAGATGGGAGTACAGCAGTATGATCATAGCTCAGGGTACCTTCAAGTGATCCTCCCACCTCAGCCTCCCAAGTAGCTGGGACCACAGGCACCACACCACATCTGGCTATTTTTTTTTTTTTCATTTTTTGTAGTCATGGAGTGACACTGTATTGTCCAGGCTGGTATCAAACCCCTGGGCTCAAGCAATCCTCCCACCTCAGTCTCCCAAAATGCTCAGACTATAGGCATGAACCACCATGCCCAGCCAGCTAATGAACTCTTTAAGAGAACTCATAAACGTGTCTAGAATGTGTATTTTTATCTTTATTATGATCACAAGCACCTGCCAAGGGTCTATTTGCATATGCATTATCCATGTTAGCATATGTCCCTTTTGGGGGAGGGACACTGCTCCTAGGCATGGCTTGGCCTTTTGGCCTGGCTCCAGTCCCTCCTTGCTTTTGCTAACCCCCTCCTTTCTTAGGGAACAGAGTCCTACCCAAAGTCTGCATCAGGGGGTCTACGGCCTCCAGCATGGTTTGCCTGGAACTCCAGATCCTGTTGCACGCAGATTTCCTGTGGCTATGTTCTTTCCCGGTTAAAGGCCTAGTGGTCACATCACATATCCTCAGCTTGCCTGATTAGACTTTCCTCCACTGATTGCTCCTGGGTCCTTGCTCTTTTTACCCATCCCATTTAACCAGCTTCTCGAGTTACTTAGTTTGAGCCTCTGTTTTCACAAAAGTTGAGGTTGCCTTGGGTGGCCTATATAAATTAGGGTGGTAAGAAATAGCTACACAGGGAGGGGGAAATGGAGATGAAGCAGATTCTGCTGTCTTATTAATGTTATCTAGCCCTCCCAGGATACTAGTACACTTTGGCAGGCTTTAACAGGACTTACCCTTTACCGCCTCTGCACTCCACTGGCACCAGAGATGTCTCCCACACCCCCCTCTCCCGTTCTACATCCACCCATCCTCTGAGAGCCGTGTCAAACCTTATCTGCTCAGGTCACAAGACTAAGTGGTCTCCCCTCCTCTGAAATGGTATGCCACACACTATCTGTAGCCTTCCCACCCTACACAGATCCCAATTAATTCCCACTTCTTCAGATCTCAACTGAAAAGTCACTCTTCCTCCAGGAAGCCCCCCCAGCTACACAAACAGGCCATATCCCTCTGTTTAGATGCTCATGAACCCCTGTTACTTTTCTTTCATCCCACTTAGTAGGTTGTGAATTCAATGTTTATTTGAATGAAGAATCGATTCCCAACACTCTCCCATGAGGACAGAATCTGATCTCTTCCACTGACCACTGTATTCTCCAAGGTCCGGTAAGGTAACACCCGTATACTCCCCTGAACCTCGTTTACTCTCTTGAACATTTCTGTGAATCCTAATTACTTGCCTAAAGATCTTTTCTCTTCAGCTGATTTGCATCCTCCTTGAAGGCAGTTCCATCTTGCTGTTGTTCCTTCATAGTCCAGCACTGCTCTGAATAAATATACATCAATTTGATGTTTCAGTTGTAGGAGACATTATTTGATCATTAGTCTGAATTTACAGCATATGGACTGTGAAGCAGACTTCTTCCTGAACATTTTACTGAACTGAACTGGGATCTGCTTGCAGGCCCAGCAAGGCTAACCACCTACATCAAGATTTTGCAGGGAAAGAAAGGAAGGCGTTTATTTGCAGGGCACCAAGCAAGGAGAATTGGGCCGCTCATGCTTAAGACCCGAACTCCCTGATGACTTGCAAGCGAAGATTTTTAAAGGCAGGGGTAAATTTCAGGAAAGCGGAAGTTACAGGCAAAACTGTAAATTAATACATGAATGTTAATTAAACATTGGTTTATCCCACCTAAAAAGGTGGGTTTAGGTGGGATATCTGGAAGTGGGGGCTTACAGGCCACAGGTGGATTCAGAGATTCTGATTTGTGATTGGTTAAGGAATGGAAGCTCTGTCTAAAAACTTCTGGTCAGGATAAAGGAATGTCAAGTTCTGGCCTATGGGTGTGCCTTCCTCCAGGCCCCTCAGGTAGAAATACAGAACAAAGAATGGCAGAGTTTAGTCCTCAGTTCCCCCTTATTTGAGGTTTGTGTGACAGTGGATTCATTTAGTGGGGGACCTAGGTTTCTGAAAAACACATCAGACATATGTCATGATGTTATCTTTAGTTTCTATAGTGAGCCAAATATCTTGTGACTCTAATTTCCTTGGCTATTGTTTTAAGCTACTGTTACTTTCTTGCTGATCAAGTTCCTCATTTACTTCTCAGGACTAGCTAGGTGCCTGTAATTTCCCTCCAGGGAACTCGAGATTTTCCTTTATTTCCGTGTTTGTAAGGGCCTGGCTGGTCCCTAAGAGGGAGTCCCTGCTGCATCTCAAACTTCCTGTATAGAAGGGAAGCTATTATTGAACATCAGAGTTGTAGATAGATGTGGGAAGAGAAATGAAAAGGAAACGTTGACCCTGGCTCAAGGCCATTGGAGGTTCTCACAACAGGACATTGTCTGGGGACAGCATCGGGATGAGGAAGCTCATGGGAGAAGGGTTGGTCTTGGGGGTTTTAGGCCCGATTCCATACTGTCTGCATTCCGTGGAGGCTACTCAACCTCCCCAGACTTTGGTCCTTTTCCTTCCACACAATGCAATAGATGTGGTAGGGCCCAGTGAGCTATGACACACAACACATGGGTAGAAGATGATCATTTCAAAGAATCCAATAATATTCAACACTTGTCAGAGTTCTGGATGCAGGTTTCCATTTCTTTTTGCAATTTGGACCAAGTAACTAGATCTCCCTTTTTTTTTTTTTTTTCTTTTTGCAAAACATGGTGGTGCGATGGGGTAGAGGTGAATAGAAATAGCTGCCTTCTCTCTACAGAGTTGATGAAGCATCAACTGCGATAATAAATGTGAAAACACCATGAAATGAAAACATCTATTTAAATGCAAGAGGTTGTTATTTACAGTCTTTAAATGGTATTTGCCCAGCTCTGGTTGTTTACCTTTAGCACATCCCACAGAAACTGTGGAAACTACAAAAACTACAGAAAGTGATGATTAAATTCAGAAACTCAATCTGACCTGATCTGTTTGGGTTGGCAATCTCTCTGTGCTGTTTTCTTGCTTAGGACTGAGGAAGCTTTATAGATGGACCGTGAGGAGGATGTCCAGGCAAGCTGGTGGGAGTTCGTGCCTTCAGAGAAGGGGTCCTAGCTTTGAGTAGGTCTGTGGATGGATTCCCTGTCAGTTTCAGAGGATTTAGTGGCCCTGCACTTCAACTGCCCCAAACCAAAAATCAATCTGGGACTGTGCAGGGGAGAAATGGTGAACTGTATTTTGCAGGACAGGAAAGAATAAGATAGACGAGGAGAGAAATGTTCACCAAAGACCATGAACTCATTCTTAATCATCAGCACAACAGGCTTATTGATGTATCTTACCAGAAGCCCTAAGCAGAGGAGTTAAACATGTAAGATTTGTAGTCAGGCAGGTTTGAGTTCAAATCTTGCCTCTACCCAGGAGCCCAGGGTAGGTTACTCTTCTTCTCTCTGCTTTAGTTTCCTATCTGTATGGGAAGAATAAAATCCCTACCTCTAATGATTATTGTGATTATCATATATGGGTATTCAATACATGTTAGTTTCTTTTTATTACTATGGGCCAACGTCTTCTGTATTATCAGTTCAAGCCTTTTAGTTGTTTGAAGTCATTGACACATTCTAATCTCAGAGTTCTCAGAAGCAGCATGGTGAACTGGGAGTAGATTCCATGAAGAATAGGGTTCTGTTGGATGTGTCACTAACAGCTCTATGACCTTGGGCAGTTACTTAACTTTTACAGCCCTGTCTTCCTGGACAGTAAAAAGAAGGTTGCAGGCTGGGCGCTGTGGCTCATGCTTGTAATGCTAGCACTTTGGTAGGCCAAGGCAGATGGGTCACCTGAGGTCAGGAGTTTGAGACCAGTCTGGCCAATATGGTGAAACCCTGTCTCTACTAAAAAAAAAAGTACAAAAAGTTAGCTGGGTGTGGTGGCGGGCACCCCTGTAATCCCAGCTACTTGGGAGGCTGAAGCAGGAGAATCTCTTGAACCCAGGAGGCAGAGGTTGCAGTGAGCCGAGATCACATCATTGCACTCCAGCCTGGGCAACAAGAGCAAAACTCTGTCTCAAAAAAAAAAAAAAAAAAAAAAAAAAAAGTTGCACGTTGTGACCAAATACCTATTGAACACCCAGGGTGTTCAAGACGTGTGAATGACTCAAAGAAGTGGCAGCTGCAGAAGTGATGGCCAATGTGGGGAAGGGGCTTGGTGGGGATTGGCAGAGATAGGGGACTCTGCATGTGAAACCCCAGTGAGGGGGCAGGACTGAGAGTTTGTAGGCACCCTCTTCTGGGAGGTAGGAGGAAATGGAGAATGTAGGTGTAGGGGCTAAGGGGAACTTCAGTGAACTCTGAAGTTTCACTGAAAAATCAACTTGTAAAAGACAGATTAATTGGAGAAAAGGCATACAAATTGATTTAATGTGTATGCACGGGAGCCTTCAGAATGAACACCCAAATATACAGGGGAAATTGTTTATTTTTATGCTTAGGTGCAACAAAGTATGGATAGCCATGTAGAAATACGATTGGAGAAAATGGGTGTGTTCTAATGCTAACAGACTGAGTTAGGAAACCCAGCGAGGCCTGTCTGTCTAGATCCTTCCTGGCCTCTCTGAGTGTGCATTCCTTCCTTCTGGGTGTAGGGAAGGCCCTCTCTGGAATGGGGGTCCTATGACCTACAGTCAAATAAGGTAGGTCAGATAATTTCTTTATGGCCTATTTTTACACAGAAAGGCAGAGGAAATTTAGAGTAATATTTTTCGGTTTTATGGCTGGCTTTGAAGAAGGGGGTTCTGGTTTCTATGACTGGCCTTGGGAAAGAGGAATTCTAGTTTCCATGGCTAACCTTGAGGGGAGAGAGAGGAGGGCAGGAGGTGAGAGAAAAACTTTTGCTTCTGAGGCTGCCTCTGAAACCTTTGTTTGGGGATATTGTTTTCTGAGTCCCAACACTGTTCAATAAGTTAACACCTGGATGGCTGAGTTGATTATAAAATAGACATGTAAGCCAAGGTCGGGAGCGGGAGGAGTCTGGATGGTTTCAAGGGTGGAGGTAGGCACAAGAGCCAGCATCCCCTAACCTCCTGGAGGGGTAGTGGAAGGAGGAGGGCAGCAGCTCTGCAGTAAGCAAGGAAGCCCAGGACAACCCAAATCCACTGGTCTGGGTGCTGCACCTGCCGCACTGGGGCTGGCCCCCAGGTGGGCGGGGTGGGAGCGGGGTATCCTCGGAACTTGCTGATTGGCCAGTCGCGCAGGCAGGTGCCGTCTGACGCCTCGGGATCCCAAAGCATGGCCTCCTGCCTCACCTTAGGTTGTTCATCACGCTCAGGCTAATTTCCCAGTCTGAGAGCTGATGCTGATCAGCCCCTAAACCTCACACGCAGTCAGGCTCCAGCCACTTTAATTTCTGGCTGGGAATTAGCAAGGAGGGTATGCTGCCCCCATGCCCCTTTCCTGTAGATGTTGCTGTTGATCACCACACACCCAACACACACCTCCTTTTCTTACATTACTCCCCTCAGCCCCCTGATCTCCCCACCTCCACCATTTGGGGGGGCAACCCTTCCACCTCTTAATGTCACCCCATCCACTGCCAAGTACATTCTGATTTTTAAAGAGGCGTCCTCTAGGTTGACATCCTGGCATGAAAAGGCAGCGTTTGACCTTCCCTGGTTACCACACTGTCGATTCGGCCAGTGTGGATGGAAAGACTCCCACACTCACTCCTCCTTCTGTCTCTTAAAAAAAAAAAAGTACCCCCCTCCCCTTTCAAATAAAAAAAAAGAGAGGGAGAGAGGAAGAGGGAGAGGGAGGGAGAGAGAATTTGACATTGTATAATTTAAAATTGCACAGCCTAGAGCCCACAAAACCGAGCATGTAATTACACACTTACTAGAGGTAACAGCAGTGCTGATAATTATTCTTTACACAGGAGAGACCCTGCTGATATCCCACAGTCAGAAAGTGGGAACTACAATATCTTTAATACCATCCTCAGAGACCCTCATAAGCAGAAGAGAAGTATGAGAAAGCTCACAAGGTCCACAGCAATATCTTCATCGCGCCGGAACGTCAGGGGCTTTAGCACAACAGAAATCAATAGTTTCTAGTACATTTTTTGGTACATTTTTTTTTTTAATGACCTAACCTGAGAAAGTACAGGGAAGGCAGAGGTACAGAACAGTAGGAAACAAAACCTCCTTAACCGAAGGCCTGTCTATTTAGACATGTCATGCCACGTCAGTTTAGGAGAGACGCATTCTTTATCTGAGCCACACAACTGGGCAGCTGGAGCCAGGTCTTGGTCCTGGAGTGCTTTTGGTCATAGGTAAAGCCTTTTCGTTTAAATCATGAACTGGTCCTTCTCCCCATATTTCCTGACTAAGGCAGCACCTTGACTAATTATTGGCTGTAAAGTTATGCAGTATTAAATCTCTAAAGAGAGGAGATTAATATCCAGGCATTTCTTTCCAGGCACTTGGCCCTTTTCTGCTCCTTTCTCCCTATGGACAGAAAATGAGTTGGTTGCATGTTGAAAAATAAGACCAAGCATCAGTTGAAACACTGAAATTTAAAGCAACAGTCAGTGATGCCACACAGTGAAGTAAACGGTTTTTGTGTCAAACTTGTACTTTGACTTTTTTTTTTAATACTGTAACTTGTTTTCAAAAGGAGACCATTTTGCTGTTTGCACCTCTATGCTAACTACAGAAGGTGACAAATGGTTGCCTATTTCTACTCCATAACCATAGCCAAGTTCTTACTCAGTTTGCTCTTAAAAAAGCTTCTTGATTGTTTGCAGGTTGTGCTGATGTTCTGATTGACAATGTGCATTAATTCAGCTGGGCTAATAAACCAATTTAATTGGGTCCATTGTTCAGTAGAAATGGCAGCCAATTTTTGTTTGGGGCTTGGGGAAGGACACTCTGACTGATTCTTTACTGTGTGCCAGGCATAAATAGATAGATGCATTTCTGTACATTAGTCATTTAAGACTCATACAGCTTCTGTGTGCTTTGTACTATCCTCCTATTTTAAATATGGAAAACCTGAGACTCAAACAGGTTAACTTGACCAAGGTCACACAGCTAACAAAGATGGAAGAGCAAAGACTCCACTCAGCTCTGTCAACTTTGGACAGAAGGGTGTATTGTTTCATTTTACCATTTCCATGGTATGGCCAGGCCAGTGAGTTTAAAGGGGGTGGGAAGCTCAGAGCAGGGAGGTCCTTGCAGATGACTTTACAAAATGTCTTTTGGTGGGGACATCGCATCACAACATATGAACAAAGAAACACAGTGGCCAGAGGAGTCTTTGGTGACTCCCCAGTGAAACAGATTCTAGGGGCGGCAGACTCCAGGCTGGTCTGCACCTGGGGCCCAGTGAAAGCAGCAGTTAGCTATTAGGCCACCTGAAAAGAGGGAATTAGAGGACAGGCAGATGTTTTCAATGCATGAGCAAAAGTGAAGACTGGTGTGAGAAGTAGCGAGCTGAAGGCCAGACGTCTAAGGGGATGAATGGAATTGCATCTGCTGGAGGTCTTCAGATTTCCGGTATGCAGGGTTATTCTGGATATTTCAGCTATGTTAACTGGCTTTTTGGTTTGATCTGGGTGGAGTGGGGGCCACGAGGTCCCTGACGCTGCTAATTTAAAGAGGCTGTATTAGCAGACTCAGGGTAAGGACCACAGGTATATAAAGGCCTTATCAGCGGCAGCCACAGACTATTTACTCTGAACCTCCCATGGCGGCTGACTCCAATACTTGTAATTTCTGCTGCTTTTGAGAAGGGTGCAGGATACTTATTGCTTATTAGGACTCGTGCTTGAACCTTAAATGAGAGTAATCAGCAGGACCATCTCTGCGCACGTTGGTAGGAAATTAGAATTTGTCTTTTGGTCTGTATCTCCGTTTGCATCCACTTCAGCGACCCCAGCTGAATCCTGGTGACCCAAGAGCCTGGATGAAAACCTATGGTGTTATCCCTGTCACGGCTATATTCTCATTGGTATAAAAGGCTTCAAAGGGCCGGGCGTGATGGCTCACGCCTGTAATCCCAGCACTTTGGGAGGCTGAGGCGGGTGGATCACCTGAGGTGAGGAGTTCACAACCAGTCTGCTCAACATGGTGAAACCCCGTTTCTACTAAAAATACAAAGAATATTAGCCAGGCATGGTGGCGCATGCCTGTAGTCCTAGCTACTTGGGAGGCTGAGGCAGGAGGATCACTTGAACCCCGAGGGTGGAGGTTGCAGTGAGCCGAGATCACGCCACTGCACTCACATATTAATGTAGCCTACCCACTCGGTCCTTTGTAAATCAGTCCGCATCTGTACTTCGAGAGCACAAACTTCTGGAGGAGAAATAAAGGAGGACGCCTGCCTGGGGAGGGAAGGGCCTGTGTTAGGGCTGAAGGTCTGGAGCACAGAAGTTCAGCAAGGCAGGAAGCTCTTGACCTTTGCAACCAGAACAGTTTGGGATACATCTGCTTTCCAGGCCCTGGCTGTTTGGATCTTGACTCTTGCACTTTCTGCCCAAATGGTCAGTGGCCCTGGGAGCTGGGATGGCAGGAGTTAAGGGAGCAAGATGAGTTCCTGTTGGTGACTCATGCCAGGAATTTCTTCAGGTCCCCATGGGGGAGAGGTCACTGGAGACAAGGCCTTCTAGGATCCCCAATTTAGGCTACTGACTCATACACAAATCCTTTCTCTTAACATAGCAATGATTATCTATGAGAATTAGCAAATTGAGAGCACAGGCATTGAAGTCAAATAGATGTGACTTCGAATTCCAACTGGGCTATTTCTCAACTGCGCAACTTTGGGCAAGTTATTCTGACACTCAGTTTTGTTTTGTTTTTCCTGAGAAATGGGAATAAAGATCTCTCCTTTGGGGTTGCTATTAAGAATAAATAATAGATGGAACTTAGTAGAGACTCAGTACTAGTTCCTTTCACCTCTTCTTTCTCCATCAGTTTCCCACTCTCCCCTTTTCCCTCCCCAAATTACAAGGCGTCAAAAATTCAGGGAAAAGAAGAGGGCCAAGGGAAGTGACACACCAGTGAAACGTTGCTTGAGGGATAAGTCTCAACTTCAGGGGTGGGATCACTCACCCCACAGGAGATCCCCTTGACCTACCTATTGCATTTCTAAACCCAGAGGCAAATTGAAGCCATCACAGGTATGAGAGATGATGTAGGAATTGCAACAAATATTCAAGGAAATAAAACTACCAATACCTCTTTGCCACCTCCAAGATAAGAGAGGGCAGAGGGCATATGGGGAGAAGAGTGGGAAGAGGAGATATCTTAGAATCATTCACCTCTTGCTGCTATTGTTGTTAAATAGCACCCCTGGCACTCCAAACTGAAAGCAGTGTTGGCACCCAAGCCTTTTTTTTTTTTTTTTTTTGAGACACAGTCTCACTCTGTTGCCCAGGCTGGAGTGTAGTGGCATGATCATAGTTCACTGCAGCCCCAACCTCTCAGACTCAAGCAATCCTCCTGGCTCAGCCTCCTGAATAGCTGAGACTAGGTGCACAACACCACACCTGGCTAATTTATTTAGTAGTAGAGATGGGGGTCTCGCTATGTTGTCCAGGCTTGTCTTGAACTCCTGAGCTCAGGTGATCCTCCCACCTTGACCTCCCAAAGTGCTGGGATTACAGGTGTGAGCTACTGCACCAGGCTGGGTGTCTGAGTGTTCAGGTCATCTGAGGCTGCAGGTCACTCATTTATCATAAAGAGAAGGAGTGAGGATTATTAATAACCAGAACTGCCCTAGAGTGAAGGGCTTCCTTTTCATATTCATACTTCAGAAAGATGGAGCTGCTCGTGGCCCCTTTTTGGCCTTTTTGTGCTTTCCTATGGTAGTGGGTAGGTTAGAGAACACAGTAAAACACACGACTTTGCCATGTCTTGGGTCTTTTCATCCTCCGTCCACCTCCCACCTACCCCCGAACCTTCCCTCCTTTGTGCAAATCTGTTTTCACCACAGGAGCACATGCTGTCTCTTCTAGCTACAACACTACTTGCTAATTCAACGATTCATCTTTAATGAGGCCCCCTGCCAATGTTTAAATAGCATTCAGAACAAAGAAAAGGCAATATTTCCAAAACAGCTGCTTCTGCTGCATCCTCATAGCTCATCTCTCAGAAAATCAAGAAAAATACCTTGACAGATGATGGAAAAATACCTGGCTATTATAGATAGAGATGCTATCTATATATGTATAAATGGATAGGTATAAAGATAAAATACCCACTTTTATGATGCCAGAGATTTTGAATATAAGCATCCTAAAAAGTTTTGTTGGCTTTAGATCGTGCTACGTCAGGGACGCTTTTCTTTGTGATTTTGTTGGTTCTTTTCAGAATTGTTTGGGAAACACATTTGGTCGTGAAAAGAGCATGCAATTTGGAGTTAGCTAAATCTAGGCCCATCTTTGAGCTCTGTCACTGACTAGCTGTGTAAGTGGGTAGATCATGTGAGCTCTCTGCCCATATGTTATCTTATTGGTAAAATGAAGATAATACTCTCTTCCTTCCTGGATATATGTCAGCGTGACTAGCACAATGTTTGGCAAATAGACTTGCAATCATTTCTTTATTTTATATTTTATTTTTTGAGACAGCGTCCTACTTTGTCACCCAGGCTGGAGTGCAGCGGTGCGATCTCGGCTCACTGCAACCTCTGCCTCCCAGGTTTAAACAATTCTCCTGCCTCAGCCTCCTGAGTAGCTGGGATTATAGGCATGTACCACAGAACCCAGCTAACTTTTTGTATTTTTAGTAGAGGCAGGGTTTCACCATGTTGGCCAGGCTGGTCTCGAACTCCTGGTCTCAAGTGATTCACCTGCTTCGGCCTCCCAAAGTGTTGGGATTACAGGTGTGCCACCGCACCTGGCCATTTCTTGGTTTTAAATTCAGGACCTTCTAAAATCATAAAGCACTGGCAGAGTCTGAAGGACTCTCTGCTAGAAGTGCTGCTCCAGGGGCAATAAGTCTTTTCAGTAGCCACCTCTCTAATGTGCATCATCAATTCCACATCTTTGAGTAAGAAAGGATGAGCATCATGTAGGGAAGGAGGCTTGGGAAAGTTCACAGTTGCCTTTATCGTTTTTAAAAGGGAGATTGAAAATAACAGAGACTAGAAAAATAATAAATGAGCCCAAGGAAACTTAGAAGAAAGGAATGAATGTGTTTCAAACAATTAACAAACTCTAACACAGAAATATGGTAGAATTGATTTAAAACCATGTAAAACATGGTTCTTTGAAAGGGGGAGAAATGTAAACTTTGAAAAAGAATTGCATTAAGAAAAAACATTTAACATTAGGCCTGAGCTAAAACCTATAGACACAAATGAAGAAACTTTTATTAGAGAAAGATGAGGCAGATATTCAGAGAGATGTGAAGGAGAAGTGAGGGAATGGGAGGAGGAGGAGGAAGAAGCCAGGCTTGACCCTCCCGCTGCCTGTCTGGTCAATTCTTCCTTGAATTCCATCTGATGCTTTAATTTCCTTTTTCGCTTTATCTGTCTTGAAGTTGATTTCTACTATGTACTTGTAATTAAGCAACCATTACTAATACAGATGTGAAAATAGCAAGTTACAAAGTAGTTAGTTTAATATGGCCCTATTTTTGTGAAGGAAAATTGTGTATAAATGTCTGTAAAGCAAAGCCTGGAAGTATATACCCTAAAAATGATAACAATGGTTATATTTGGGGAATGGGATTATGAGTGCATTTTATTTTCTGCTTTTTGCTTGTATAATTGATTATGCATGAGTTATCAGGACAAGAGGGCTGTTTGGACTTGTGAGGATTAGTGGATTTGTAAGATTTAGCCTATCTGATTAGTTAGATATCTTATTTATCTTCTTGGCCTTTAAAAGAGGGATGTTAGAGCAATGACAATATGTGTGCATAAGGGCCAGGCTGATGTATGGTAACCAGGGGGTGACATCAATGAGACGAAAGAGGGGATCACCAATTAGAAAGGTTAAAGGGCCAGATAAAGGAGCCAAGCAGGCAAATCCAGGGTTCACAGATCCTGTTAGAGAACGGGTCTTTCCGTCTGATTGCCAAGAAACAGGGGTGCCTACAGAACTGTTGTAATCAGGAGTCATTTGGTTGCAAGGACAGAATTTCCTTCAAGCTTAACATTTACAAAGGCTTCATAAAACGATACAGGGACATCACCTTGACCCCTAACTGTATAACTATGGCCTGCTACTCTGTCTCTGGATCTGGGTGGCCTCTCCTTACTTCTTTCTGCAACTCAGATGTCTCTGTGAGCTCCAAAGCTCCCACCTTGATAAGAGTAGGGAGAGCCAGCCTCTCCTACCCTGAGCTTCCATAGCACATTCTACTGTGCTGCAGTTTTCTCTTTCTCTCTCTCTCTCCTTTCTTCTCTTTTCTCTCCTCTTTTCTTTCCTTTCTTCTCTCCTCTTTTCTTTCCTTTCTTCTCTCTTCTTTCTTCTCTCCTCTCCTCTTTTCTTTCTCTCATTTCTCTCCTCTCCTTCCCTTTCTTTCCTTCTCTCTCTCTCTCCTTCTTTCCTTTCTTTCTTTCATCTCTGAGCTCATTATGGTAGAAATGAACTTTTTCCTTTCTCTTTCATCAATCACCAGAAAACTGCTCAATACTTATTTTGAATAACAAATATGACAGTGTGAGTGAAAGTACTTTATAAAATTATCATAATACAAGATGATATTTTGTTGTGTTCTTTCAAGGCAGCCTTTCTTGCCTTCTTACTCCACGCCTGTTCCTGGTATAATATCCAGGCAGGCCAGTTGCAGAACTAAAATTAATTTTACCAATCCATCTCTTGGTTCAGAAATCAGATGAGATGAGACACATGGAAGTGCCTATTCCCATGCTTTCTGCATAGTAGCTGTTTACGCTTGGTTAAATCCCTGAGGAGGGTCCAATGGGAAAATGAACAAAAAAGAATTAGGTGTTCAGTGTCTTCATATGACTCTGGAGGTTTTTAATGGGGAGACTCCAGCAGCTTGGCCTCAGTTGGACACAGTCCGTCAAGGAATCTTAATGCCTACATCAAGCTCCATTACATGACTTCTTGATATGTATTTGACATTTTTTCATCTTTTCCCATGATCACATTTATTTTAGTGTCCAGAATCTGCAGCTACACATACCCCCTCTTTGATACTTGTCCTTCTACGTGGCATGGCTCATAGATGGTTTTAACCATGCGATATGATCTTGATCTCTTTCGAAGTAGGCTTAGGTAGAAATAAATCCCCACTGAAATAGTGATTCCACCATAGCCTTGCTCAGTGGCTTTTAGGAACATTCTCTGTTCAGCAGGACTCATCTTGGTCATGAACTTTTACCTATAGAGCACTAATTCCCATAATTTCCTTCAAGGAGATGTTAACTCAACAAATGCTTATTGAACATTAATACATACTACTGGGTCTCTGGTGTTGCTTATTTTGTTTTGTGATTACTAAACCAGTACCACTGTATTCAAGGGGCTCAGAGCATAGAGGAAAGACAGACAATCCTAGAATTTGTCTCAAGCCAGCCATGGCAGTGATGTAGGGTAGCTCACTTCCAGTCTACTTTTCATTTGTTTTTCTCTTATATAAAGTCTGGAAAGATCCGAACACACCTTCCAAATTCCCTAGCAGTCTGGAGTGACTGTATTGTGGCTGCAGTTGTGGTCGGTGAAACATCACAGAAGTGAGGCCTCTTTTCTTCTTCCTTCCTCCTCCCCGTTGTGAGTGTGGGGCTTGAGCTTGGCAGTGCTAAGGCTGGCAGAGAGAGAGAAGGGAGAGCTTGGTTCCTCTGTGGCACACACCAGCCCTGGACTGCTATGTTGATATTGCTTTGTGAGAGAAGTAAACCCCTTATCATTTCAGCTGCTGTTTGTTTATGGGAGCTTGCAGGCTAAAGCAGTCTCAACTCACATATCTGCCCACTCACAGGAGCCTTGGCTGGAGGGATCTTACTTCACTGAGCATTAGCCCATGAAGCCCATCTAGCGTGATCTACGTTATAGTGGACAGTCCAACCCCCTCCCCGCAGGCATGGGCTGGCAAACTCTAGTTATGGGATGATCTTTAATTAACAGCAAAAATCACATATGACATCATTTAATAGGCAGACTAGAAATCAGGGATGAGTACCACTTCGTTCACAACTGGCAGATTCCTTTCTCACTAATCCATTTCCACTTTCCATTTCGTCCTCCCCATGACCCCGGCCTTCCAGCAGAAAAGACTCCATTTACTCCTGAGCTGTTGATCTGTTTTCTCCTGTTCCTCTTCAATGTGACTTTCTTATCTCATTTACCTCGCTCTTCCTTTTCCAGGCCCCCTCGCCTCCTATGACGCATTTTAGTGAATTGTCTCCCTAGTGGTAGCCTGGCTCTATTCTCACTCTCCAAGTCACACAGTTACTCTAGTAAGAAGGGACCGATGCTACATGTCCGCAGAAATTGGGATCAAGTGCAGGAAAATAGAGCTAAGAGGAATGATTTTGTTCCTGGGAGTAGGAGCTTTGAGTTGGAGAAAGCTTTGTATGGGACTTTTTTTTTTTTTTTTTTTTTTGAGACAGAGTCTCACTCTGTTGCCCAGGCTGGAGTGCCTGACGTGATCTCAGCTCACTGCAAGCTCTGCCTCCTGGGTTTACGCCATTCTCCTGCCTCAGCCTCCTGAGTAGCTGGGACTACAGGCGCCCGCCAACACGCCCGGCTAATATTTTGTATTTGTAGGAGAGGCAGGGTTTCTCCGTGTTAGCCAGGATGGTCTCGATATCCTGACCTTGTGATCCGCCCACCTTGGCCTCCCAAAGTGCTGGGATTACAGGCGTGAGCCACCGCGCCCGGCCTTGTACGGGATTTAATGTTTACATCGAGGTGCGGAGGGGACAAAAAGGATTTTTTTTTTTTTCCCTCAGAGAACAGAAGAAATAAATTCCAGGTGTAGGAAAGAGTGCAATCTCGATACAGGTGGGTGGCATGTTTGGGGAGTACTGGATAGTCTCTTAAAGAGACATGAGTAAGTGGTGTGACATTCCCTATATATGAACCTGGAAAGAGATATTTGGACTAGAGTTTGAAGAAAACAGAAAAGCTTGAAAGGTTTTTTTTTTTTTTTTTACAGGTAAATGGTAACCAATCAAATCCTGGAAAGAAAACTAGACAGTGTTTTAATCAGGGAGAAGGAAAAGAACTATATTTAACAAATACCAGGCACTCAGCAGTACTACTTTAAATTCACAGATTAATTTTCTTCTTACAATATGCCTTGATGGTCGATATAATATTACGCTCTCATTTTATAGAAGAATGAAGAACAACCAGTCAGGTAGCTACGGGAGCAAGTTCACACCAGAGATGACTAGGGGCTTGGGTGGGGCAGGAGCAGTGAGGATGGAGAAGAAGACATGGATGAGAGCTGTTTGAGGATTAAAGGCAATAACAAATGGAATCATTAACACATGCAAGTGGGCTAGTGAGGAAAGTCCGAGATGGGTATGAGCAAAGGTTCAGTGAATGAATTAATAAGACAGAGACGTGTTACAGAGGCAACTAGCAGGACCTGATAGAGCTGATAGGTTGTAGCATGATCAGATTAGATGGGGGTTGATGGTGGTCCCTGCTGTCAAATGTTGCAGGTAGGTCAAGGACAAGTAAGACTCACAGAAAGTTAATGGCGAGATTCTGCAACCTTTAAAAAGCACTCTTCACAAATAGGGCAGAGGCTAAATAGGAAGTGTCTAGAGAGTCAATGGAAGATAGGAATGGAGACGAGGCATGGGTGTAGCCTTATTTTCAGGAAGTCTGACGGTCAACAAAGAAGAGATGCTGTGGAAAGTTAAGCACGTGTGTGAGGGACCGGGGTTAAGCCTGAATAAAGGCCCTTTGAAGGGCAGAAGGCCTTGTTGAGAAGTTGAATGACTGGAAGGTGAATAGAAGGGGAGACATCCCAGGTACAAGAAGGAAGGGAGGAGAAAGATTGAATGCATTTGTAGAGATTGTTACAGTTTATACAGTGCTTTTCATTCAGTGTCTCATATGGGGATAGGTGGGACCAACATCACCACCCATTTGATAGATGGGTAAACTGAGGCTCACAGAGATCAAATGACTTTATTAGAGAGGGGAGAGGGAGGATATGAACTCAGGATGCCTGAAACTGGTTAGGATTTTGTTTTTTGTTTGTTTTTATTCTTTGCCTTCCACATGAGGGAAAAGATGACTTGAAAAACTACCACTTAAGAGTAACACATTTTTGTGGAGAAACACTCCCATTCATTGCCTACTTTGAATTTTCCACCACAATGACCCTGTGAGGTTGGCAGAATCAGCGTTTTTCTCATTCCATCAATGAGCAAACGCAACCTCAGCAAGGCCAAGCAACTTCCATGACGCCACATAGCTAAGAAATGGCCAAGAAGGGCCTCAGACTCTCATCTTAACTCTTAGATGAGCAGTCCTGTCAACAAGGAGGCGTCTCCTTGCACTTGTGGATGAGAAGACAGCCTCTCCACAGTGTGGCAGATAAACAGTGCATGTCCCCCATATTTCTGGTTCTCTGCTCCTTCCTGGAACCTGGAGGGTTGTATATTGCCATGCCCTTGGGTTAGGCATGACCATCTGACTTGCTTTGGACAATGCAGCATGAGCTGATGTGCAGTTCTTCACAGTCTTGTCTTCCACTGTCTGGGCTATTTTGGAGGAGAAAGGGCTGTAAGATGGAAGCTGCTGGAATGTCAACTCAATGCTGGGAGGCTAGCTGCCTGGAAAGCTGCCTAAACCTGGAGCCAATTTTGAGTGAGAAGTAAAATAAAATGCCTGATATTTGGAGATTGTTATAGCAGCATGATCTAGTTTATACAGTTGAACACCAACAAACTCTTCCCAGTGGAAAAAAATAAAAATCCCAGTGCCTTATAGAAAACCCTATCCCAAAGAGACAAGCATCTTCCCAGAATAACTGGGAAATAAACATCACTAAAAGCCCCTCTAGGAGTTAAAATGCCATCAGGAAAGGCTCTATTGGATGTTGAGTTTTTATTATGAGGTTGAGTTGTGAGCTTGAGGAGAAATTGTTTTTACAGATGTTCAGGGTGTGTTATGAGGAAATGGCCTTTTACAGGGGTTCAGATTGATGGGCTCTCTAGGGACCCCTTCTGACTACATGCGCAGAGGAAGTAGGGAGGGGCCTGAAGAGGCACAGAAGGACACTGGAGTTTGAGGAAGACCAGGAAAGGGGGTGGCTGAGCGATGAACTAGAACAAGATTTGGAGTCACATAGACTTGGGTAGAGTCCTGGCCTTGCCAATCACTTAACCTATCTGAGTATTAAAATGGTTTTCTATACAATGGGAAAAATGATACGTGCCTTACAGAATTGTAGTGAATTTAGATAGATTCAGTGACAATTATCATTACTTTTGTTGTTATTGGTAATACAGTTGTCCTTTGGTATCCATGAGGGATTGGTTCCAGGCATCCCCACCAGGATGCCCAAATCTGAGGATGCTCAAGTCCCTTGTATAAAATGACGTAGTATTTACACATCATCTGTACACATCTTCCTGTATACCTTGTCATCTCTAGATTACTTATAATACCTAATACAATGTCAATGCTATATAAATTGTTGTTATTGTTTATTTATATTATTTTTTATTGTCCTACTTTTTTTTGTTTGTTTGTTTTTCTGAGACGGAGTTTCGCTCTGCTGCCCAGGCTAGAGTGAGTGGTGTAATCTCTGGTCACTGCAACCTCCACCTCCCAGGGTCAAGCAATTCTCCTGCCTCAGCCTCCTGAGTAGCTGGAATTACAGGTGGGCACCACCATGCCTGGCTAATTTTTGTAGTTTTACTAGAAATGGGGTTTCACCATGTTGGCCAGGCTGGTCTTAAACTCCTGACCTCAGGAGATCCATCTGCCTTGGCCTCCCAAAGTGCTAGGATTACAGGCGTGAGCTACCATGCCTGGCTGAGTATTTTTTTAATTTATTTTTTATTTTTTAAGTTTTTTAGAGACAGGATCTTTCTCACTCTGTCACCTAGGCAGGAGTGCAGTGGTGTAATCATAGCTCACTGCAGACTCAAACTTCTGAGCTCAAACCATCCTTTTGCCTCAGCCTCCCTAGTAGCTGGAATTATTGGAATGTGCCACCATGCCTGGCTAATTTCTTTATTTTTATTTTTTTTTGTCGAGATGGATTCTTGCTATGTTGCCTAAGCTAGTCTTGAATTCCTGGGCTCAAGCAATCCTCCCACCTCACCCCCCAAAGTGTTGGGATCACAGGTGTTAGCTAGCATGCCCAGCCACTGTTTTCTGAGGTTGGTTGTATTCTTGGATGTGGAATCCATGGATATGGAGGGCCAACTGTAGCTTACGTTGGGGACTTGATCTTCCAGTTCTTACTTTTGTCTCCTGAAGATTCAAAGTGGTTGCTATAAACTGAATTGTGTGGCCTCAAAATTCCTGTTTTTGAAGCCCTGCCCAACAGTGTGATGGTATTTGGAGGTGGGGCCTTTAGGAGATAATTAGGTTACCTGGGGTCATGAGGGTGGGACCCTTATGAAGGGATTCGTGGCCTTGAAGAATTAGTGCTATAGGAAGACAGAGAGAAGGCTGCTTTCTGAAGGCCAGAAAAAGAGCCCTCAGTAGAATCCAGCCATGCTGGTGCCCTGATCTTAGCCTTTCAGCCTCCAGAACTGTGGGAATATGAATGCTTATTGTTTAAGCACCCAGTCTGTGGAATTTTGTTACAGCAACTGGAGCTAATATACAGCTGGGTTTGAAGAGGGAGTTAGAAGCTTCTACTACTTGTCTACTTTTATTGCTTCTTTTGAGACTACATTTTGGGGTGGTGAAACCTCGGGAATTGCAGGTTGGAGAGGGTGAGGTGGGGGTGCCTTCTTTGTAGAAGTTGCATTTGAGTCTTAAATGCTGAGAGCAGCCAGCGTGTAGCTGGGGAGAAAGGAGCTGGCTCCTTAGAGCTGACTCCAACGTCATGGTTCTAAGTGGGCCTTCTGCGTGGTCTGGTCTTGCTTACCGGAAAATTGATTTAGGGTAGGCTTGCGATCAGTATGAAATAGAATTCATCTATTCGTCCTATCTGATACCACTCTTGGGAGCCCCAGCAAAGTGTGCTGGGCATTGGCATTGGGTGTCAACTAGGGGAGGCAAAGGGAACCTCCAAAATATTGGCCCCAAGGGAGAACTTGGTGGGGTCCCCTTTCCAGAGCCCTGACCTTGCACCTGTCACCTCAAGCATTTTTTTCCTCTTGCTTGGAAGATTGTGCAGTTCTAACAGAGGACATTGGACGTTGTAATCTTTTCCTTAACACAGGTTTCCTAGTCTTTATTTATTCACATGCAATTGTCATGTTCTTTTGTTGTTGTACCTGTGAAATGTCCATCCTATTATTTACTTCATAATTCCTCAAAATTGACTCATTTTATTTAAACATCTACTTTAGTTTTATGTTAATACTATTTAAAAACTGGTAGTCTGTGTTTATTTTCATTTTTTTTTAATTATTATTTTTTTTTAGAGATGGGATCTCCCCGTATTGCCCAGACTGGTCTTGAACTCCTGGCCTCAAGGGGTCCTCCCACCTCGGCCTCCCCAAGTACTGGGATGACAGGCATGAGCCATCATGCCCAGTTCCCCCTCCCCCTTTTTTTCCCTCTAATACACATTACAATAAATATGTCACTTAAAATTTTTAGAGAATATTCATGAATGTCCCACCTCACATCATCTTGGGGACCACTCATAGGACATGAACCACATTTTGGGGTACTGTAGGAGCTGAGGCAAGCAGCGTGCCTTACAGACGGGGGTGGGACAAGGGGCGTTTGGAAGGAGCAGCAGCATTCTTGCAGCACCAGCCCCATGGGTGGCCTCCATCTCAGTGGAGCCTCCGTCTTGGCACTGCCATCTGCTCCAAGCAAGCAGGCTTTTGTGAGAAGCTGTGGGAGGATAAGCCTGGCTGATTGGCTGGAGCCATGCCCAGAGTGCCCAGATGTACATTTGCCCCAAAAGAGGGGGCACAGCTGGGGTTCGCTGTCTCCCTGGAGGCCTGGTTTTCCTGGTGCAGCTCAATGCTGCCTCCCACTTTCCTGCTGCGCATTCTGCTCAGCTGGGCGGCGAGGAGCGGGCCCAGAGCGGCACCGCGAGCTCCCTCACCGCCGTCTGCCTGCCATTTGCTGCCACTGGGGACCTGCGACTGCTTCCATGGAAACAGAACCATGGATTGTTTTTCCAGAAAATGTCTCAATCTAATTTGTGTAGAGCCGCGTTGTGTGTGTGCACGTCTGTGTGTGTGCTTCAGTTGCAGAAGGGGGTGAGAAGTGGGAAGAGGGAATTTGCATAGAACCTCCAATTTTCCTCATTTCCCAGGGAGTTGATGATTTCAGGTGAGTGCTGCATCTCAGACACTGAGTCGTATTAAGGGCTTGGGTTAGGAAGCAGTGACTGTTATATTTGCCTAGGGAACTCTGAAATACTTGAATTCTGCCTTGGTCTAGGTAGTTCTCCTTTTCACTAGGTCTTCCTCAGAGGAGAGAAGGTGCACGGGGAGACAAAGCATGGGAATGAGGAAGATTCCATTTAGCATTTCCTACCCTGATGTAGGACTCCAGGAACTGGGTTGAGTCCCCTCTACAGTTTCCCCTCTACCAGGCAGGGCAACATAGCCTCAACAAGAAATAATTGGGAGGTCGAGGCGGGTGGATCATTTGAGGTCAGCAGTTCGAGACCAGCCTGGCCAACACAGTGAAACCTCGTCTTTACTAAAAATACAAAATTAGCTGGGGATGGTGTCACATGCCTGTAATCTTAGCTATTGGAGAGGCTGAGGCAGGAGAATTGCTTGAACCCCAGAGGCGGAAGTTGCAGTGAGCCAAGATCACACCACTGCACTCCAGCCTGGGCAACAGAGCAAGACTCTATCTCTAAATAAATATAAATAAATAAATAATAAATCATGTGAACTCTTGTATTTTCCTCTCCACAGCCAAATATAAGTCTTAATGTTACATCTGCAATGGAAAAACAAGTCAGACTCAGTAAAAAGGAGCCCCGAATAGACAGAGTTAAGTGTTTCTGTGATGAGAGTAGAGTTGGCCTATGCTGTCCCTCCCAGGACTCCTTAACCCAAGAGAGAGAGAGTATGTGTGCATCCAAAGGGGAGTGAAAATAGAATACAAATAGGGAAAACAGAACTGCTCAGAGCAGTTCAGGGATCTTCACCACTCGGACATGGAGGGAAGAAGGAGAAGAGAAAAGACGAACAGGCTTTGAACCTGGGATATCTCATGTTACCGCTACATTGGTATTAAGATACAGCACTCATATGCCCTGGGATGTTTTGTTCTGTTAGGTGCTGCACCCAGTAGAAGAGTGCTCCATCCAACACAATGTTCTGGAATTTAAACAATCCAGACCAGAATTTTTCCTCCTTAGAGATGGAATGTCTTGCTCCAGAGGGAGGAGGAAGAAGAGAAAAGAAGAGAAGTCTCCACCAGCCTCCTCTCTACCCCAAACAGAGAATAGAGATACAAAACTTCTCCCATAGAGTGTTTCAACTTCTTCCTGGTTTCTCTTGCTTCTTTTCTCTTCGGACAATGATATGTAAAGTTGACTTGTGGCACATCTGGCTCTTCTCCAAGGGTGCTCACAGAAATAACTCCAGTGGACTAGAATGAGATGCTTGAAACCTTCCCTGGAGCCTTGCTCTACATTTAGGAGAACAATACAGCATGCCATGATCTGATATAGTTGTAGGTGGGTGGGAGTCTCAGGCTGTAGTTCTATATTACCTATTAGGAGACTGGAACTTGGTCCCATGTTTTCTGAGGAGGTTGAGCTCTTAACAACATGCCAAGCCAGCAGCTGTGCCCTAGAGTCTTGGCCTAAGACAAGCAAGTAATTGTCAGATGACTGAATAGTTCTGTTTCCTTATTATATCCCAGGTTCAGAATTCCTTTCACAATTAAAAAGATTTGGACAACAACTTTATAGCGCCAATTCTTTTTATTCCAGGTTATCACAACATCCTCAAAGAAAAATGCATCATGAATGGTCTTCATACCATCTAACAGATCCAGTTTACCCTCATTCCCGTGGCTTTGTTCCAGCTGCTACCTTCACTTGGCATGTTTCTCCTCCCTTTCACCCTTCAAACCATGTTTTCTCTCAAGGTTCCCTCAATCCTAATGTGCACTGTCTTTCTGTCCACTCAAGTCCCGGCTAATCTCTCCCTATTCACACTTATGCCACTATTCTTTTCAGCTCTACCCATGTGGCGCTTGCCAGATGTTACCTTTTTTGCTTTGGGATTTTGCTTTCCCGACTACAGCATAAGTAGGAGTGGTGTCTTATAGTTCTTTGTATCTTTCTTTCATGTTTCAGATGAGTGTTTTCCATAGAGTGGAGCTCAATTCCTATTTCAGATTTGAGCCATCAATCCTGGGCAATTTCTTCCCAGGTAAAATGAAGGCAATACTAAAATCTTCCTCCAGATGGGACTGTGAGGACCAGATGAGATGCTGTTTTAAAGCCCCTAGACCCCAGCACACAGTAGGCCTTCAATAGGTATCATTCCCTTCCCTGTCCTTTCTGGCAGGGAGTTTAGCTTTGACTTATTAAGGACTCATAGGAAAGTCATTTTTTAATTGTTACGGGAGAAAAAATGGCATTCCCTTCCTTGTTTTACTGTGGTTTGTGGAAACTCAAGCAGCAAATTTGGTTTGACAATCTCTATACATTGAATTTCCTGTCTTTTCAGAGCTGTGGTTCTTTATACTGTATTTTTGCCTCTTCCACCTCCCAGGGCTGCATGGCATCCATTTCTTCTAAAATTAAACACATTTCCATTTTGTTTCAAGGATTTCTGCAGATCCCCACACATCTCTGGAGATCTATGGGATGGCTCTGGGCCCCAGATTGCAGCGATCACTGTGGAGCATCAACCATCTCTCCATCCTGGCTCCACTGAGCTTCTGCTTCTGTCATATCTGCACTCCCCATTGGCACTGCCCGCCTGGCGCTCACCCAGGCTGGTCTGACACTTGCTGCTGAGGATGGGGCGGGGACCCAGGCAGGTTTCCAATTCTTTCATGAGCTGGGTGCTGCCTGAAGCCAGCAAACTGTGAAGCACTGTTGTAAAGGCTTCAGAGGGCCCCAGCATGGTGGGGTGGGGGCACCGAGCCATGGGAAGTGTGTGAGCAAAGAGGGCTGCTGAGAGTAAATTAGCTTCTGGCTTTGAGTCCTGCTGATATAATCTCTTGATTTTTTTTCCCCCCCCACTCTTCAAGTACCACTTAAGTCCCTCTGCTTGCTTCCTCACAAACAATGGAACCGAATGTTCATTTGTTTGCTTGGAACTGGTTGGGCATCCCCCCCTTCTCAGTTCCAAAGGCTTGAAGTGCTCAGCTGCCCTCTCTCCAGAAGCCGGCCCCCCTTGGCTTTAGTGTCTTCTGTGCTTAATTGCAAATTATTGATTTGAAGGGAATTAATTTTTAGCTCTTGCCAGATTCAGTCGCTCCTGGGTAGGACTCCTCAGCAGGACACCCTGGGGATCCCAGCCAGGGCCGGGGGTGGGGGAGGGACCATGGCCTATCAGGGGCTGCTTTGGGCAGAAGGCCCAAAGACTCATCCGATGCCAGGGCTGTGATCGTCTAGCTCAGCGTCCTGTTTTACCAGAGAGGAAACCGAGGCCCAGGGATCGCCAAAGCTTAGCCAGCCACAGAGAGTACAGCTCCCATGTCCCGAAAGAGGCATATCTGCAACAGTCCTTGACATGCATAGGCTCATTTGGTCCTCACAAAAAACGCAGAGGACGGGAACTTGTTCCCATGCAGATCTGATTTAGTAGATCTGGGTTGACACCTGAGATTTTTGCATTTCTTATTTATTTATTTTTTAAATAATTTCAACTTTTAGATATGCGGGGGTAAATGGGCAGGTTTGCTACATGGGTATATTGTGTGATGCTGAGGTTTGGGGTATGGATCCATCACCCAGGTAATGAGCATATTACCCAATAGGTAGTTGGTAAGAATGTAAATTAGATTTCACATTTCTAACCAACACCCTCCATGGGTTGCTGATACTGCTTGTCCAAGATCGCATTTTGAGAAGCAAAGATCTAAACTGCAGAGCTGGGTCCTAACCTTGTCAGCACATTGGAATTACCTGGGGGTTTAAAAATTACTCATGTTTGGAACCTATCCCTAGAAATTCTGATGTAATTGTTGTAGAGTGCCCTGGGCAATGGGATTTTTTGAAACTTCAGGCAGTTTTTTTTGTTGTTGTTATTTTTACTGTTAGATTTTTTCTCTGTTGCTCAGGCTGGAGTGCAGTGGCATGATTATGGCTCACTGTAGCCTCAGACTCCTGGGCTTAAGCAATCCTCCTTCCTCAGACCCCTAAAACACGGGGTTTACAGGCATGAGCCACCATGCCTGGTTTTCCAGGCTATTCTTATGTTTAGCTAGAATACTTTCTAGCTGCCCTCATCTCTCCCAGCTTTCCTATGTACAACTCTACATTCTTTTCCATGGAAGTGCCCTCATAGAAACCCATGCGTATATCTTTTGCAACATCAGAGATCTTAGAACCAAAGGAACAAAATAATAATGACAACATAATAATTTGTTTCCTGAGCACTTTTTTCATTATTTAAAATAAAATAATGTTTCTCCTGGTACTGTACATGCACTACTGCCTTAATGTATCACAAAACCCTTGCACAGCAGGTGATGCTGTAATCCCTGGGAAAGGTCAGCTGATTCCCCACTTTTCAATCAGGTTTGGCACCATCACATCCACTTTATTCATGAGGCATCTGAGACTTAAAGATCCTCATTCCCATGTGTCCTGTGGGGCCATTGCCAACCCAGGCTGGGCGAGGGAGTGCTGGGTACATTTTGTGGTTTGCAAGGCGGGGCTTCCGGGGAGCAGCAGGACAGAGGCACAGCAGGAGCTGACACATCAATGACCAGAGGAAGCAGCTGCGGAAACAGAAAGCAGGAATGTAGTGAGCAAGGCATGGGGCAATTTCATTGATCCGATTCTTGGGTATGAATTTCAACCATCAACTCGGTTTGCAAAATAGAACCTTTTTCTCTGCAACTGAGCTGGACTTGGCTCTTAAGCTCTCTTGTGTCCGTAGCAAAAAAACTTACTTACTTTCAGATAAACGGTCATTGCCAGTTTTTTCTTTCCTCTGTGACTTTGATATAAATTCTCATTTGATCCCGGTTCCTTTTTCTGCTCTTTTTCCCTTGTACAGAAGTGAGGTTGGTGGTGAGTGGGCTTATTGTCAGGGAAATGTGTGTGTGCCTGTTGTGCTGGACACCTGCATGGCTTGGTCCTATGCTGTATCTCCTAAAGTCCTCTGCCACCCCTTAGAGGCTCCCGTGAGTCCCTCTCCATCCCTCTCCTCTGTGAGGCTCTACCAGTCCTTCAGCCAGTTTGAATAGAGATAGCATTTCCCATGTGCCAGGCTCCATTATAAGTGCTTTACGTATATAAATGTATTCTGCTCTCATGAATACATACCACCTAAGAGGTGGGTATTATTATCATCTCTATTTTAGAGATGAGGACACTGGGACACAGAAAAGGGGTAAGTAATTTTCCCAGGGTCACGTGGTAGAGCCATGACTCAAAATGTCACCTGGCACCAGGACCTACGCTCTTACTGATCTTACATATTTGAAATCCCAGGTGTCCAAGGACACTACAGCATTAATGAAGGGATTTGGGATTTTTATTTTATTTTATTTATTTATTTTTCTTGAGACAAAGTCTCACTCTTGTCCCCCAGGCTGGAGTGCAATGGCATGATCTTGGCTCACTGCAACCTCTGCCTCCCGGTTTCAAGCAGTCCTCCTGTCTCAGCCTCCCAAGTAGCTGGGATTACAGGCACCCGCCACCAAGCCTGGCTATCTTTTGTATTTTTAGTAGAGACAGGGTTTCGCCATGTTGGCCAGGCTGGTCTCAAACTCCTGACCTAAGGTGATCCGTCTGCCTCAACCTCCCAAAGTGCTGGGACTACAGGTGTGAGCCACTGTGTCTGGGCAGCATTAGTGAAGGGATTTGATTGGATGATTTCTTCATAACTTTCAACTCTGACCCTAATCCTAGGTGGGTCAAAAGTGTCATGCATAAGTCTTTCAGTTTCCCTGGTTTATCACTTACGCTGCATTTTCTCATTTCTTACGCCATGGGGACCGTGAATCTGTTCAGATTCAAGGCATATGCCTGTCTTCCCCTTATTACACCTTGTAGGAGGACAGACTATCCTATTCACTACTGTAGCTCTTGAATGGCTTATATGTTGTAGCTGCTCAGCAAATCTTAAGGAACTTGAAGGGCATTGGGTTGAATAGTAGCCCAGAGACTAGATTTTCTTGAGGGAAGGAAAGGGAGAAAGAGAACTGGAAAACAGGTGGCAGGCTACCCAGAACACAATGGCAGGATCAAGTTCAGTGCTTTTTAAAAATTTGATTCATGTTAACCTGATCTCTAGTAGTTTGGAAGCAGAGCACTGTAGGAGCATGTTTAAAATTTCTCTATTACAGTGATGGCTGGAGCTCCCACGGCCAGCCTTGTGACCTGCTCTTCTCCTTCAATTTCCCAAAACAAGCATAAAAGAGTCTGTAACCATCGGGTCCTGAGCAAGGAAGCGATTCACTTTACAAAGGGTTCTCCGTCTCCCCAGTCCCTCCCTGCTACAATTAACACCTCAGGGAGGGAATTTAAAATCAAGTGCTTCTTTTTCAATTACCACTTAGAAAACTGTGTAATAAAACACCACTGCAAGCCTGCTTGCTCTTTTTGAAAGTCTAATTAATTCATTTGCGGAGGTTGCGTCTTGCCTGGCACTGTGTCACTGGCTCATTTAGAAAGGTGCCAAGGCTTGGAATCACTTGAACAAATCCATTTTCATGTCCCATGTTTGGTAGCTGACAGAAGAACATCATAGGCTGAGATGGCCCAGAAGCCCAGGGACAATACAAATGTCCTTTGACCCAAAAAATTAACCTGCCTTTGGCTTCACCAACCCCACCCTCTACCCTGGGAGGCATGAGGCCTGGGTCAAGACCAGGTTTGGTCACTCAGCAGTCGCTACACTTCAGTTTTCTCACCTTCACTTCCTGTTTCCTTAAAAAAAAACAAAACTTTCGGCCAGGCGCAGTGACTCACGCCTGTAATCCCTGCACTTTGGGAGGCTGAGGTAGGCGGATCACGAGGTCAGCAGTTTGAGACCAACCTGACCAACATGGCGAAACCCCGTCTCTACTAAAAATACAAAAATTAGTTGGGTGTGGTGGCGTGTGCCTGTCATCCCAGCTACTCAGGAAGCTGAGGCAGGAGAGTCACTTGAACCTGGGAGGTGGAGGTTGCAGTGAGCCGAGATTGTGCCACTGTATTCCAGCCTGGGTGACAGAGTGAGACTCTGTCTCAAAAAAAAAAAAAAAAAAAAAAAAATCTTTCCCCCAACTCTAATATTCTAAGTCAGATCAATTTCCAGCTACCAATTTGTTCCCCAAATATATTGCTATCTTTAGTCGATTAACCTGAAACCAATTGCAATTATTGCATTTCATTTAAAATGTGCCTGCTTGATACATTTTTGGTGAAAAACTAGGCATAAATGTTACAAAAATTCTATCCATTCACAAGGTTGAGTCTCTTCTCCCTTCCAAATAGTTCGTGTGTATTGGCAAAATTTAAACCCAGAACATAGTATCCAGCTGGCATTAATTGAAGGGTTTGATTTCTCTAGCCTGGCCCTCCTATTGCAGTATGAAACTAATATGTGCACACGGGAGAAGTTTCATTCCCTGTAATATCATCTCATTACAATTTTCCCCACATTGTGACACAGGCTAGAGATTTCTTTTCTACTCAAGGGCATAGAATATTATGGCCACATGCTGAGATGTATGGAGCTGGCTGGCTGAGCATCTGGAGTGGGTCAGGGCTGTCGCATGCCAGAACATGGGGCCACAGGTGAGGAAGAGAAGCCAGAAGCCTGAGAAAGTCAATCTGAGCAACATAGAGCACAGGTGCAACGCAAATCTGGAGATGGCAAGAGCCAGTAAAGGTGAGACAAACTGCATGAGTCAAGAGAGGCAGGAGAGCCGTCAAAGACTGGACAAAGTATGGGATTGACCAACGGAAATAAGTGGAGTCCGAGCATATTTGCATTTACAAGAGGCCATACCAACAGCTGCCAGATAGATGAACACTATTCCAAGACTTCTCATTGTTCTTTGACCTCCTTTTGCTCTAGGTGCACCAAGTGTGGCTTCAAACACCTTTCCATCAACATCTTCTATCTATCCCTTGAGAAGAACAATTGATTGAAACCTATCCATGTCTAAATTACATAATGATTCTAATATCTTAGCCTAGACTTCCCAGAAAACAGAACTCAAAGCAAAGCTTATGCAGTAATGCCTTACTTGGGAAGTGGGCATGGAGGTGTGCAGTCCCAGAACTCAAAGCAAAGCTTATGCAGTAATGCCTTACTTGGGAAGTGGGCACGGAGGTGTGCAGTCCCAGAACTCAAAGCAAAGCTTATGCAGTAATGCCTTACTTAGGAAGTGGGCACGGAGGTGTGCAGTCCCAGAACACTGGAGGCTGAGTGAACAGGAGGAAGCAAAAGACTAGATCACATGCACTTATACAGTGAGGAATTTGGGGACCAAAATGGTGGTCTGGGAGGGGAAGGGAATTAACCAAGAGCAAATGTGGCTTGGACTAAGGAAATTGACTTAGTTTTAGCTTATTCTAAGGATATCCCAGTCGTTCAAATGACAATGTTCCAATGGCAGTGGAACTGTGAGGACTGACTGGTCTCACTTTGTTATTTAAAAGGGTCTTTCAGACTATCTCCTGGCACTGGCATGATTCACTGCCAGGAGGTTGGGAGTCAGCTGGTCTCACTGAAGCCCATTTGGATTGCTTGATTGGTTAAAGCAAGACTCAATAGGGTCCTTAGAGCCCTCCTGGGACGTGTTACTAATAGACTTGCTAGCTGATTCCAGATCCTGTCTGCTATTAGGAGGTGCTGAGATCCTGGCAGGCTGGGTACTTACTGTCTTGGGGACTGAGTAGGCTGAGTTGGCTACTGTCTAGGAGTGAATGGAGAACTTTGCTAGCCTCTTGACCTAGAGAGGTAAAGTACCTTTACCACCACTACAATGGTAGAGTGTTAGAGTGCTGCTTAGGTTGGGTTACCCCAGTATTAATGTTGGGCAAGATTACTGTGGAAAGGAACATTAGTTGGGGCAAAGTAAACTTTACTTGAGCAAACTTTACTCCCTACCTCCTTTCTTTTCCTTAAAATTAACTTTATCTTAGAATTATTTTTTTAACCTAGAAATAATGAAGTGAATATACCAGAAATGTAACCATCTCAGAAAACTTTCAGCTTTTCTACCACTGAGATATGTGGATCACAAAGTGGGGATCCTCATACTTACTTTGCCTCTAAAGAGAATGGGGTTAAGTAGTTGCTGTCTTGTAGTTAAGGAATCCTTGTAGCAGTCAGGCAGCATGTGGCCTAACTCACTTTACCATGGCTAGGGTTCTTTATAGAGGTTTGAAGTCAAGTTTCCAGTTAGAAGTATTCATTTCTCAGGCTGTATTCTGAATTCACATATCTTTTGACCATTTCAAAATGCTGAGAGTGACAATGCAGACTTTGGGTGTTCTGAATTGTGGGTCCTGGTCAAATACCATCTTTCCATCACAATATGATTTATAGATGTGTAAGGATAATATTTTGAACTATTAAACAATGATTTTTAATTCTCTCCAAGTCCATTTATTCCCTCAGCCCCTTTACTATTAAAAAGGCATCACTAGGGAAACTGAACTGCTGAAAACAGAATCAAAGTCTTGGTCTTTGCCATGCAAGATAAACTCTTAAAGCCCCTAGAAGAGCAGATGGTGTTGAAAGCTAAGCTTTGTTTCACTGTAAGAGGTATGCTTTGTGAGGGAATTAAAGTATTTTTTATACCAAAGACTAAACATAAAATACATCTATAACAGTTTTAAAACTTTTTGGTTTCAAGACTCATTTATGCTTTTAAAAATTATTGAGGATCCCAGGATTGTTTTGGGTAGAGGAGGTGATAGGGTAGGTTATATATATTGCTATTTACTTTATTAGAAATTAAAAGTGATGAATTAAAAAAATAAAATTGCAAATGACAACAAAATATATTTTCTTCTTAAATTTTCATACGAGCATTACGGCAACTGTGGAATTTCAAAATAATGATTTATTGGACAATAATTAGATATTATAGCAGATAAAGCCAAAGGTAACTGGTAAAAGTTCCTTTGAAGCCCTGAGAAAAAAGAGTTAATCTCTGAAAACATATTTGCTCATACAGTAAACCTGCGACCTTGAAACATTCTTAAAAAACTCAAGAAAACAAAACATATATTCTTTTAGGTACCAGAGTAATGACCTCATATGTCATGCAGTCTCTGGAAACATCTATTGCGTACTCCTGAGAAAATGAGAGTGAAAAAGGCTAACATTATCTTTGTATTATAAAAGTAGTTTTGATATCGTGGACTATTACAGTACATGTTGTGCTACTATAGCAGAATACCTGAGACTGGGTAATTTATAATAAACAGAAATTTATTTTCTTACCATTCTTGAGGCTGGGAAGTCCAAGGTCAAGGTGCAGGCATCTGGTGAGGGCCTTCTTGATGTATCGTCCCATGGTGGAAGACCAACAAGCAAAGAGGCAGACAGGACTGAACTGAACTTGCCTCTTTATAAAGGGATTAATCCTTCTTATGAGTGTAGAGTCCTCATGGACTAATCACCTCTCCAAGGTCCCATGTCTTAAATACTGTTACAATGGCAATTAAATTTCAGCATCAGTTTTGGATAGGACAAACATTCAAACCATAGCATGGACCTCCCAAGGGAGCCTCAGGAACCCCTGGGAGTCCCCAGGCTGTACTTTGAGAACTGCTTATTTATAAATAGGTTCTCATATATCTCAATTTGCCTAGGATAGCCCAAGTTTGTTTGCTGTCCCTGTTAATATAGTTATTACAGCAACCCTCTGTACTCTTAAAAGTTTGGATAAAAAAATTATATGGACACACTATTCGCAAACTACAGGCCAAAAGTATTGGCTTAGCCGGTTTTCGTTCACAGATCTTGAGGAAGAGAAGTTTCTAGAGAAGAACTGAGAGTAGATTGAATCCCTGGTGTGCCTTATGAAAGAAAAAGTCAATGGCCTAGCCCTGAATTGAGTTCCACTGGGGCGAGAAAGAGATGATTTTTAAAATGCACATTGTGGCTGGGTGTGGTGGCTCATGCCTGTAATCTCAGCACTTTGGGAGGCTGAGGTGGGCAGATCACCTGAGGTCAGGAGTTTGAGGCCAGCCTGGCCAACATGGTGAAACCCTGTCTCCACTAAAAATAAAAAAATTAGCCAGGCATGGTGGCACAGGCCTGTAGTCCCAGTTATTCAGAAGGCTGAGGCAGGAGAATCACTTGAACCCAGGAGGAGGAGGTTGCAGTGAGCTGAGATCATGCCACTGCACTCCAGCCTGGGTGACAGAGTGAGACTCTGTCTTAAAATAAAAAATAAAATAAAAAATAAAATGCACATTGTTGGTTGGGTATGGTGGCTCACACCTGTAATCCCAGCACTTTTGGAGGCTGAGCCAGGCAGATCGCTTGAGCTCAGGAGTTCAAGACCAGCCCGGGCAACATGGCAAAACCCCATCTCTATAAAACATACAAAACTTGGGCGGGTATGGTGGTGTACACCTGTAGTCCCAGTTACTCAGGAGACTAAGATGGAAGGATTGCTTGAGCCCTGGAGGCAGATGTTGCAGTGAGCCAAGATTGCATTACTGCACTTCAGCCTGGGGGACAGAGTGAGACCCTGTTTCCAAAAGGCAAAAAAAATGCACATAGTTAATGGGTACAGAGTTTCAGTTTGGCATGATGAAAGAGTTCTGGACGTGTGTGATGATGGTGGTTGTACAACAGTGTAAATGTATCTAATGCTACAGAACTGTTCACTTAAAAATGGCTAAAATAGTACATTATATATATATTTTATCACAATAAACAAAATGCACATAGGTTTGAGGGAGTTGCTCTGGGAGATTGTCAATGTTGTAAAGAAGTGCTGTGTCTACTACAGTAAGAGAACAATGGGCCATCGATTGTTAAAAAAGGCAAGTGGACCTGAAATGGACGGAAGCCTCACAGAGCCCCTCTGTCTCATTGAGACGATCTTGTCAGCACTCAGGCATGGACTCTTAAGTTGAAAATCTTGCTAGAAGTACTGACCTCAGCTGAGGATGCATTGAGTCTAGAGGCTGCCCATGAAAGACTCGGTGGGATGAAGTACAGCTCCACGGATAACGGAGGAGAGCAGAGGACAGCCTGTGCCAGATAAGCCCCTCACTCTGAATGCCTTGCACACTTAGTCTACCTGGAATTGGTCCGTGAGAGAAGAGGAAGAGTAGACCCTTGAACTGACTGACAAGATCCTGAATAAAACAGAAAACTACCAATAGAAAGACAGTGTGAGGCGTATTTTATATTTCCTGATAGTGACATGAAAATAAAATGAAACATGTTAAATTAATTTTAATAATATATTTTATTTATCCCAGTATGTCTAAAATATTATTTCAATGTGTAATCCATATGGAAAAATGATTAATGAAATGTTTTGCATTCCTATTTGTAGTAAGTCTTAGAAATACAGTGTGTGGTTTTTTACTTACGGCAATTGGGACTAGCAGATCTCAAGAGTTCATTATCCACATGTGGCTAGTGACTGATGTATTGGACTATGCAGGAGTAGAGTTTAAGCCAGAAAGAATCAAACAACAACAACAAAAATTTGATAGGATTTACTTGAACATGATTAGATTGTTTTTAGTCAATGAAATGGAAGTAGAAGTGATGTGCATTTTTGCCAAGGGCAGAAGCATTTAATTGGCAGTATAAGTCACTAGAGCTTGCCCATTCACTCATACAGTGAGTGTGGAAGCACATGTTGAAATGGAGCCTCCATCAGATTGAGTCCTGAGTGATTAAGATGAACAGAGCCACCTGTCACCCATGTTGGATGCACAGTGAGAGCAAGAAAGGAATGGCTGTCTTCAGAGATTTAGGAAAGGTTTGTTACTGTAGCAGAACTTAGCTTATCCTGACTGATACATGTGATTAAATTGTATTTCAACTAATTAAACTTTTAAATACAACTTTGGCAAAAATTCATGTCTTATATTTAAAATATTTCCAGAATTTTTAAAGGCTGTGGGAAACATGCCATTCATTAATGTTCCATGAATCCATTTACCTGGATATACTAATGAATTGCATAAAGGGAGATATCAAACAAATAAGTAGAATAAAGGTAATTTTTAAAGTTAGCTTCAGAAAAGAATTTCAGAGCTGGACATGGTGGCTTATGCTTGTAATCCCAGCACTTTGGGAAGCTGAGGCAGGTGGATTGCTTGAGCTCAGGAGTTCAAGACCAACCTGGGCAACATGGGGAAACCTCTCTACAAAAAAATACAAAACTTAGCTGGGCACGGTGGTGCACACCTGTGGTCCCAGCTACATGGGAGGATTGCTTGAGCGTGGGAGGTAGAAGTTGCAGTGAGCAAAGATTGTGCCACTGCGCTCCAGCCTGGGTGACGGAGTAAGACCCTGTCTCAAAAACAAACAAAAACCGAAACAAAGCCATTTATCCATTAGTGTCTGTTGAGGGATACAAGCAGGTAGAATTTTAATCCTGCAATAGTAATGGCAATAAATTATTTGCTCTTACCAGTATTAATCATAGATTATTAAAGAAAACTTGGGATTGTGAGGGCTCTTCTCTATGGATTGTGAAACATTTTCCACTTATTTTGGAAACTGAAGATTTAAACACAAGAAGTCCTAGGACTACAGATAATCTAAATGTTCCACCCATTTAAAAAAATCATAAAGGCCAATTTTTAAGTCTCCCCAGAATTTGTAATTGTTAGCACTAGTAATGGAACATGTATGTGCCCATGTATATTTGTTTAAATGGAACATATATGTGCCCATGTATATGTGTTTAAAGTGTTTTGAAGCTGTGCATAGAAACTTAACTTTGCCAGGACTTGTCATTATGAAACACAATTAGAATTTTTCATAATGAGAACTAAAACTCTCAATTCCTAAACCTTCCTTTCACAGGTCAAACTTTTAAATTATCTATCTCATTTTCTTTGAAACTCCCTCTGCATGAATATTGTGAAATTAAAATAAAATCCTAAGTGCCCCCCTGACTGACTGAACAGGCCCTTCTTGGCCAAGGGGACTCCAGGAAAACTTTAAAAACTAAATTTCCAGGCAGTGACAGGATGGCAAGTTGGTCACACCTCAGTACACCCCCTTCTTCGGTATACTTTTTTTTTTTTCTTGTTCTTTTTTCCTGAGAGTTAAATAGAAACCAGCCCTGGAAAAGAAAGAAGACACTCCTCCACAGACTTCAGCACACCACCTGACACTGTGGCCCAACTCCCATCCCTTTTTGTAGTTTTGACTTGGCAAATAACCAGTTTCACAAAGCATTCTTTCCTTACAAATGACCATTGACCATGAACTGGCTTTGACTGGTTTACAGAGGCTGCGCACGTAGTGCCTTTGTGTCCTACATGTCACCTTTTAATGTATAGTGCCTATAGAGCCTAATTTTGCTGCATTTTAATGTTAAGTCTCACCCCTGTGTGAACATGGGATCTATGTAACATGTAAATTTGCTTATCACACATGTAGGTAACCCCCTTTATGTGTGTGTAGCCAGCCTGTTAAGCATAAAACTCCTGTCCCACCCTTCCCTTCTGAATCTCAGCCAGTGACTCTGCTTGCCAGCATGCAGATTGCAACTCTTCTCAGAAATAAAGCTGTCCTTTCCAAATTTAGAGATCTTGTAACTTTTCAGTAAATAGTATACTTCTTTTTGGGCACTGAATTGTCTCCAATTCTTTCTTAGTATTCAGGTAGAGACTAAGAAATTAGTACATTTCTGAAAAATTTTTTACTGTATACTGAATACTATTTTCCAGTTGGCTTTAGACAAAAATTTAATTTATTGAGTGTTTTTCAAATACTTACTTTATATTCAATATTGTGCTTGGTGCTGTGAAGAAACAGTGGATGTAGAAGATGCATTACCGTCTTGAAAGAACTTATAGTCTTTTTTTTTTTTTTTTGAGACGGAGTCTTGCTCTGTTGCTCAGGCTGGAGTACAGTGGCGTGACCTTGGCTCATTGCAACCTCCACCCCCTCCCCAGGTTCAAATAATTCTCCTGTCTCAGCCTCCCAAGTAGCTGGGATCACAGGCACGTACAACCACACCTGGCTAACTTTCATATTTTTAGTAGAGATGGAGTTTCGCCATGTTGTCTAGGCTGGTCTTGAACTCCTGACCTCAAGTGATTCACCTGCTTTGGTCTCCCAAAATACTGGGATTACAGGCGTGAGCTACCCGCCCACCTAGTCTTGATGGCGACTTAGGCACACAGATCTGAAATGGCCAAATGACTAAAAGGTAGCAAAATAATTAAATGACCAACAGAGAGCCAGGATGTTGTAGGGCAGGGAGCACTGGACAGGGAGCCTGGAGATTTGAGTTGTAGTTCTAACTCTCCAAATGTAATAACAGTATATTTGTATTGAATTATAAATCAAATAAAATGCTTTTACACATTATCTTATTTAATCCTCATAACAACACTGAGAAGTGGATATTATTATGATCCTCATTTAACACGAGGACATCAATATTTCTAATGTTTTGTGGTTAATCCACCTTAAAACACCTACTTAAAAGACAGACAGGCCTCAAACTGAGTTTTACCTCCAAACCTGGATCTTTATCCATTCCACCACAGGTGCTGTGTGACCTGACACAAGTCACTAGACCTATCTGTATCTCAGGAATGTAATTTATAAAATGAAGGCTTTAGCCTACATCAGCATTTTCCGAAGTAACAGGGAATACTTACTAGTTGTGTATAACATTAATCAGTCACAAATACATTTGCGAAATGTCAATTTAAAGTGTAATTGCTTAGCTATTAAATTATTTCTTAATCATAGTTTTATGATATATTTTATATTACATATTATATATTAAGTATATTATATAATAAATGTATTTAGTAACTGTGATAATTATTAATCATAATAATTTCCTAAAAACGTTCCAGAAATTCTAGTATGCTAATGGACATTGTTAATAATTAAGAGACTATAACACTTATACAGAGTGTCTGACCTACTTTTTCTACCACTTTTTTTTTTTAGCAGGGAGACACAAACCATCTTAAAGGACTGGTGTGTCTCCTGTTTAAGTAATGCTGAACTAAGCTATTTATTTATTTTTTTATTTTGAGTCAGGGTCTCACTCTGTTGCCCAGGCTGGAGTGCAGTGGTGCAATCTCGGCTCACTGCAACTTCCGCCTCCTGGGCTCAAGTGATCCTCCCACCTCAGCCTCCCCAGTACCTGTGACTATAGGCGTGCACCATCACACCCAGCGAATTTTTATATTTTTTGTTAGAGACAAGGTTTCACTATATTGGCCAGGCTGGTCTCGAACTCCTGATCTCAGATGATCTGCCCACCTCGGCTCCCAAAGTGCTGGGATTACAGGCATGAGCCACTGCGCCTGGCCTGAACTAAGTTATTTTTAAGGTCCTTGAATGCATCACATTTTATGAGTCTATGTGAATAAGTGGTGTTTGAAGTCAGAGGAAAAGTAATGTCAGTGGATGGGAGTGAGAGGGGAGAGCTTTCTAGAAAGAGATACGGTGTAGCCAGGATGGAAGGCCAGGCTGTGACAACCAATGTCAGCAAAGGTCAGGAATGTCTGTCTCTAGAAGAAAGCATTCATGGATGAGTGTGAGAGCAGAAAGAGATAAGACTGGATCTTTGGGTTGGGAGAAAAAAAACATGAAAGACCTTGAATGCCAAGTATATTGGACACTTGGTTAAGTGGTTAAGTGATTAAGTCTTCAGCTTCCTTTTTCCAATTGGGTTACAGAAAACCTTCTTGGAGACCAGACTTTAGCTTATGGGGTATGCCTGACTGGTGTAGGGATAATATCTACCCACTGCTGATAGCAAGTTCAGGAATGGGTCCATGACCCCAGTGTAGGTAGATCTGTGAGTCTTCATAATACTTACTGTCCTTCCTGTGGACCCTATTGATGCAAGGCTTGCTGTGGACTTACTTTGGTTAATGAAAATGAGCCCAGGGATAGGTCTGGCAATGTCCCAGATAAGAGGCCCTAGAATTAGATGATAGGAAACAGAACTGCAGCCAATTCACATCAGACATGCACAACAAGCAAAAGTTAAACCCTTATTGTAAGTCACAGCAACTTTAGCCCAAAAAAGAATTGAAAGGAAAGGTCTATTCGATGATTTTGGGAAAGGTTTTTTTTTTTTTTTTTTTTTTTTAATCTTTGAAAACACATACACCCATCCACCCTCCCACCTACATACAGGGACTACGTCTTTCACTGGGAGTCACTGGGGAAGCATGAAGCCCTTGATTTCACTGTTAGGCAACTTAAATCATGGGAAAGACTGGCCTTAGCATGAAGCCAATGCTGGAGAGATGGAAAGAAGTTAGATCTTTCACAGCCCTGAGCCATCGATCCTACTTCTGGATGGCTCTTACATGAATCCTGTATTTCTTTTTATAAACCAACGTGAGTTGGATTTTCTATTACTTGTAGTTGAAACCATCCCAATTCACAAAACTAAACAGCTAGATGTAATTTTGGGGTTACAGGCCACTGAAGGGTTTTGATAGGATAGTAATAAGATACAAGCAATGAATTTAAAAGGTGTCTTAGTCTGTTAGGGCTGCTATCACAAAATATTATAAACTGGGTATCTCAACAGAAATGTATTTCTCATAGTTCTGGAGGCTGAGAAGTCCAAGATCAAAGCGGCTGATTTGGTGTCTGCTGGGGACCTGTTTTCTGGTTCATAGATGGTACCTTCTAGCTGTGTCCTCACATGGTAGGAAGAGCGAGGAATCTCTTTTATAAGGGCATTAATCCCATTCACAAGGGCTCTGACGCCATGACCTTTTAACTTCCCAAAGGCCCTACCTTGTAATACTATCACCTTGGTGGTAAGGATTTCAACATATGAATTTTGGGGTTAAGCAAACATTAAGCCCATAGCAAAAGGTACGTCTGGCCTTTGTGAAGAAAGGTTCACAATAGATGGGAAGAGAAAAGAAAAAAGCAGGAAGGCCAGTCCTGGAAAAATGACACCAATTCGCATAGAGTGTAGTGGGAGCCCAGTAGGGAATGCAATGGACAGGAGAGAAGTGAGGGACATTCTGAAGAATAATAGGACTCAGTGCCTGGAGGAGCAGAGTAGGCTTCAGAGGCAAGAGAGTTGGCAGGACTGTGAGAATGGTGAGGTCTGGTAGGATAGGGAAGAAGAAAGGAGGAGTCACTTGAGAATGAAGATGATGATTTGCTCTGGGACATAACAAGTTCAATGGAAGCAGAAAAATAATGTAGATAAGCATACTATGTGGAGTCTACTATGTGGGAGATACTAAAGATTTTGAGAAGAAGACCACCTAGTCCATTTCCTGTGAGACTCCCAAAGCCTAGACAGGAAGTAGTGGCAAACAAATGAATTGCAATACAGTGATTAGAACAGCAAGGTGTAGAGGTAGCACAGGGGTGGGAGATCCAAGGAGACATTTACCCATGTTCTTATGGAGATCAGATGGGAGCTTGTGAGAAGCCAGGACTGTCAAAACCCACGTGGACCTCATTTACAGAGAAGCAATAGATACTGCCATGCAAGAGATGAATCTCCAAGGGTGATGAGATGCAGTGGGAGTGGAACAGAGAAAAAGTGAAGGCAGATTTAGGTTGGTGACTTATTTCTGCCACTTGCTGGCTATGTGAATTTGGACTTGTTATTTGCGATGTGAAGCTTCAATTTCTTCCTTCATAAAGGGGAAAAAAAGTGGCTACCTCCTTGCTTTGTTGCAAAAATTAAATGATATGCAAAGTACTTTGTACCATATCTATAATTTGATAAATGCTTACAGAATGCTAGCTTTATTATCTTTATTATCATCATTACTGTTAGTAGTATATATTGCTGCATAAGAAACTGCCTCAGTGCAACTATTTATTTATTCATGAATCTGCAGTTTGGTCAGGGGTTGGTGGGAATGACTCATTCCTGTTCCATGATGTCAGCCCGCGTGACTGAAATGGGACTGGAGGATTCACTTCCATGACTGGCAAGTTAGTGCCGGATTTGGGTGGGTGCTTGGCTGCGGTCCTCAGTTCCTTCATTTGTGGGTCCCTCCATGAGGCTGGTTTTGCTTCCCTATGGCATGATGGGGATGAGGATTCTAAAGATAGGAAGTAGAAGCTGTCAAATTTTAAGGCCAACACCCAGAAACTGGCACAGCATTGCTGCTGCCATATTTTATTGGCCAAGCAGTCACAAGCCCAGCCAGATCCACAGGAGGAAGACATGGACCTCACCTCTCAGTAGGGAGGATTTGTGGCCATCTTTCATCTACCATATAATGGAATAAAAAAAATAAACTTAAGGAAAGTCTACCATCAGGAAGCAGAGTTACAGTCAAAGACATATTCTTTTAAAAAAGTGACTGAGGGATTAAATAGCAAAGCTCTTATACATTTAAAAGGAACTCTGCCATGCCATTCTATTAATAAGGATCAAATTTGATCAAATGTAGAAGCAGATGACTACTGCCTTTAAAGTTTAACAGAAGAGCTAGGAGATCTGGTTCAATAATGGAACCAGAGACCTTAGATCTGAAAGGACCTCACAGACCACCTGATGCAGGCCTTTGTGTACTCATTGGGAGTGAAACTGGCCCAATTGTCCCATAGCACTGATGTTTATGGTTTCTTTGAATAAACACAGAAATTGGCCCTCCCAGTCTTAAAACTTGAGAAAGCTACATTTGTCTTATCTGAGTTCCTTTCTCAGGAAACGAACCCTCAGGCCTTTCAGATAGTATCAAGGAGCCGAAACTTACTGAAATCACTGCATCTGGAAAATAAGACGCCAGACCCCTCACCCTTCATGATTGCCTAACTGACCACCTGCTTCACATTGATCAGCTTCTCTTCCTTTCCTGTCCACCCCCACCACCCCCACCCTCCACCCCCCACCAAATTCCTGTTTTTCCACACATGGTTACATTTCTTCTCTGCTATATAAACTCCTAGTTTTAGTTGGTCATGGAGATGGATTTGAGACCTATCTCCCATGTCCTTGGCTGTGGCACTGGATTAAAGCCTTCTTCCCTGGCAATACTCATCTCAGCGATTGGCTTTCTGTGTGGTGAACAGCAGGACATAGACCAAATCCCTGGTTTTTCAATAACAGGAGCAGAATCTATTCTTGCGAGAAAGGTTTGTGAGAGACCCCACACTAGGGGATGGAGAGTATTTCAGTGGGACATTTGTGTCTACCTAGACAGTCACATTCCGTAGTGTAACAGTCTTTCTCTGGTTATCCTCTCTTGGAGGGAAGGAGAACAAGTGGAAACAATTTCCTCAAAGGAAGACATCAACTACAGTTTAATTCATCCAAACATATCAGCTTCTAAAGTATCACTCTGCTATTCCTTACCAAACACTCTTTTGTGCAAAACGTAATATTTCAAACATGGCTTGTTGGTCTAATGTAAGACAGCACTTTCTAACCTAGTTTGTCAGATCCCCAAGATTTTGCACTAGGAAGATATGTAACTCTGTCCTTTTGCATGGATCTGGCTTTCCAGCCCAGGGTAAAAACGAAGTGAGTTTTGTTTTTTTTTTTTTAGTGGATTATTTATTTAAAGAGCACTGAATAGGTAGTTGGGAGACCACGGTTCTGATCTGAGACAGCCTCGACTGTCTCCTGCCTGCATCAATGAGGCAAATAGGTTTCCAGAAAAGCACTGGAAGGTTCCTCCCAATTCTTGGGATCAAAGATTGTGTGAGTGAGGTCATTGGACAAAATTGAAGAGTGACAACGTATCCTGCTTCCTGAGAGACCCAGGAGTAAACCTTATCACAAAGAGAACACATTTCCTGAAACACACACTGCCAAGGGTTCCTGGGTTTCCCTAAATTCTTAGGACAGTATATAGGAAATACATCGCTTGATTTTAACTATGCAGGGCCAAAGTCTCATAGATCAACACCCAGTATTATGAAAGGCATCCCAACATCTCTGCAGGCAGTTCAGGGCCTTTGTTTGTTATTTTTCAAATAATGTTTTGCTGCTGACTCATGTTTGTCTTGTGCCCCGCTGTGACCCCTAGATGTTCACGGTCCTAATCACATTCCATGTTATTATTAATAATCAGTGCCTATGAAATTATACTACTCTCTGGCTTGTTATCAAGTCCTGGAAGTATGCAAATAGATTAATCAAGCAGCTCCTATGCTGAAAACCTTGAATGGAACTTTAAGGATGGTGGAAGTATTTGCCCTGGCTCTCGATGTCTCCTCCAATCAAGCCTGAGGTGTGTTTTCCTCCTAACTTTTAATTGCATGACCTCTGAGAACCTAATTTCCAGAAAATCCATTTATTATTTTAATGCTCATTTGGCATTATTTTCCCAAAGCAATCTTTTTGTCTCTGAATCTCTTAGGAGAGTTGAGAAGCAAGCCAAGAAAAGCTTCATTTTCTCCTTCTGGCCCTCAAAGGAAGCAGAAATGAAACATTAAAAATCTTAGTTTCTAGTCCGGGCTGGGGATGGGGGGAAGGGAGGAAGAAAGGAAAGGAGGGAAGAAAGAGATTGGAAGGCACTTGCCTTGGTCCCAGATGGGAAGCAATCCAGCAGATTGCCTTTAAACAGCAGTGTCCCTGCAAATAGGGCACTCTAGCTGTTTTGTGTCACTTTAAAGCATCTTGTTGATATTTTTATAGATTTTATGATACATTCTAAAGCATGAGTCAGGAACAGCCACTTGGAGTTCTGACAGTAATGAACATTGTTATACTCACAGTCTGAGTAGTCTTTACTTCAAAGGGAGGAGTTGATCTGATCTTTCATCTTCTCAGCTGTTGCTCACCAGCTTCCTTTAAATACTGTTTGAACTAAAAACCCCACATTTCCTGGTTTCAGTGAGCAATTCCCCTGACACTTCTAATCTTCTCACTTGGAAGCTACTAAACTGTGATTGAATGATGCCATTAGCAAGAAGGAGGTAAATACATCTAAACATGCCGTCTTTGACTTTAATAATAACTAGCTTGTATCTTCAGCACTCCTGCTTGTTTACCGAAACCGGGGGGCGTGGGAGGGGAACTCAGGAGAGGGAGAAAGAAAAAAGCAATATTGAATAAATGAATGAGTATTGTAAGCAGGCAGTTTGGTTTGGTGATAGGAAAAGGTGTCTCACACCCCTCTTGGTAGAATGATAAAAAGAGGAAAGAAAAGTAAATATTCTACCCTTTGGAAATAGTGAACCAGATTTTCCACAAGGTGAGTAACTTTGGTCAACCTTACTTTAGGCTACTTTCCATTAAGGACTGTTTACTTAAGCCAGGTAAATGGCTTGGGCACTGATCCCTGAACATCGCTTATTTTCTTCTACCACCAAAAGTTGTTCATACTATGTGACTACTTAAATTTAAATAGAAATAATTTCAAGTTAAATACAATAGAAAATTTAGTTCCTCTTTTCTACTAACCACATTTTGAGGGCTCAAAGTGAGGTAGTGTCTACCACATAGGCCGGTACATATATAGACATTTCCGTCATCTCAGAGTCCTGTGCATGGAGCTGCTCCAGAGACCTATAAAGTGTTTTTTGTTCTTCCACAATTGTGATTAAATGGATTAATCATGATCTTTAGTTCATGACGCATTCCTCTCATTGATCCATGCATGTCCTAATATTTATTTATTCGTTAGTTTTCATCCTATAAAAACATCCATAAAGCCACAACTCAGAATTAGGACCTTAAAAATAATGTACATATAGTCATGTATCCACATCCCATTCTGCTATTCCCCGTCTTGAGATTACTTAACCATCGTCATGGTTCCAATGTTGATTCATGCCCTTGCTTTTCTTTTCATGTATATTCATAACAGTTCATGTGCATATGTGCATATATGTGTGAATGTATTCCTATATGTGTAATTTTTGTTTTTAACTTCATAAAAATAATATGCTAAATGTAATTTGGGAGGACTTTGAAAGTTAGCATACTATCATTATATGTTGCAGTCATTTGTTTTTTCAGATATGTAATATGGTACGCATTGTGTGAACATACCACGGTTTGTTCCTCTACCCTCTTATTGATTCGGATTACATCAGGTTGTTATTGTGAAGAATGCTCCCATGAGTGTTCTAATCATATATCCTGTTGTAGATGTGCAAGAGTTTCTCTTGGGTATTTATCAAAGAATAGAATGACTGGTTATAAGATATGTGAAGGCTTAACTTCAGGAGATAATGACAAACTGTTTTCTATAGGGGATTTGCTGGTTTACTTCTTAAGCAATGTAAAAAAGATCTTATGGATCCCTACCCTTTCCAGCACTGGTTTGTCATTTTTAGCCAATTAAATAGGTATAAAATGGTATCTCCTGGTGGCCTTGATTTGAATTTCCTAGATCACTAATAGTGTTGAACATATCTTCAAATGTTTATTAGTTATATCCAATTCTGAAATGCCTGTTCATGACTTTTACCCATTTTTATATTTGTTTGTGCTTTTTAAATTGATATGAATTATTTATATCATCTTGGTACTAATCCATTGTGTAAGCATTGCAAACATCTTTTCCATTTTCAACTTGTTATTTTTTATGAGGTTTTGGAAGAACAAGTGTTTTTGATTTTAATATAGTCAAATTTATTACTCTTTTCTTTATAGTTACCCTTTTTTTATTTCTTTTCTTTTTGAGATGAAGTCTTGCTCTGTTTCCCAGGCTGGAGTGCAGTGGTATGATCTCGGCTCACTGCAAGCTCCACCTCCCAGGTTCACTCCATTCTCCTGCCTCAGCCTCCAAAGTAGCTGGGACTACAGGTGCCCGCCACCACACCCAGCTACTTTTTTTGTATTTTTAGCAGAGAATGGGTTTCACTATGTTAGCCAGGATGGTCTCAATCTCCTGACCTTGTGATCTGCCCACCTCAGCCTCCCAAAGTGCTGGGATTACAGGCATAAGCCACTGTGCCTGGCCTATAGTCATCCTTTTTTGATGTCTTTTCCAAAAATATTTTTTTCATCTCAAAAGTTATTCCTCTTAATTGCTTTTTTGCTAAGAAATTTAAAGTTCTGTTTTTTTCATTTAAATCCTTCATTCATCTGGAGTTGGTATTTGCCCGCGAAGGGCCAATTTGTATTTTTTTCCACATAGATAACGCCTTTTCCCCCAGTTCTACTTATTGAACAAGACTTAGTTTTCTTCATTGATCAGATATTACACCTTTGTCCTAACCCAAAGTTCTATTAATGGGTCAATTTCTGGTCCTTTAAGTCTGTGTCATTAATCAATTTGTCTGTCTCTGCCCTAATACCATACTCTTTTAATTGCCAGACTTTCATAATAGGTCCTAATACCTAAATAAAGAATTTGCTCATTCCTTATACTTCTTATATTTCTTACTCAGAAGTGTCAGCTATTTGTGACTTTCTACTTTTTAATATACATTTTATAATATTATCAAATTCTACTTTTAAAAAGCCCACTCCCCACCCAACATGGTGCTCATTTAAATTGGAAATGCATTGAATCCATAGTTCAATTTGGGAATAGTCATTTCTATGGTAAATCTCCCTGTGTACAAACATGTTCTGTCTCTCTATTTATGTTTTCTGCAATATCTCTCATCTTGCACATATTTTATTGGCATTAGTCCTTGTATTAGTATGTTTTGCATTGCTATGAAGGAATACCTGAGATTGGGTAATTTATAAAGAAAAGAGGTTTATTTGGTTCATTGTTCTGCAAGCTGTATAAGAAGGGTGGTACCGGCATCTGCTTCTAGTAAGGGTCTCAGGAACAGGTGAAGTGGGAATAGGTATGTCACATGACAAGAGAGGGAGCACGGCCATGTTCTTTTAAACAGCCAGATCTTGTATGAACTAATAGAGCAAGAACTCACTTATGCAGGACAGGCACCAAGTCATTCATGAGGGATCTGCCCCCATGACCCAAATACCTGCCACTAGGCCCCCACATCCGATTTTGGAGATTACATTTCTTTATTTCTTTACTTTTATTTTTTTAATAGAGACAAGGTCTTGCTATGTTGACCAGGCTGGTCTCAAACTCCTGGGCTCAAGTAATCCGCCAACCTCAGCCTTCCAAAGTGCTAGGATTACAGCCATGAGCCACTGCACCAGGACTGGAGATCAGATTTCAACGTGAGATTTGGAGGGGACAGATATTCAAACTGTATCAGTGTATCAATCCTTAATTCTTTTTTTTTTTTTTTTTTTGAAGGAAAGTCTTGCTCTGTTGCCTCGGCTGAAATGTAGTGGCATGATCTCGGCTCACTGCAATCTCCACCACCCAGGTTCAAGTGATTTTCCTGCTCAGCCTCCTGAGTAGCTGGGACTACAGGCACACACCACGACACCCAGCTACTTTTTTGTATTTTTGTTAGAGATGGGTTTCTCCGCGTTGGCCATGCTGGTCTCAAACTCCTGACCTCAGGTGGTCCTCCCACCTTGGCCTCCCAAAGTGCTGGGATTACAGGCCTTGAGCCACTGTGCCAAGCCTCAATTCTTGATATTCTCTGAGACTATTGTAAATGCTATCTTCTCTTTAATTATATTTTCTAGTTGTTTGCTAATGTGTGGAAATAGAACTAATCTTTGAATATCTAAAAATATATAAGTGGCCGGGCATGTTGGCTCATGCCTGTAATGCCAGCACTTTGGGAGGTCAAGGTGGGCAGATCCCCTGAGGTCAGGAGTTTGAGACCAGCCTGGCCAACATGGTAAAACCCCGTCTCTACTAAAAATACCAAAAAATTAGCCAGGTGTAGTGGTGGACACCTATAATCCCAGCTACCCAGGAGGCTGAGACAGGAGAATTGCTTGAACTTGGGAGGTGGAGGTTGCAGTGAGCTTAGATCAAGGCATTGCACTCTAGCCTGAGCAACAAGAGTGAAACTCTGTCTCAAAAAAAAAAAAAAAAAAAATACATAAGCATATATACAAACACAAATGAAAACATACATATATACGTACCAGCCAATTTTCAGCCCTTCTATTATTTTAAATAACTTTTATCACATAATTTGTAAATAATGAAAATTTTCTTTCCTCTTTTTTAATCCTTATGACTGTAATTTCTTTTTCATGTCTTATATTAGCTAAGATAGTCTATTCAATATTTCATAGAGGTATAATAAAATTACTCCTGATTTGAAAGAAAATAATTCTAGTGTTTCGAAATTTAGGGTGATGTTTGCTTTAGGGCATTTAAAAAACATGTCTTTATCAGCTTAAAAAAATTTCCTCCTATTTCTAAGTTATGAACAGTCTTTATTATATATCAGTATTGAATTTCAGCAAACACTTTTATAGCATCTATCATATAATTTTTAAGCTGCTAATGTGATGAAATATATGTGAGGATTTTCTGTTATTAAAACCACCTGCTTTGGTGTGATAAACCCTACTTGGTTATGTTCTATAATCGTTTACATATACTGTTGAATTCAGTTTGCAAATATCTTGGTTAGGATTTTCCATATTTGTATTCAAAGGTGAGGCAGGCTAGTAATATTCTTTTCTCAATGCATCAGTCTGAGTTTTGCATGAGAATTATGCTGTTTTCATAGAATAGTATGAGAAATACTTCACTTTATTATCCTTTTACTGTTAGAACAAGTTTGTGTTTATTGGGATGAGCTGTTACTTGAAAGTTTCATAGAATTTACCTATAAAATTATCTGAGCCTAGTACTTTTATTGTGGGTAATTTTTAACCATCATCTAATCCTTTCAATAAATGTAGAATTTTTAAACTTTTTATTTTCTATTGAGTCAATTCTGGTAAGTTAGGTTCTTCTATGAATTTGTCCATTTTATGTAAGTTTAAAACATTGGCAGGCCGGGCGCGGTGGCTCAAGCCTGTAATCCCAGCACTTTGGGAGGCCGAGGAGGGCGGATCACGAGGTCAGGAGGTCGAGACCATCCTGGCTAACACAGTGAAACCCCGTCTCTACTAAAATTACAAAAAATTAGCCGGGCGAGGTGGCGGGCACCTGTAGTCCCAGCTACTCGGGAGGCTGAGGCAGGAGAATGGCGTGAACTCGGGAGGCGGAGCTTGCAGTGAGCCGAGATGGCGCCACTGCACTCCAGCCTGGGCGACAGAGCGAGACTCCGTCTCAAAAAAAAAAAAAAAAAACAAACAAAAAACAAAAAACAAAAACAAAAAAACATTGGCACATAGTAGTTAATAGCATCCTTACCGTATCTGTGGTTATACACACTTGCAATAGGTAATATCGTTTATTTGAATTATCTCTCTTACTTTCTTGCTAAGTTTTACTAAAGATTATTTGTCTTGTTTTTAGTTTCAAAGGATCAACTTTTGACTTGGTTGACTAACTCTGATTTTGTGTGTGTGTGGATTTCTACTTCATTTCTACTCCTACTTTAATTATCACTTTCTACTTCCTTTGAGCTTATTCTGTTGTTCATTTATATAACTTCTGAAGATGGACACTTATATCATTAATTTGAAACTTTCTTCATTTCCATGAAAATTATTTAAGACTATACAGTTCTCTTGAAGCACTGCTTTTGATGGATTTCTTGCTTGTTATAGTCTAATTACATTCAATTCCCTTCAAGACTCAGGTGAAATTTTACTTCCTTTATGAAGCTTTGCTTCCCTGGCCATGCTAGTTTGTGGCCGTAGATTTAGTTTTACAATTCTATATTGTAATAAAGTGGAATAAACACAGGTTTTGAAGTCACATAGATCCAGGTTAAACCCCAGCTCTGCCACTTAATAGCTGTTTGACTTTATGCATAATACGTCATTTTTCATCTTCAAAATGGAATGGACAAAAGCTAAATTTGAGGGTTTTGTAAAATTTAAGTGTCAGTTAACTTACATGAAACTGATATCAGTTTCTAGCACATAATAAATCAATGAACTACTTTTTTCTCTTCCTGCTCCCTTCCTTCCTCCCCTTCCTCCCTTCCTCCTCTCTTCCCTTTCCCTCCCTCTCTTCCCTTTCCCTCCCTCTCTTCCCTTTCCCTCTCTCTCTTCCTTCCTCCCCCTTCCTTCCTCTCCTTCCCTCCTTCCTCCTTCTTTCCTCCCCTCTCTTCCTTCCTCCTCCCCTTCCTTTCCTCCCCTCCCTTCCTTCCTCCTCTGCTCCCTCTTTCTCCTCCACTCCCTCCCTTTCTCCCCCTTCCTCCCCTTTCCTCCCTTTCTCCCCACTTCCTTTCTCCCTTCCTCTGTCTCTCTCTCCCTTCTTCTTTCCTTCATTCCTGTTGACGTTTATCACATTCCAGGATTGTTTTTTTCCTCTGATAGATAGACATTGGAAATTATTTCTGCATAAAAGCTGTGTAATGCAGAGTAAGTGGACTTGGCTAGTTTTCTTCTTCCCCCTGGTTTTTATTTTCCTCTGGTAGATATTCTCCACTCCATTTTCTCCTTGACGGAGAAAGTGAAAGCATAGTAGCCACTGAGTAGTTCTGTTGTTTGTTTGTCTGTTTTTTCTTTGGTTAGTGATTTTGATTTCTTCTTCATGACTCTGGAGACCTTATTTGGCTACATTTTGACTTGCTGTATCAACTCCTCAAGTTGCTAGACCTAGATTCCTGCCAGTTTCGCTCATTTAGCTAAGAAATACTTTCCTGTTTTATTGCATTCACCAATTTATTTTTATTTTAAGCTCAATGCTGTGGATTTTCTTCTACTACAACTATCTCTTTCCATACTGTCTTACCTAAGTCAGTGAAGGAAAGTCCAGCTGTAATGCATTAACTCCTTAATATTTTCACATCTTTCTGAGTAGCTGCTATTGCTGGGGGCCATCCTCAACCTCCAACTTTGGTACAAATGATCATCTTATCGTAGCATGTCAGCAAATACGGCTGCACACTTCATAGTTCCAGATGGAGAAATTTCCTTGATATTGCTTTTTCTTTCACCATATTCCCCTTCATGAGATTCCAACACTTGACCCTCATTTTTGGTAGAGAAAGTATTAGGTTAAACAACTAGAGTTAAATACGGATTCATTCACCAGTGGAGAGTGACTAAAATTGTTAACTTAGCAAGAAATAGACAATACATGCCCATCCACATTTACAGCTACTCCTGCATCCCATTTTTCCACTGTGAGGAGTATCTAACAACATGAATTGTCAATCAAGAGCCCCTAGCACAGCATGAATTGAAATGACACATGTTCTTTCAAAGCTGTGGGCGTTTATACTATGTCAGAAATATCTCCCATAAACTTTGCTGGTATTTACCAGTGGAAACATACATACACAGATCTTGATGCAAAATATCAACACTGAAGAATCTTCCGCTTATTCCTGAAAATCCGAATGTTCTACTTGTGAAGTCTCAAGATGTGCTAGTAAAAACTTGCGAGGGAACCTGGTATTACTGACGTGGCCATCTACCAGTTCCCAGGCAGGCCCAGATTTACTCACGGAGTTCAGGGATGAGCTACTCTATGCTACCGCCTTCACAACAAATGACAAAGGCACTTCAGTCCGGGTAGGGATGGAGGAGGGTTTACAAACAGAACAACACAAATATCCATGTGTGGTAACTACAAACTTTAAAGTGTAGGATCCCACACAAGTAATCAGCCACATAGCTAACTTCAGTAACGGAGTAGTAAGTGTCCCTGGTAGAGCAGAATGGCAGGCCCCAGCCAACTGCAGCCTGAACATGCCTACCCTCGGTTCCAGGGTAGTGGTCAGAATAGTGGTCCCCAACTTTTTTGGCATGAGGGACTGGTTTTGTGGAAAACAATTTTTCCATGGACAATTTTTCTGAAACCAGGGATGGTTTCAGGATGATTCAAGTGCATTACATTTATTTATTTATTGTATACTTTATTTCTATTATTATCACATTGTAATATATAATGAAGTAATTATACAACACACCATAATGTAGAATCAGTGGGAGCCCTGAGCTTGTTTTACTGCAACTTCACAGTCCCATTTGAGGGTGATAGGAGACAGTGACAGATCATCAGACGTTAGATTCTCATACGGAGCACACAACCTAGATCCTTCACCTGCACAGTTCACAACAGGGTTCACACTCCTATGAGAATCTAATGCTGTCACTGATCTGACAGGAAGTGGAACTCAGGAAGTAATGTGAGTGATGCGGAGGGGCTGTAAATACAGATGAAGCTTCCCCTACTGCCCTGTGGCCTGGTTCCTAATAGGCCATGGATTAGTAGTGATGTGTGGCTCAGTGGTTGGGGAGCCCTGCTTTAGAAAACCCCTTTGACTTTCCTTCTATTCACGAATTTCAAAAAATGCCAATCTAGATCCTGAATTTTCAGGGTTTGTTCTTTTGTACCTTATGCCAAGGATTTTTGCCCAGGAGTGATTACTGGGCTGAATGATAAATCTCATTGTGAGTATTGTTAGTTCACCACCATTTTGACCTGTTGACACCACCGCTTTCTTTTTCTTCCCTCAGTTCTGGGAATGTTGGCTGCTTCCTTCAGTTATTAAGGAAGGTCTGAGGTCTTGTAAGGAAAGACTGATGTCTCGGTAATTCGGTTTTTCCCTTTTCTTTTCAGTTTTCCAATACCTGTGTACCCAAATCCCTAGAATAAATTATTTCCATTTGAAATACCTGGCTTGGCTCCTTTTAAAATTTTATTTATTTATTTATTTTTTTGAGATGGAGTCTCTCTCTGTTGCCAGACTGGAGTGCAGTGGCATGATCTAGGCTCACTGCAACCTCCATCTCCCAGGTTCAAGTGAGTCTCCTGCCTCAGCCTCCCGAGTAGCTGGGCTACAGATGCACACCACCACACCCAGCTAATATTTGTATTTTTAGTAGAGACAGGGTTTCACCATGTTGGCCAGGCTAGTCTCAATCTATTGACCTTGTGATCTGCCCGCCTCAGCCACCCAAAGTGATGGGATTACAGGCATAAGCCACCATGCCCAGGCGTGTTTATTATTATTATTATTTTTTTTTTGACTGAACGCTACCTGATTACATATCTTCCACAAAACGTCTTGAAACTTCTGATGACATTACACTGTATGGGCATAATGTAATTATGTAATCAATGGATTTAATGAATCCAGCATAGGTTATTTGTTTCATTTATTATAAAATTATTGATTTAACAACTACTTGGGTATATCTTCAATTATTTCCTTAAGGCATATTCCTAATAGGGAAATTCTTGATTTAAAGGTTAAGATTTTTATTAAGTACTGTAAAATTGTCCTCCAAAAATGCAGTATAAACATACAATTTCACTACTAAAGTCTGTAAATTCCATTTTTCTATATTGTCATTAATCCTGATGATTTTCATTTAAAAACAAAATTAAAACTATTTCATTGTAAATGGCCAAAAAATTGTGTTTTGATGAATTATCTTTAAAATCATGTGACTTCCCAACCAGTTACATATTTCCCTATGTAATTTCTACCTAAAAGTCTTGCTTTTAAAAATTTATACATAATAATTGTACATATTTATAAAGTACATGTGATATTTTTACATGTGCATACAATATACAATGATCATATCAAAGTATTTGGGATATCACTTACCTCAGACATTTATCATTTCATTTCTTATGTTGGAAACATAATCTTCTCTTTTAACTATTTTGATATATACAAGAAATTATTGTTAACTATAGTTACCCTACTGTGCTATCAAACACAGGCCTTACTTCTTCTGTCAATGTGTATGTTTATACCCATTAATCAACCTATCTTCATACCCCTCATCCTTTTTCTCTTCCTGTTGTTTAGAAACTATGAATTTGCTCTCAATCTTTAGAAAATCAACTTTTTAAAAGCACCTACATATGAACATGTGCGTGAGGATATGTGATATTTCTCTTTCTGTGCTTGGTGTATTTCAATTAACGGAATAACCTCCAGTTCTATCTATATTGCTGCAAATGACAAGATTTCCATCCTTCTTATAGTGAACAATACTCCATTGCGTGTATAGCACATTTTAAAAAATTTTATCCATTGATGGACACTCAAGTTGATTTTATCTCTTGGTTATTGTGAATAGTGCTGCAATAAACATGGGAGTGCAGATATCTCTTTGATACACTGATTTCCTTTTTACTTTTGATATGTAACCACTGGTAGGATTGCTGGATCATGTGGTAGTTCTAGTTTTTGGTTTCTTAAGGAACTTCCATAGTAATAGTACCTGTATTAATTTCCATTTCCACCAACAGTATATGAGCATTCCTCTTTCTCTGAGTCCTCATCAGCATCTGGTATCTTCTTTTTGATAATTGCCTTTCTAACTGGGGTGAGATATCTCACTTTAGTTTTGATTTGCATTTCCCTGATGATTAGTGATGCTGAGCATTTTTTCAATACCTGTTGGCCATTTGTATGTCATCTTTTGAGAAATGTCCATTTAGATCTCTTTCCATTTAAAAATCAGATTTTTTTTTTTTGCTGTTAAGTTCTTTGAGCTGCTTATATGTTCTGGTTATGAATCTGTTGGCAGATGGATAGTAAAATTCTTCTTTTATTTATCTTCCACTTAAGTTTGTTCATGTAGAGTCTACATTTCTTCTTAAATGTATTGCTAAGTATTTTACATTTTTGTTACTATTCTAGATTGAGTCTACTTTTTAAAATCCTTTGTTTTTCATCACTGAAAATCTAAAACAGTGATAAGTTAAGTAAAAATAAAATAAGTGAAAACACTTAATCTTAACACTCAGAGATAATCCCTGTGGAATTCCCACATGGGCTTTTTCCCAGCTCATTCCGTATGTGCACATGGACACACACTTGTACTCTTCACAGAATGGTTTCATGCTGTACAGGAAATTGTGTAATTCTGTTGGTTTAGCTTGAAATACATAACCAGTATTTTTCCACGGCAAAACATTATTCTAACTACAACATTATTCTTAGAAGACTAACGACTGTGTTTTATTTTGTCAACTTGCAGTTGTTCATGGTTTTTAATGTTTGCTATTGTAAACAATATTGATATTTTCATAACAGAAGTCTTTGCATACATTTAAAATAATTTCCTGAGGAAAAAATCCTAGAAAATGAATGGCTGTCTGTAGGGTATATTATTCATTTAAGGCTTAATATATTGTCTTGCTAAATTATCATTAATAGACAGGTTGCTAAATTGCTCTACAGAAGGCCAAATTTACATTTGCATGAGAATAATCAGTTCTCTGTGCCATTGTCAGTTATTGGGTATTGTGCTTAAACAAAAAAATTTACTAGTGCCTGTAGTTTAGTTAGTATTTATTGTTACAGAGAGGGTTGACAATTTGTAGTCATTTTATGTATTTATATTTCCTTTTTGTGAGTGACTCTTCATGTCTTTTGCCTATTTTAAAATTAGGTTTTTATGTTTTTCTGTTTTATTGAGACATTTTTATGCTTTAAGGACTTGAATCCTATATTTATCATGTATATTAGAAACATATTTCTAGTATTTTATATGTAACTTTATTTTACTTTATTTCATCATTCAGAGATGGCACTTTTACTTACACTTTTAGCTGTTCAGATCCATTAATTTTTCCTTCATGGTCTTTGTATGATGTGCCATGCTTAAAAAGCCTTCCCTATCACAAGATTATATTGATATGTATGTACATATTCTTTTCGTTTTTAAAATTTAAATATGTATTTAGGAAATGGTATGTAGGAATCCAAGTTTGTTACCAAATTGCCCCAATATCACTTATTGAATAGTCCAGGCTTTCCTCACTGATTTTACATACATCCCCCTGCCCCTGAACTCTTCATTAAACATGGCAAATTGAACACACACGTTTGTCTCTGCTTCCTCCTGAAAGCCCAATGGCAATGACAATAAAAACATAAACAAGTGAAACCCACAGTACAAAGAAATCGGGGGAACAGATTACAGGAGTAGCAGGATGTTAACTAGCATTTTTGAAACTAGAAAGCTGGTGGATGAGTGGGAACCCACTTAGCAGATGTGAGATGAGTGCCAGCCTGCAAGAGGGAAGACAGCATGAAGCAAGAAGGTTCAAGGATTCCTACTCCAGACTCTGAAAAGACCTAGGAATTGGAGGCAGCAAATGCCTCTGATGAAAACACTGTGGACAGAGAATTGATTGAATGTTTGTATCAGAAGCAACAAATCCTTGTCCTTACTAAGTATAGCTAGGTGACTGCCCTTCATTACCTTGAGAGAAGATGGAAATGTACTTTTGGCAGGGTGGTTTAACCAGTTGTCTCTAGGTTTGGCATCACCAAGTACAGCTGAGGGCAGAACTGAGGCACAGTAGTGAAAAGAGAAGGCCTAAATGAAAACCTGTATGTTGATTTGTGAGACACCTAGTCCCTTTCCCACTTCAGCTCACATATGGCTGAAAACCAATCTCAAATAACCTAAAAAGAAAGGGGGAGGATTTCTCTCTAGGGAAATGTCCATGAGAAGAAGACCTTAAGATGCTGACATTTGGGGATCTCTCAATGAAAAAGCTGGTTTAAAGCTTTATCACTCAGCAGAGAAGTTTATAATTTACACAGGTACACAAAGCTTCCAATTAACATTACTGAAAAAGGTTCATTGAAGTATAATGTATATGCTATAAAATATGCTCTTTTTAGTATGTGGTTTTATGAATTTGGAAAATACATTTATGCAACTACCATCAAAATCAAGATACAAAGACAGTTCAATCAAGCCCCCAAATTACTAGGTGACTCAGTGTAGCAAATTCCTAATCCCTGGCAACCACTGATTTGTTTTGTCTGTAAATTTTTGCCTTTTTATGAATGTCTTGTACGTATAATAGTTTACAAAGTAGATTTTTGATTGTGGCTTCTTTGAGAGTCACCTGTGTTGCTGGGTATCTCAATATCAGTTCTTACCTTTTTATTGCAAAGTAGAATCTCAACGTACAAATGCACTACAGTTATTTTTATCCATTTACCCATTGAAGGACATTTGTGTTTTTCCTCATTTTTGACAACTGTAAATAAAGCAATCATAAACATTGTATACAAATTTTTGTGTGAAAGTAAATGAAAATACTTTTCCTTTTCTTGGAGTGGGATTGCTATGTTATATGCCATATTTATGTAAAACCTAAAGCTATCAAGCTGTTTTCCAAAGAGGAAATGTTTCACATTTACATTTCCAGTTGCTCTTTAGAGCAGAGATAGTTGCAGTTGTTCTGCATCCTCAACAACTTTTTTATAAAGCCACTCTAATAATTATTTAGTGATATCTCATTGTGGTTTAATTTGCATTTCCCTGATGACACAATGATTTTGAGCATCTTTCAAGTGCTTATTTGTAATACATATATCTTCTTTGGTGAGTATCTGCTCAAAACTTTTACCTATTTCAAAAATTGTGTTGTTTTTCTCACTGAGTTTTGAAAGATATTTTTTCTTTCATATTTGCTGTATACAACACATAGATAGGTGTTTGCAAATATTTTATCTCAGTCTATTGCTTGTCTTTTCATGTCTCAGTGCTTTTCAAAGAGCAAAAGCTTCTATTTTTTATAAAGTCCAATTTATCCATGTTTAATTTGGGGATTAGGCTGTTGGTGTCATATCTAAGGAATCTTTGGCTGACGCAAAATTACACGGATTTGGGGGGTGGCGCCAAGATGGCCGAATAGGAACAGCTCCAGCCTTCAGCTCCCAGCGTGAGCGACAAAGAAGACGGGTGATTTCGGCATTTCCAACTGAGGTACCGGGTTCATCTCACTGGGGCATGTCGGACAGTGGGTGCAGGACAGTAGGTGCAGCCCAACAAACGAGAGCCGAAGCAGGGTGAGGCATCACCTCACCAGGGAAGTGCAAGGGGGAAGGGAATTCCCTTTCCTAGCCAAGGGAAACCATGACACACAACACCTGGAAAATTGGGTCACTCCCACCCTAATACTGCGCTTTACCAAGGGTCTTAGCAAATGGCACACCAGGAGATTTTATCCTGTGCCTGGCTCAGAGGGTCCCACGCTGACAGAGCCTCCCTCATGGCTAGCACAGCAGTCTGAGATCTAAATGCAAGGTGGCAGCGAGGCTGGAGGAGGGGCACCTGCCATTGCTGAGGCTTAAGTACGTAAACAAAGGAGCTGGGAAGTGCGAACTGTGTGGAGCCCACCACAGTTCAAGGAGGCCTGCCTGCCTCTGTAGACTCCACCTCTGGGGACAGGGCATAGCCAAACAAAAGGCAGCAGAAACCTCTGCAGATGTAAATATCCCTGTCTGACAGCTTTGAAGAGAGTAGTGGTTCTCCCAGCACAGAGTTGGCAATCAGAGAACAGACAGACTGCCTGCTCAAGCGAATCCCTGACCCCCGAGTAGCCTAACTGGGAGATACCCCCACTAGGTGCAGACTGACACCTCACATGGCTGGGCATACCTCTGAGACAAAGCTTCCAGAGGAACGCTCAGACAGTGACATTTGCTGTTCAGTAATATTCACTCTTCTGCAGCCTCCGCTGCTGATACCCAGGCAAACAGGGTCTGGAGGGGACCTCAAGCAAACTCCAACAGACCTGCAGCTGAGGGTCCTGACTGTTAGAAGAAAAACTAACAAACAGAAAGGACATCCACACCAAAACCTCATCTGTATGTCACCATCATCAAAGACGAAAGGTACATAAAACCGCAAAGATGGGGAAAAAGCTGTGCAGAAAAGCTGAAAATTCTAAAAATCAGAGAGCCTCTCCCCCTCCAAAGGAATGCAGCTCCTCGCCAGCAGTGGAACAAAGCTGGATGGAGAATGACTTTGACAAGTTGAGAGAAGAAGGCTTCAGACGATCAAACTTGTGCAAGCTAAAGGAGGAAGTACGAACCCAGAGCAAAGAAACTAAAAACCTTGAAAAAAGATTTGATGAATGGCTAACTAGAATAACCAATGTAGAGAAGTCCATAAACAGCCTGAAAGAGATGAAAACAATGACACAAGAACTGCGTGACAGATTCACAAGCTTCAGTAACTAACTCGATCAACTGGAAGAAAAGGTATCAGTGATTGAAGATCAAACAAATGAAGTGAAGTGAGTAGAGAAGTTTAGAGAAAAAAGAGTAAAAAGAAATGAACAAAGTCTCCAAGAAGTATGGGACTATGTGAAAAGACCAAATCTACGTCTTATTGGTGTACCTGAAAGTGACGGGGAGAATGGAACCAAGTTGGAAAATACTCTGCAGGATATTATCCAGGAGAACTTCCCCAACCCAGCAAGGCAGGCCAACATTCAAATTCAGGAAATACAGAGAACACCACAAAGATACTCCTCGAGAAGAGCAACCCCAAGAGACATAATTGTCAGATTCACCGAGGTCAAAATGAAGGTAAAAATGTTAAGGGCAGCCAAAGAGAAAGGTCAAATTACCCACAAAGGGAAGCCCATCAGACTAACAGCAGATCTCCCTGCAGAAACTCTACAAGCCAGAAGAGAGTAGGGGCCAATATTCAACATTCTTAAAGAATTTTCAACCCAGAATTTCATATCCAGCCAAACTTAGTTTTGTAAGTGAAGGAGAAATAAAATCCTTTACAGACCAGTAAATGCTGAGAGATTTTGTCACCACCAGGCCTGCCCTACAAGAGATCCTGAAGGAAGCACTAAACATGGAAAGGAACAACCGGTACTAGCCACTGCAAAAACATGCCAAAATGTAAAGGTCATCGATGCTAGGAAGAAACTGCATCAATTAATGAGCAAAATAACCAGCTAACATCATAATGACAGGATCAAGTTCACATAAAACAATATTAACCTTAAATGTAAATGAGCTAAATGCTCCAATTAAAAGACACAGACTGGCAAATTGGATAAAGCGTCAAGACACATCAGTTTGCTGTATCTCAAAATAATAAGAGCTATTTATGACAAACCCACAGCCAGTATCATACCAAATGAGCAAAAACTGGAAGCATTCCCCTTGAAAGCTGGCACGAGACAGGGATGCCCTCTCTCACCACTCCTATTCCACATAGTGTTGGCAGTTCTGGCCAGCACAATCAGGCAAGAAAAAGAGATAAAGGATATTCAATTAGGAAATGAAGAAGTCAAATTGTCCCTGTTTGCAGATGACATGATTGTATATTTAGAAAACCCCACCGTCTCAACCCAAAATCTCCTTAAGCTGATAAGCAACTTCAGCAAAGTCTCAGGATACAAAGTCAATGTGCAAAAATCACAAGCATTCTCATACACCAATAACAGACAAACAGAGAGCCAAATCATGAATGAGCTCCCATTCACAATTGCTTCAAAGAGAATAAAACACCTAGGAATCCAACTTACAAGGGATGTGAAGGACCTCTTCAAGGAGAACTATAAACCACTGCTCAACGAAATAAAAGAGGACACCAACAAATGGAAGAACAGTTCATGCTCATGGATAGGAAGAATCAATATTGTGAAAATGGCCATACTGCCCCAGGTAATTTATAGATTCAATGCCATCCCCATTAAGCTACCAATGACTTTCTTCACAGAATTGGAAAAAACTACTTTAAAGTTCATATGGAACCAAAAAAGAGCCAGCATTGCCAAGACAATCCTAAGTCAAAAGAACAAAGGTGGAGGTATCACACTACCTGACTTCAAACTGTACTACAAGGCTACAGTAACCAAAACAGCATGGTACTGATACCAAAACAGAATTATAGACCAATGGAACAGAACAGAGTCCTCAGAAATAATACCACAATATACAACCATCTGATCTTTGACAAACCTGACAAAAACAAGAACTGGGGAAAGGATTCCCTATTTAATAAATGGTGCTGGAAAAACTGGCTAGCCATAAGTAGAAAGCTGAAACTGAAAGGATTCCCTGTTTAGTAAGTGGTGCTGGGAAAACTGGCTAGCCATAAGTAGAAAGCTGAAACTGGATCCCTTCCTTACACCTTATACAAAAATTAATTCAAGATGGATTAGAGACTTAAATGTTAGACCTAAAACGATAAAAACCCTAGAAGAAAACCTAGGCAATACCATTCAGGACATAGGCATGGGCAAGGACTTCATGTCTAAAACACCAAAAGCAGTGGCAACAAAAGCCAAAACTGACAAATGGGATCTAATTAAACTAAGGAGCTTCTGCACAGCAAAAGAAATTACCATCAGAGTGAACAGGCAACCTACAGAATGGGAGAAAATGTTTGCAATCTACTCCTCTGACAAAGGGCTAATATCCAGAACCTACAAAGAACTCAAACAAATTTACAAAAGAAAAACAACCCCATCAAAAAGTGGGCAAAGGATATGAACAGACACTTCTCAAAAGAAGACATTTATGCAGCCAACAGACACACGAAAAAATGCTCATCATCACTAGCCATCAGAGAAATGCAAATCAAAACCACAATGAGATACCATCTCACACCAGTTAGAATGGCAATCATTAAAAAGTCAGGGAACAATAGGTGCTGGAGAGGATGTGGAGAAATAGGAACACTTTTACACTGTTAGTGGGACTGAAAACTAGTTCAACCATTGTGGAAGACAATGTGGTGATTCCTCAAGGATCTAGAACTAGAAATGCCATTTGACCCAGCCATCCCATTACTGGGTATATACCCAAAGGATTACAAATCATGCTGCTATAAAGACACATGCACATGTATGATTATTGCGGCACTATTCACAATAGCAAAGACTTGGAACCAACCCAAATGTCCATCAATGACAGACTGGATTAAGAAAATGTGGCACATATACACCATGGAATACTATAAAGCCATAAAAAAGGATGAGTTCATGTCCTTTGCAGAGACATGGATGCAGCTGGAAACCATCATTCTCAGCAAACTATCGCAAGAACAGAAAACCAATCACCGCATGTTCTCACTCATAGGTGGGAATTGAACAATGAGAACACTTGGACACAGGAAGGGGAACATCACACACCAGGGCCTGTTGTGGGGTGGGGGGAGGGGGGAGGGATAGCATTAGAAGATATACCTAATGTAAATCATGAGTTAACGGGTGCAGCACACCAATATGGCACATGTATACATATGTAACAAACCTGCACTTGAATTTCTAATTGTTCCAGCATCATTTGTTGAAAAGACTATCCTTTCTCCATTGGCTTGTTTTTGCACTTTAGTTGAAAATTGACCACATATATGTGTGTGTGTGATTATTTCAGGACTCTGTTAATGTTCTTTTTATCTATATGTTTGTTTTCTCTCTAATACAGTGTGCTAATTTTTGTAGACTTACAGTAAGTCTCAAAGTCAAGTAGTTTGAATGCTTCAAATTTATTCATTTTTTCCTCAAAATTATTTTAGATTATCTCTGCAATTCTAATTCCACATACATGTTAGCATTAACTTGCTAATTTCTACCCAAAAAATCCTGTTGGGATTTTTTCGAGATTGCATTGAGTCTACATTATTATAAGTGTTATTCAAATATTCTATATTCTTAGTGATGTTTCTATCTAATCTGTTCTGTTATTGATAGAGCAATTTTGAAGTCTCCAACTATAATTATGGATTTGTCTACTTTCTCTTTTCTATAGTTCTATCAGTTTTCTTTTCATATATTAGGAAGCTCTATTCTAAGGACATACACAATTATAATTGTCATGTACTACTGGAGAATGTACCCCTTCATTTTTATGTGATTTTAAACAATTCTAGGTAATATTTCTTGTTATAAAATTTATTTTGACATTAAAATAGCCAACCAAGTATTTTAAAGTTAGAATTTTCATGATATATCTTTTCCCTTCCTTTTAATGTCTACATAACTATAGTGTGTTTTCTTTATAAAGCATCTTGCTTTTTGAAAAATCTATTTCAACAATCTGTCTCTTAATTAGTGTGTTTGGGTAATTTACATTCAGTATAATTATATGTTTGAATTAAAATCTATCATCTTGCCACTTTTTTTTTTAAACTGTAGATAAGCAGTTTCTTTTAGAGCAATCACAAATGAGAAATGTCCTTTCTTGCATTACTTAAAAAAAAAACTATTTCTGGATATCTTCCTTTTTTTGTTCAGAAAGAAGTTTTCTTTTTTGTATTTTATTTTTGTCCTTATAAAAATTCTCCCTGAAGAAATTCTTTCACATTTTTTGACTTTGTCTGCTTGTAATTTATTTTCTCAATTTTTGTCTGAAAATAATCTCTTAAAAAAAATTCTGTTTTTGGTTTGGGGGTACATGTGGAGATTTGCTATATAGATAAACATGTCACGGGGTTTGTTGTATATATTATTACATCATTTAGGTATTAAGCTCAGTACTGAATACTTTTTCTGCTCCTCTCTCTCTTCCCTCAAGTAGACCCCAGTGTCTGTTGTTTCCTTTCTTGTGTTCATAAATTCTTATCATTTAGCTGCCACTTACAAGTAAGAACGTGTGGTATTTAGTTTTCTGTCCCTGCATTAGTTTGCTAAGGATGATAGCTTCCAACTCTATGTTTCTGCAAAAGACATTATCTCATTCTTTGTTGTGGCTGCATAATATTCCATGGTATAAATGTACCACATGTTCTTTATTCAGTCTGTCATTGATGGGCATTTAGGTTGATTCCATGTCTTTGCTATTGTGAACAGTGCTGCCGTGAACATTCGTGTACATGTGTTTTTATGGTAGAATGCTTCATATTCCTCTGGGTATATACCAAATAATGGGATTGCTGGATCAAATTCTAGTTCTGCTTTTAGCTCTTTGAGGAATTGCCATACTGCTTTCCACAGTGGTTGAACCAATTTACACTCCCACCAATAGTGTATAAGGGTTCCCTTTTCTCCATAACCTCACCAGCATCTGTTATGTTTTGACTTTTTAGTAATAGCCTTTCTGACTGGTATGAGATGGTATCTTATTGTGGTTTTTTTTTTTTTTTTTTTTTTTTTTTTTTTTTTTTAATTTTTTTTTTTTTTATTATTATACTTTAAGTTCTAGGGTACATGTGCATAACGTGCAGGTTTGTTACATATGTATACTTATGCCATGTTGGTGTGCTGCACCCATCAACTCGTCAGCACCCATCAATTCATCATTTATATCATGTATAACTCCCCAATGCAATCCCTCCCTCCTCCCCCCTCCCCCCTCCCCATGATAGACCCCAGTGTGTGATGTTACACCATGGAATACTATGCAGCCATAAAAAAGGATGAGTTTGCGTCCTTTGTAGGGACATGGATGCAGCTGGAAACCATCATTCTTAGCAAACTATCACAAGAAGAGAAAACCAAACACCGCATGTTCTCACTCATAGGTGGGAACTGAACAATGAGATCACTTATTGTGGTTTTGATTTGTATTTCTTTAATGATCAGTGATATTGACCTTTTTTCCCTGTGCTTGTTGGCTGCATGTATGCCTTCTTTCAAGAAGTGTCTGTTTATATACTTTGCCCACTTTTTAATGGGGTTTTTGTTTTTCTCTTGTAAATATGTTTAAGTTACTTATAGGTACTGGATATTAGACCTTTGTCGGATGAGTAGATTACAAATATTTTCTCTCATTCTGTAGGTTTTCTGTTTACCATGTTGATTCTTTTGCAGTGCAGAAGCTCTTAAATTTAATTAGATTCTAATTGTCAATTTTTGCTTTTGTTGCTATTGCTTTTAGTGTCTTTGTCATAAAAATCTTTGCCTGTTCCTATGCCCAGGATGGTATTGCCTTGATTGTCTTCCAGGGTTTTTATAGTTTTGGGTTTTACATTTAAGTCTTTAATCCATCTTGGGTCAAGTTTTGTATATGGTGTAAGGAAGGGGTCTACTTTCAATCTTCTGCATATGGCCAGTCAGTTATCCCAGCACCATTTATTGAATAGGGAGTCTTTTTGCCATTGTTTCCTTTTGTCACCTTTGTCAAAGATCAGATAGTCATAGATGCACAGCCTTATCTTTGGGCTCTCTATTGTGTTCCATTGATCTATGGTTTTGTACCAGTACTATGCTGTTTTGGCCACTGTAGACTTGTAATATAGTTTGAAATCAGGTAGCGTAATTCCTTCAGCTTTGTTCTTTTGGCTTAGGATTGCCCTGACTATTCAGGCTCATTTTTGTTGCATAAAATTTTAAAGTAATTTTTTCTAGTTCTGTGAAAATGTCATTGGTAGTTTCATAGGAATAGCATTGAATCTGTAAATTGCTTTGAGTAGTATAGCCATTTGGATGATATTGATTCTTTGTATCCATGAGCATGGGATGTTTTTCCATTTGTGTTTTCTCTGATTTCTTTGAGCAGTGTTTTATAATTCTCATTGTAGAGATCTTTCACCTCCTTGGTTATCTGTATTCCTAGGTAGCATATGTTATTTATATATTTATTTTGTGGCAATTGTGAATGGGATTGCCTTTCTGATTTGGGTCTCAATTTGGTTGCATTGGTGTGTAGGAATGCTAGTGATTTTTGTACATAAATTTTGCATCTTGCAACTTTGCTGAAGTTGTTTATCAGCTGAAAGAGCTTTTGGGCTGAGACTGTGGGGTTTTGTAGATATAGAATCATAACATCTGCAAATAGAGATAGTTTGACTTCCTCTCTTTCTATTTGAGTTTATTTCTTTCTCTTGTCTGGTTGCTCTGGCTAGGACTACCAATACTACGTTGAATGGAAGTGTTAGAGAGGGCATCCTTGTCTTGTGCTGGTTTTCAAGGGAAATGCTTCCAGCTTTTGCCCATTCAGTATATGTTGGCTGTGGGTTTGTCATAGTTGGCTCTTATTATTTTGAGGTTTGTTTCTTTGTATTTCTCTGTTGATCAGTGATATTGGGCCTTTTTTCATGTGCTTGTTGGCTGAAAGCATATCCCATAACGGGATGTTGAATTTTATCAAACGCCTTTTCTGCATCTACTGAGATAATCATTTGGGTTTTGTCTTTAGTTCTGTTTATGTAATGAATCACATTTATTGATTTTCATATTTGAACTAACCTTGCATCCTGGAGATAAAGCCTACTTCATCATGGTGGATTAGCTTTTTGATGTGCTGCTATATTTGATTTGCAAGTATTTTGTTAAGGATTTTTACATCAGTGCTCATTGAGGATATTGGCTCGAAGTTTTCTTTTTTTTTTTTGAGATGGGGTCTCACTCCATCGCCCAGGCTGTAGTGCAGGGGCACGATCTCAGATCACTGCAAGCTCCGCCTCCTGGGTTCACACCATTCTTCTGCCTCAGCCTCCCCAGTAGCTGGCACTACAGGTGCCTGCCACCATGCTTGGCTAATTTTTTTGTATTCTTAGTAGAGACAAGGTTTCACTGTGTTAGACAGGATAGTCTCGATCTCCTGACCTCGTGATCTGCCTGCCTCAGCCTCCCAAAGTGCTGGGATTACAGGCATGAGCCACCGTGCCAGGTGAAGTTTTCTTTATGTATTGTGTCTCTGCCAGGTTTTGGTATCAAGATGATGCTGGCCTCATAGAATGAGTTGGGGAGAAGTCCCTATTCCTCAATTATTTGGAATAGTGTGTTTTGGAATGGTACTAGCTCTTCTTTGTACATCTGGTAGAATGCAGCTGTGAATCCATCAGGTCCTGGGCTTTTTTTGGTTGGTAGGCTCTTTATTACAGATTCAATTTTGGAGCTCATTATTGGTCTGCTCAGGGGATCAATTTCTTCCTGGCTTAGTCTTGGTAGGGTATTTATGTCCAGAAATTTATCCGTCTTTTCTAGGTTTTCTAGTTTGTGTGTGTAGAAGTGTTCATAGTAGTTTCTGATGGTTGTTTTTATTTCTGTGGGGTCCGTAGTAACACTCTCTTTATCATTTCTAATTGTGTTTATTTGGATCTTCTTTCTTCTTAGTCTAGTGTCCTATTCATTTTTTCCAAAACCAACTCCTGGATTTGTTGATCCATTGAATGCTTTTTTGTGTCTCTATTTCCTTCAATTCTTCTCTGATTTTTGTTGTTTGTTGTCTTCTGGTAATGTTGGGATTGATTTGTTCTTGCTTCTCTAATTCTTTCCATTGTAAAGTCAGGTTGTTAATTTGAGATCTTTCTAACTTTTTGATGTGGGCATTTAGTGCTATGATTTTCTCTCTTACCACTGCTTTAGCTGTATCCCAGAGATTCTGGTATGTTGTATCTTTGATCTCATTATTTTCAAAGAACTTCTTGATTTCTGCCTTGATTTCATTATTTGCCCAAAAGTCATTCAGGAGCATGTTGTTTGATTGCCATGTAATTGTATGGTTTTGAGGGATTTTCATTGTGTTGACTCCCATTTTTATTACACTGTGGTCCAAGAGTGTGTTTGCTATGATTTTGGTTCTTTGACATTTGTTGAAGATTGTTTTGTGTCCAATTATGTGGTCAGTTAGTAGAATGTATATTCTGTTGTTTTTGTGTGGAGACTTCTGTAAAGGTCTATCGGATCCATTTGGTCCAATGCTGAGTTTAGGCCCTGAATATCTTTGTTAATCTTCTGCCTTGAAGATCTGTCTAATACTGTCGGTGGAGTGTTGAAGTCTCCCACTATTATCACGTGAGAGTCTATGTCTTTTTGTAGGTCTCTAAGAACTTGCTTTGTGAATCAGCATGCCCCTGTGATGGGTGCATATATGTTTAGGATAATTAGGTCTTCTTGTTGAATTGAATCCTTTACTATTATGTAATACCCTTCCTTGTCTTTTTTGATTTTGTTGGTTTGAAATCTATTTTGTCTGAGATTAGGATTGCAACTCCTGCTTTTTTCTGTTTTCCATTTGCTTGATAGGTTTTTCTCCATTCCTTTATTTTGAGCCTATGAATGTCATTACATGTGAGATGGGTCTCTTAAAGGTAGCATACCATTGGGTCTTTATTTTTTATCCAGCTTGCCACTCTGTGCCTTTTAAACTGGGGCATTTAGCCTGTTTACATTTAAGATTAGTATTGGTAATGTGTGGATTTGATCTTGTCATTGTGCTGTTAGCTGGTTATTGTGTTGGCTTTTTTGTGTGGTTGCTTTACAATGACATTGTTCTGAGTGTTTCAGTGTGTTTTTGATTAGCTGGTAGCAGTCCTTCCTTGCTATATTTAGTGCTCCTCTCAAGATACCTTGTAAGACAGGTCTGGTGGTAATAAAGTCCCTCAATGTTTGCTTATCTGAAAAGGATCTTATTTCTCCTTCACTTAGGAAGCTTAGTTTAGGTGGATGTAAAATTCTTGGTTGAAGATTTTTTTCTTTAAGAGTGTTGAATATAGGTCCTCAATCCCTTCTAGCTTGTAGGGTTTCTACTGAGAGATCTGCTGTTAGCTGAATGGGGATCCCTTCGTAGTGACCTGCCCTTTCTCTCTAGCTTCTTTTAATATTCTTTCATATCGACCTTGGAAAATCCAATGATTATGTGTCTTGGGGATGATCTTGTGTAGAATCTTGCAGGAGTTCTCTGTATTTCCTGAATTTGACTGTTGGCCTCTCTAGAAAGGTTGGGGAAATTTTCATGGATGATATCCTAAAATATATTTTTCAAATCGCTTGCTTTCTCCCCATCCCTTTAAGGTATGCCAGTGATTCATAGATTTGGCCTCTTTACATAATCTCATACTTCTCAGTGGTTTTGTTCATTCCTTTTTATTATTTTTTCTTTATTTTTATCTGACTTATTACAGAGAACCAGTCTTCAGAACTTATTTCTTTCCTCAGCTTGGTTTATTCTGCTGTTAATACATGTGATTGCATCGTGAAATTCTTGTATTTTGTTATTCGGCTCTGTCAGACCCATTAAGTTCTTTTTTATACTGGCTATTTTGTCCTTCAGCTCCTGTATCACTTTATTGTGGTTCTTATTTTCCTTGGATTGGGTTTTGCCATCTTCCTGAATCTTGATGATCTTTGTTCTTATTCCTTAGTCTGAATTCTATTTCTGTCATTCCAGCCAGTTTGACCTGGTTAAAAACTCTTGTTGGAGAACTGGTGTGGTTGTTTGGAGGATATATCACACTCTGGCCATTTGAGTTACCAGAGTTCTTGCATTGGTTCTTTCTCATCTTTGCATGTGGGTGTTCATTTAACTGCAGTATAGATTGAGTACAGTCAATAGACTTCTTTTCTGGTTATTTTCACCAGGCTGAGGCTTTGTGTAGGGTCTTTATTTGAAGCTGACTTCTTGTGTCTTGTTTCAGAGTGGGGTATGTTAGTGAGGTATTTTTTTGGTGTTGAAGCTTTGGGGTGTGATCCAGGAGGTGATACTTAGGCTGATGGGTCAGTTGGTAGACCTTGCCCATTGTGTGACTCCTCTGTTTCCTCACAGTTGCAGCCATGTTCCTTCTCAGTGCTCTGAAAGTATGGGTTTCTCTCCCACTTAAGTCCTGGCTGTAGTTCACGACTTGGCATTCCTGGGCTGCCCACTGCAGCTCTGGAGTGATCTCAGTGTTTATGTCCTTCCCCAACTTAGAGGCAGCAGAGGAAGAGATCTCAGTAGTCCAAGTAAGAGATCAAGTTCCAAGGGTCATTTGCTTGACTCCTGCAGACTGCACTCCAGAGAGATGCAGCTTAGCAATCACTCAGTGCAGTCAGCCCAAGAGGGAGGGTTTGTGCTATGGTCCCAAGCCAGGGGTTCCCTGTCTGGTGCTGAAATGTGGGGGATGTGAGGGTCCCATGGAAGGACTGCCTTCTGTCCTTGGGTTAATTGCAGTTTGTTGGAGGTGTGAATGAGGCACTTAGGGTCTTTACTCCTTTGTTAGTCTGAGGGTGTCAAGGGCAATTCCCCTGCAGAGGAAGTGGCAGAGAGGCTTTCAGTTGCCCCTGGAGGCTCTGTCCAGGGAGTTACTGAGTTGGTACTGGAAGGACAATGTAATCTTAGTCTACTACATAACTTTGTGAATAATATTTATATTAATATAAACAGAAAATACTGATTGAACCAGAGATTGTTTAATTGCTATATGATGAGGATAGAGATAATTGTGCATAAATGACTCTTCACATTTCAGAATTAGAAGTCAGTAGATAATGTCTAAAATTTAAAAACCAAAGAATAGAGATATAAGCTTTTAATTTAGAAGTATAAGATCACATAATAATGGCAATACCTAAAATAATTTAAAGTGGTTGCCTCTAGGACATGGGAGTTGGGGGTATGAGCAAGGGTGAAACATCAGGTTTCATTTGAAGTATTAAAGGTTTTACTAGAAATTTCTAATTGTGTATATGGTTAAAAATTAAATATAAGATTAAAACTTTTCCATATATTAAGTTCTTCTAAAACGTCTTTGACAATATTTGATAGGAAGCCTAGGTTTGAATATAGTTCCATACATAACAGCTGTATGTCTGTGGATGACTGTTACTTAATCTGACTGCTTCTGATTCCTTCTTCTAAGGTAAAGATAAAAATAGTACCCACCTCACAGCATTGTGATGAGATAAAGTTAGTAAATGCATGTAAAACACTTAGTGCGTGGAACAAAGAAAGCAACTGTTAAATGACTTTATGTTGTAATTAATTTGTAATACAAATGTTTGTCTTAAATACAATATAAAGCCATACTAATTTCCTTTGTTTGCTAAATTCCACTTCTCTTTTTTTTGCTAAATTCCATGACGTTTTTCTTCTAAATAAACTTAAGAATCATTTTCTCTTCCCCAACAAATATATTTTATCTCTACATTTATTCACGTTTTCTTTTATGTCCACGGGCTTTCTTTATCAAAGTCTGCACATTTCTTGTTAAATTTATTTCTAGGATTGTGAGTGTATTTGGGTCTCTAAATCTCTTTCTCTTATTAAATAAAGTTCCAGATCTAGTTCTATATTTATGTACCCTTGCATATGAGATCTTATTTTTAATATTTTCTTTACATCTATTTGTATATAGGAACAATCTTGACTTTTGCCATCTCGTTTTTTAAAGCAACACCTTTCTGAATTTACCAGTTTTAATATTTCAGTTGATATTCTTGTCTTTTCCTTTTATACAGTCATAATATCTGTAAATTATGATATTTTACCCTTTTTTCAATATGTGACTAATTTTCTTTTTTCTTCCTTTCCTTTCTGCTTTTATGATATTTGAAAGTTGAACTTCCGCTTTATTTATTGTTACTTTGATCTTGTGGTTTCCCATTATTTTGTTTTCTGTCTTTTGGTTTATGGTATGTTTTCTTTATTTTTATTCTTCTAGTGTTTTATGTCACATTTTTATTCAAATAGTAATAGCAATAATATTTTGAATTAGTATGATCATAATAGCCATTTATTAGAAACTTGCATGTACCTGGAGATGTGTTAGCCACATTACATGCTTTTCAATAATACTAATATTACTACTACTACAACAACAACATAGCAACAATTGCTAACAATATTGAACATTTTCTATGTGCTAAGTATGTTTTTTAGGTGCTTTACATGCATTATCTATTTTAGTTCTTTAACTCCGTGAAATAGCTGGTATTATTGTCCTAGTAAAATCGTGTGAGGCATGTACAACTATCTACTTTACAGAAGAGAAAATGTGATTCTTGGGTATAACATCAATACCTAACAATAATACATTGTCTCTCATACTTTTAATGTTTTGAAAATCATTTTTCTGTAATTTCTTTATTTTTGAAACCTTAGTTCTTTTTCTTTTTCTTCCTCCTTCTCTTCTTTTCTTATTCCTTCTTCTTTCCTTCCTCCTCCTTCTCCTTCTCTCGTCTTCCTCCTCTTTCTTCTCCCTCCTCTTTCTCTTACTCTCCTACCCTTCTTCCTCCTCTTCCTACTCTTCCTCCTCCTCTTCCATATTCCTCATCCGTGGCCACTTTTGCTCATTATCTTTCATCTTAATTGTAAGCAGTTTCACTCTGCATTGCTTTCTCCTTTTCCTTCTTTAAAGACCAGTAGTGCAACATCTATTATGTTCACACAGTAGTGTAATAGGAAAGGAAGGAATAAAAGAAGAGAAAAAGAAAGGAAAGAAATGGTGAGGGAAGAAAATCTTTTCAAGACCTTGATTTTAGGTTATTCCCACTGACAATTTTCTCTTTTATTCCAAGATCAGGACTCCTTCCTCTTGGAAGGGCTTGGGGGCAGATGGTGTAAATAAGTGCACATTCAGTATCCAGGGTGTAACAGTTTCCACACAGGGTGGCTGCTCCTCGGGTTCAGGTGCAAGAGAACAGGCACAGATGGTACAGACCATTACTTGCTACCCTCAGGCAGCGCAGCCCGTCTCCCATTGTTCCCGGAGATGAAGTAGTTAGATCAAGCCAGTGACAAAGGGATTCTCTCTAAGCACTAATTAGACTCTGAGTAATTTCCAGTCTAACTCCAATTTCAACCATATGTATATATAGATGCAGTTTATACTTCTCCTCCTTTGCTGCATCATTCTTACATGCTTTTGCCACCCATCCACAACTCCTGCATCCTTTTTATTCTATTCTTCAATTTCCTTCCACAAAATATTTTAATATTAACTTGAAACTTCAAGGCTGACAACTTTTGGGATCCTGCATGTTCTCCTACACTTCTACATGGGGCTCTCAGGAACCATCACTAAAGTTGGGATTAAAACTCAGAATCCCTTTCTTTCTGGGATGAAAATAAACAAATACAGATGCGGTGGAGGCAGGTATTGCATAACCCACTGACTCTGTTGTGTTATTATTTATTTTTAGTATTTTTTCATTATTTGATTTTTTGTTTTTTGTTTTTGTTTTGTTTTGTTTTTGAGACAGATTCCTGCTTTATCACCCAGAGTAAAGTGCAGTGGTGTCGTCACGGCTCACTGTAACCTCAGTCTCCTGAGCCCAAGCAATCCTCCCACCCTAGTCTCCTGAGTAACTGGGACCACCATGCCTGGCTAATTTTAAATTTTTTTGTAGAGAAGGGGTCTCACTATGTTGCCCAGGCCAGTCTTGAACTCCTGGGCTCAAATGATCTTCCTGCCTCGGCCTCCCAACGTGCTGGGATTACAAGTGTGAACCACCAGGCCCAGACTCTTCATTTGTTTCTTAAAATATTTTCTCAAAGTGATCTACAAAGAACACCTTTTTGTTATCTTGAGCACTTTACTGTATCAGAGTCTGCTCTAGGTTGTCCAAGGGGCCCTTTCGCTTAGTCCTATTCTTTTCATATCACTGGCCTTCTTGGGTTGTGGATTTCTTTAGATGACTGCACTTGTCTTTCTATTTGACATCAGCCATGAGTGTATTGTCATAATTTTACTTTGGAAAATTCTGGTTCTTATTTTTCTCTGTCTGTGGGTTGATTCCTTTTTTTTTTCTTTTTCTTTAATATATTTCCACAAATTTGTTTCTTGATTTGCATAGCCCCTACTAACCTTGCACCAGTTTTCTTCCCAGTGGACATGAATTCCTAGAACACAGCAGTATTCTCTTGTAGACGCTCCTTGTTTCCACATCCACTATCAATTTGCATTAATTAAGGCCGGTGTGGTCGTTATCTGTGGGGCCATGGAACATGATGGCTTTGGAGCCTGTAGGTCAAGGTTAAAACCTTGACTCTACTTCTTGCTGGCTGTGTAGCTTTGAGAACGTTACTCAGCCTGCCTAAACCTCAGGTTCTTGATGTTTAAAAATGGAGAGAATAACAGCTACCTTGTGAGATTATCATGAGGATTAGAGGTCATTCTGTAAATTACCTGGTGTGTGATAGGTATACAGTAAATGAAAATAACTTTTGAGTCAGTCAAAGATGAGATTCAAATCCAAGTTCTGCCACTTACTATAACTTTTTTTTTCTCAAGTTTACCACTTTATGAGTCTTAATTTTCTTATCTGTAAAATGGGGGGAAAAGTTCCTATCTTATAGCATTCCTAGGAAGACTATAGCTTCTGGCATGGCATAAGACAGTGGTACATGCTCTTATTGAAAATTGCTCTCTTGGGTGGGCATGGTGGCTCACGTCTATAATCCCAGCACTTTGGGAGGCTGAGGGGGCGCAGATCACTTGAAGTCAGGAGTTCAAGACCAGCCTGGCCAACATAGTGAAACCCTGTCTCTACTAAAAATACAAAAATTAGCTGGGCATGGTGGTGGGTGCCTGTAATCCCAGCTACCTGGGGGACTGAGGCATGAGAATCGCCTGAACCTGGGAGGCGGAGGTTGCAGTGAGCTGAGATTGTGCCATTGCACTCCAGCCTGAGTGACAGAGTGAGACTCTGACTCCAAAAAAAAAAGAAAAAAGAAAAAAGAAAAAAAAAAGAGTGCTCTCTTATGCCTTCTGAACAAAGATATGCCCTGCTGGACACATCTGCATCTGAACTTTACCTGACATGCTTTTTTTTTTTTTTTTTTTTTTTTTTTTTTTAACAGAATGAAGCTTTCAGTAGGTATCACACTAGCCTGAAGGCTTTGCTTTAGCTCAGTAGAGTCCTTGTTTTGATATGTTGGGTAAGCAGTACCTACTTGTTACTTCTGATCAACAGAAATATGTTTTCATAAACATTTTACTTCTGATTTTTACTTTCTATGTGGCTGTGTAGAAAGCCTCACAGGTATCATTCAAAAAGGAAGGAAGGAGAAGAGAAAAAGAAAAATGGAAGAGAGAAAGCAAGAGAAAGGAAGGAAGGAAATGAAAGAAATGGGCAACTTACTGAAGGGGACACTTTCAGGTATTACAGAAAACAAGAGAGTCATAGACAATCTCAATCAAGAAACATTTATGCAGCTTGGTGAGCTCATTTGTCACAGTTTGCTAGAAGAAAAATTCGTAACCTTAATCATTTTTTCAAGGATTTGGAAAATGCTCAATAAAAGGGAAGCAGAAAATTGGGGAAAATATTGCTTATAGTAGAATATAAACAAAGATTCTTTGCTCCTCACAGGGCTTTGAAGAAGAAATGATCTTGGAATGTGAATTTCATCCCATCCTTTGTAATCCTGCAGGCATACTTCCATATCTGATGAACTGGAGGGTGTGGGCTATTTTAAATCTGACATGCCTTGATTGGAATCCAAGCTCTGCCATTTACTGTCAGCAATGCATTAAACCTCTGCATGCCTCAGTTTCTGTAGGCATTTTAAAAAGGGTAGCCTACTTTTTTCCTCATATAGTTTTTAGCAGGAACAAATAACGTAATTGATGTATGCTGCAGCGATTAGCACGATTCCTTGCATGGAATAGATAATAAATGTTAGTGCTCCATCTCTTTTTCCTGGAGGCCTATCCAATAGTGTGAACTTGATTATCATAGATGATCAATACGAGCAAATAATGGGACCTGATGGAAGAATGTATCAGTGGAATTAATCTCATTTTCACTAGTATAAATCAAATTGAAGAAGCATCTGCTCTTGAGAGGAGCAGAAATGACTGAATTGTTTTAATACATGGCATAACTTGATTTTAATTTTATGAGGAAAATATGAACTCTACCTGGTTATGATTATTGATTAAAAATAACTGCTACCATTTGTTAACTTAGTGTGAACCAGATGCTTGCCTTTTAAGGAAGATATTATGTACATTGGACAGATGAGGAAACTAAGGCTCAGGGCAGAGAGGAGACGTTCTGAAGGTTACACAGCTAATGAGAAGAATCAGAATTTGAACATAGGCTCTTTCTTTTGGTGTGTGAGGTTTTGTGCTGCATGACAGCAGAGACAGACCATTACTCCAAACATGTACATTATTTGTCTCACAATGTAATTGAATCCAGTATAACACTTAAGAAAATTCTTGGCCCAGTGCAGTGGCTCACGCCTGTACTCCCAGCACTTTGAGAGGCCGAGGTGGGAGTATTGCTTGAACCTAGGAGTTTGAGACAAGCCTAGGCAACACAGAGAAACCCTGTCTCTACAAAAATACAAAAATTAGCCAGGCATGATGGTACACACCTGTAGTCCCAGCTACTCGTGAGGCTGAGGTGGGAGGATCACCTGAACCAGGGGAAATAGAGGCTGCAGCGAGCCATGATTGCAAAACTGTGCGACAGCCTGGGCAACAGAGTAAGATCCTGTCTCAAAAAAAATATATATATACATATATATATACACACACACACACACACACACACATAATTTTCATATATTCCCTGGAAAACATCAACAATCTTGGGGTAAGGTAATTTTATTTCTATCCAGTTTCCATGTGTAAGTCAGTTTCATTAAGTTTATCTAGATCAGTTATCAGTGTCCTACCACTGGATATAGGAAAGAGTCATTCTAACAAATGAGGCCAGCCCATGACTGAGGCGTCAAGACTACGTATTTACTGACAAGTCAAGGAAGTAGGAGACATGCTTTCTTCCTTTTGACTTTTGATACTTTCAAAGGGAAGTGAACTAACCTTCAAAGTATACCTGGAATGTAACCAAAACTATTAATACAAATAGGAGCATAAAATTCATCTTCTCATTTAATACAACAATGGGTGAGACAAACATTATCTCTATTTTATAGTGGAGAAATGGAGGCTTTGAAAGGTTAAGTAACTTACGTAAGGTAAGAAGTGCAGCTAGATTTTGAGCCCCAGAAAATACAATCACATTGAAGAGCTCATTCCATGATGATGCTCATAAATGAAGTGTTGCAGCTCTTTGCTCTAATTTCTTACTTACCTTGACAAGGAAACCATTCATCATTTTTCCTAGTGGTGCCTTGGCCCATCTCAGGGTCAGGCTGTCTTTCAATTAAGTAATGTATAAATTGAGGAGCACACAGCCAGAACGTCTTCAGCAGAACCCTCACTCTACAGGCTCAGAGTTGTAGGGGTGGGTGGATAGAGAGGCAAGAAGGTGGATGGGAATAATGGAAAATGAAGTGATGTTGTGGAAATGTAGATTTTGAAATGATTTTTAATCAAGTCAGCCAGGAGAACCTCTCTTCAGGTATAACCAAGATGTAATCAATAACTGACGTTCCCGGCCCTCTTGTCTCCCATGTGATTTTATTGAACACAGGTTTAATTGACCTGAAAAAGAAACTTACTTGTTTGGAAAGATGTGTGCACCGCCAGCAAAATAAACCTTTCTCAGTTCTTGCCATGTATAGGGGTATTACTGGACTGTTTTACATGATCACTTCTGGCAGTAGAAATCTGTCAGGTCACCACGTTGTAAATGCTTTGGAAGCAACATTCCATGAGGCCATTTTGATAATGAGAGAAATTATAAAATGTGGTGAGGATTTCCTTTTACTTGGCTTGCTCATTCCAGAAATTGATTTGGATTGATTACCATGGAAAGACTCCACTGCATCTGTGCTCCAGAGGGGCAAAGTGGCACAAAGGGACGAGGCTTGTACAGTAAAATTTTACCTCCCTTGACGTGATACAGTCCACGAGGATCCTATCTCAAGGGAGTAGACTAGAAGTGATTGCTCAGGGAAAACCCCCATCTGTTTGTAGAATCCCGGCTATGCATTTTGTCTCTATGCACCTTGTTCCATCATCTGTGAAATAAAAATCAGCCTTACCTTGTCGGAATGTTACAAAGGCTTCCGTACTTAGCAACTCAAAAGAATTTAGTCAGTGACTTCATACTGGTACCCAAATTCTTCTGTGCACTTAATAATACGTTGGTGGCCTGAAAAATCTTTCTTGAGCCTCGTGTTTTTTATATGTAGAATGAGATTCAGCTAGATTATCACTAACATCCTTCCCAACCCTAACACCAAATAACAGCACTTCTACCAATATCCTAGGAGTAAGGCAATCTCGAATTTATAAAATATTGTCAGGCTCAGAGAGCTGTTTTAGAAATCAGCCTTGACACAAGGAAAGGACCTTGAGTTAGGAGAGCTGGACTCAAGGTTTCACTTCAGCCACATCCTTGTCATCCCTAAGCCAGAATATCTTCCTCTACAAAATAAGGATAATTTCCTCCTCTACAGACTTATTGTGCAACACATAGTCCATACATCTGCTTCCTTTTGTCACTGATGTCCTGTTCCCCTGAGGCAACCACTTGCAACTGAGTTTTTATTTTTTCTGATATTTAGCTCCATATATCTAAATAGCTACCCATAGTGCCATTTCTTGACTTTTTAGTTTTAGGCATTTTATGACCTACCCATTAAGGAAGATGGGAACTTAGCCATTTCATCCCCATCACTCTACTAGTAGCAAAGGCATGCACAGTTATTCATGTTTCCATTTTCCCAAAATAAATATATATTTTGGCTAGATCTATCATCAGTGCTTAAATTGAGTACATAAATACTATTCACAGCTGAGCCACATAGAGTACTATTATTTTTTCCCTTCTTGAACAAGCATTTGTTTTCCCTAGATTTACTAAGTGTTTTGTTTATGTACTGCGTTTTCTATGGTCTTATCTCTGATTCAACCTCAAGTTCTCTCAATATATCTCAATGCATTAAGTATTTTTAGCAATTTTATCTACTTGGAGACATTACTGCAGAAGCCTTCTTATCTATTTAGTTAATTCCTGACCATTGTTTGCAAGCCTACTGTTTGCTGCCATCCTGGGGTTATTCTTTGTTGTATTCTAGGGGTTTCTTTTATTATATAACACCTCTCTCATATTGAATTCCTCATTACTTGAGCGCAGTGTCTACAACTTTATTAGCTGATCTTCTTGTTTTAAAAATGGAGCACCTTTTCTAGTACCTTCAGTAAATGTGTATATGTTGAGAACTTACATATCTGAAAACATATTCAGTTTATCCTTATCCTAGGTTAATAGTTTGATCAGTATAGAATTTAGGTTGGAAACAATTTTTCCTTATAATTTTGATGGCATTCCTCCAGTCTTACTGTTAAAATGTCCAGGGCCATTCTGACCCTTGAATACTCCTGATTTTTCCTTTAAGAAGCTTTTAAGATCTTCTGTTTTTCCCAGCATTCTAAAACTTCATGGTAGTGTGATCATAAAAATAAGTAAGTTTTATTTATTGTGCTAGTGCTGGGATTAAACATATTCTCCAGTCCTGAGATTGAGTGAGACACTTCTTGTAGCTACTTTTAACTGAGTAGTTGAACGAAATTCTTCCATGATACTGAAGACACACTTCTTTTAACAGCTGTTATGACATTGTTTTTTAGTTAGTTGTGTATATCCACACCATATAGCATTACAGGCCCCATTATGGAAGCCCAGTGGAGTTCTGTTGTATAAATGAAAAACAATTACTTACGATCTTCTGCCTGCATGGGCATAGAAGCAAAATAAGTATTATGGATATGAAAAATTAATAAGTTATATTGAGTTTTTAGAAAACATACCACTGCTTTAAAGAATTCAGAGTTTGCTATACATTATGTAACTTTTTGTAATAAATGAGTTAGTTATCAACCGAAACAAATTCTGAACTGCTTTCTGTAACCACCTGAAACTTGAAAGGAGATAAATAAAAATGGTTTGAGGTTCTGGAGATTTCTAAAGACCTTCAAAACCCCATTGGTTGTGACAGTCAGGATGTTTATGATCAAGGAAAAAGGGAAGTGTTCTGGAGACATGTCCTATTTCCACATTTGTGGTGCCCAAATCAAAGACATAAATGGTGACCCACATATGTATGTCTAAATAGTTAAAATTTATAACCCAAGCTTTAAAAATATTAAACAAAATTTGCCCTAGCAAATTTGGAAGGCTAGGTTGCATTTAGAGTTCTGGGATTTCTTGGCAGCCCAGGAAGCCAACCCTAAGCCACCAACTTGGCTGTCTTATCTCCTTACCTTCCCCCAGATATTTTTAGTCTTTGTGGCACCCTGTTTGCACATATACAGACATGTTAACACGATAGTCACATGGCCAAGCTCCATTCACATGCTCTGTAAACAACTGCCCTTTGGCCACCCCTTGAGGAAAGGGTAAGGGCATTGGTGAGTCAGTTACCTCTTGGGAGGACAGTCATGGGTCAGAGGCTGTGCATGCCCTGAAAGTGAATGAGGGGCCATTTGGAAAAGGAATTCCCATGGAGAGCAGGCGTGTCGCCTTGGCTCTGGGGACTCCTCCACAGGACAAGGGCCAGAAAGGAGTCCACCAAGTGCAGAGTACAGGGCAGAGTCACCTCCTGACTGAGGCTGAAGGTGAGACTCTCAGACAGTAAGAGGAACCTGACTGTGAGAAGGAAACCCAGGTTGTTCTAAAGGATTCCTTTGGCGTCTAACTGCCTCCCCACCTCCATGAGCAACTCCATTAACCAAACAGGAAGGAACCGAGCAAGTTCAGTCCTCTTACTTTTATTTTACATTTAAAAAAAATAGCGATGGAACATGATCCTTCTTGATAACTTATACTGGTCCAGCCTAGACCATAAATCAGAATGTAAATGTCTTGTGGTTTGAGGACCCGTTATCCTCCCTTTTATGAAGCCTCGGAGGCTCACAGGCCCAGATTTAGTCTTGGTGGTTTGCATATTAAAAACTGGTTTCTTTCTCTGGATTTTATGTTACCACTTCAAATTCCTCTAGACAAGAAATAAGGGAAACGGTGGGAAAGTTCAAACTACAAAGGGTGCTCACCCAGGAATCCAGGAAAGAACCCCAATTAGACTTTGGAAGCTCAGAATACCTTTGCTTCTGATAGACTTATGAACCTGGAAGAAGTTAAATTTTTTATTTCAAAAACTTTCTAAATAACAGTATCTTAAATTTAAAGTCCTTCCTCCCTCACTCTACCTCTAGCTGATTGTTTTGCTTTAATATTTGTAAAGTACCTGTAGTTGTTTACATTTCTTCTACTCTTTTTTGCAAGGCCCCAGGAATGCAAAGGGAAAACACACCAACATAGGCAAGCCTTGGGGTAATTTTTAAATAGTCACTGCTCTTTCAATGCATGGTGTTGGGTCATTGCTTAATAAACAGTATTCTTTCTCAACTCCTATTCCAGCTCCATTTCCATATACTTTACATTAAGACTGGAAATAAATCAACTGCTAATAGTTTAGCTCCCAGGGTGAGTGGGATGCTGGGTCAGGATGTTCTCTCTCAGAGGAAACAAAGGGTCAGCCAGGCGACAGCTTGAATGTTGAAGGCTTGTTTCCTTGCCTTTTTCTAGCAGTTCAGATTTTGGGTTGGGTCTTAGAATCTGTTTCTCCTAGTTGCTCTGGTATGAACTTGGCATCTCATGGTGATTGATTCTGTCTGATCTTGGCCTGCACTCCCCTTACCCACTCAGCTCTGCCTTCCCATCCATATCCATCCCTTTTTTTTTTTTTTTTTTTGAGACTGAGTCTCGCTCTGTTGCCCAGGCTGGAGCGCAGTGGCCGGATCTCAGCTCACTGCAAGCTCCGCCTCCCGGGTTTACGCCATTCTCCCGCCTCAGCCTCCCAAGTAGCTGGGACTACAGACGCCCGCCACCTCGCCTGGCTAGTTTTTTTTTTTTTTTTTTTTGTATTTTTTAGTAGAGACGGGGTTTCACTGTGTTAGCCAGGATGGTCTCAATCTCCTGACCTTGTGATCCGCCCGTCTCGGCCTCCCAAAGTGCTGGGATTACAGGCTTGAGCCACCGCACCCGGCCTTATCCATCCCATTAACTGGCTTGTTCCCGCCCTTTGGTAGCCATGGCAGTGGGACAGCCCAAGTGCACACTGCACAGATTGGTGCCTGAAAAAGGACATTGCCCACCTCTATGTTAGAATAAGGAAATGTTTTCTTTTTCATGACACCAAGGTTTGTGATATGAATGATCCCATTACCCAAGTAGTGAGCATGGTACCCAATAGGTAGTTTTTCAACCCTCTCCCCTCTCCTCCATCTAGTAATTCCCACTGTCTGTTATTCCCATCTTTGTCTTCATGTGGACCTTGTGTTTAGCTCCCACTTACAAGTGAGGACATACAGTATTTGGTTTTCTGTTCATGTGTTAATTTGCCTAGGATAATGGCCTCCAGCTACATCTGTGTTGCTGCCAAGGACATGATTTTATTCTTTTTTTATGGCTGCATAGTATTCCATGGTATATATATACCACATTTTCTTTATGCAGTCCACCACTGATGGGCACCTGGGTTAATTCCATATCTTTGCAATTGTGAATAGTGCTACAATGAACTTATGAGTCCATGTGTCTTTTTGGTAGATGGATTTATTTTTCCTTGGGTATACACCCAGTCATGGAATTCCTGGGTCAAATGGTTATTCAGTTTTAAATTCTTTGAGAAATCTCCAAACTATTTTCCACAGTGGCTAAACTAATTCACATTCCTACCAACAGTGTATAAGCATTCTTGAGAATAAGGAAATGTCTTCACCTCTCAGTTCACTACCTGCAGGGTCATCTCATACCTATCAATTCTTATTGCCTCCTCCAGACTTGTCGTCTTTTTGTAAAATTTGATTGCACCATCATCAGGAGTTACTATAGAGACCTGAGGCTTTTTTAAAAGCAAATATAGCAGCACTCACAAATTACCACTGGCTTTGTTCTTTGGTGTCCTTTCCTTGTGAAGCCAAGTGTTCACTTCAACGATGCTGCTTTGCTCAATACTTTTTAGGAATTACTTCTTTTTGGAGCTGCCTCAAGAGCTAATTCTCCATTGCTATTTCTAAGCAATTGAAATTCCTTGAAAGAAGAAAAACAAACATTGCTAAGGGTGTTCCAGAAAGGAATTTTATATATGTATAGTTCAAGCATAGCATTAGCTAACCTGACATTTTATCTTTTTCACAAAATTTGGCTTGGCAAGACTTTTCCAATTTGAAAAAAAAAAATCCGTCTACAAAGGTGCAAACTGTGCAACCATGGATAACAATACTTAAAAGAACATCCAGAGTTCTGCTGCCATTTAGCAAGTAGGAGCATGTGAAAGACCTTTGCTCCTGCCAAAACAAGAAGAAATCACCAGAGAAAACAAAAAGCATACTTTTTATTTAGTGTCATTAAAGAGCTTTGGACACAAATATAAAAGAACCAAATTCTAAAGGAATGAGCTCTTCGAAGGTGAGCAGCAAGGAATAGAGGAAGTTGCATACCTGGATTGAGTTGCTGAGTTTGGGGGTAAAATGACAGGGGAATGAGGCTTCAGGGAAGGACAATCTTTGCTTGGGTGTGGAGAAACCCTCTAAACTATTGACAAACTTGGAGGCTGGTATCATCAGATTTGATCCTGGAGGAGCCCCCAATGCAGAAATAATTCTCTCTTCCACGTAACTCACTAATGTTGCTAAGTAAACAGAGGCTGGAAGAGAAGGTGAAAAGCAGAAAGAGTTCTCAAATCTAGCCATCTCACAGTTTTTTAAATCTTGTGATCTCTAAGTCTCATGGTTCCAAACACTCTTTACCTCCAAATCTTATCTCATGGGCTTGCTCTGTTGAATTCTTGAAAATTTGAGGTTGTGAAGACTGGTGGTTTTAAAGTCTCATGATCATCCACTCTCACCATTTCTTGGTTCTGAGGCCTAGCCATCTTACAGGGTTTGGTCTTTGGACTTTCCCAGAGAAAGAGGCCTGAACTTACTTTCAAAGTGTTTGAAGACAGAGGTATAAAAACTTAGTCTAACCAAAGCCACAGCCAAACACCCATTCTATTTAATGTCTGATACATTCAAAGATTTCAGCACCAGCACAATACATGAGTTAGGATCTGGGCTGAAAAGCAGAGATGAATTTCTTAAGATCCCTCATACTAAATTCCATCTCCCTGCTGGAGGAATTAAATCTGCAATGCTGCCCTCAAACAGTTTGACTCCTGATTGGATCAAATTGATCAGCAGTCACCCAAGTTGCACATGCCCATTTTTCTTTAGTCTCTACTGTTCTTTTAGACCCAACGTCCAACACACAATAAAATACTATGAGTCAGGCAGCAGAGCAGGGGAACGTGACACAGATTAAGAAAAAATCAATGAATAGTAACAAACCCAACAACCCAGATGTTGGAATTATCAGACACAGTCCTTAAAATAGCTATTAAATATATTAATACTCTTTTTTGATACGTTGTAAGGTATTTTATTCCTCCAGACTTTATAATCCTCATATATCATTGATGATTTCTCCTTTAAGTAGTAAATTGTATTTTTTTAAAATGTAAAGGAAAAATAATTTATATTAAAGACATGGGTTAAACAATTCACAGAAAAAGATGGATTAAATGGATGAAGAGATGGGGGAATTTATGGAGAGGTTTAGAAACAGTGAAAAAGGGGCCAAATGAAAATTAAGATTGAGAAATGAATCTGAAATGAAAATTTTACTGGAAGAGATTAATAGCAGATTGGACAAAACAGAAGAAAGAGATGATGAATTTAAAAAAAAGATGAATTTAAATTATTCAAACTAAAGTACAGAGAGAAAAAAGAACAAAATAAAAAAGAACAGGACCTCAGCAACCATGACACAATATCAAATATATGTGTATGTGAAGTGTAAGAAGAAGATAAAAGACAAAAGAAGGCAGAAAAGGTTGTTGAAGATTGTCAGCTAAAATTTTTCCAAAGTTGAATAAAAATGGCAATTCATAAATCTAGACAGTTCAATAAATCCCAGGTAGGATAAATGCAAAGAAAACCACCAGTAGGCACATCTTGGTCAAACAATTGAAAACCAAAGAGAAAGAAAAATCACAAAACAGCCAGAGGAAAAAAGGCACATTACATATAGGGGACAATGACTGCTGACTTCCCATGGAAAACAGTGGAATGATCCAAGATGCAGACCTAAACTGAAAGAAATGCTAAGGGATGCTTTTCAGGCTGCTGCAAAATTATACCAGATGAAAACTTGTATGTAGAGGAAGATATGAAGAACACTGGAAATGGTAAATATATGGCTGAATATGAAAGACAAAATTTTTTCCTTTTACATTTCTTTAGGCCAAGCACAGTGGGTCATGCCTATAATCCCAGTGCTTTGGGAGGCCAAGGTGGGCAGATCACAAGGTCAGGGGTTTGAGACCAGCCTGACCAACGTGGTGAAACCCTGTCTGTACTAAAAATACAAATATTAGCCAGGCATGGTGGTAGGTGCCTGTAATCCCGGCTATTCAGGAGGCTGAGGGAAGAGAATCACTTGAACCCGGGAGGCGGAGGTTGTAGTGAGCTGAGATCGTACCACTTCACTCCAGCCTGGGCGACAGAGTAGTAAGTCAATAATAATTCTTTAAAATACAGTTTACTATTTAAGGGAAATGTTATTATGTTATGGGCTTGTAAAGTATGAAAAGAAAAAATACAACATTATCAAAAAGGATGACAGTGTACAATTTAAGTTACTATGTTGTAAAATTTCTATATTATAAAGGAAGTAGAATATCATTAGTTCAGTGTAAATTGTGGCATGTTAAGGATATATATTGTGGCCAGACATGGTGGCACACACCTGTAGTTCCAGCTACTCCAAAGGCTGAGGTGAGAGGATCACTTGAGCCCAGGAGTTCAAGGCTATAGTGAACCGTGATAGCACCACTGCACTCCAGCCTGGGAACAGAGCGAGACTGTCAAAACAACAACAGCAACAACATACAACCCAGATAAAAAGGGGTCGCTAAAAAGCCAGTAGAAGAGAGAGAAGGGAATATTAAAACATACCTAATTAATCCAGAAGAAGACAGAAAAGGATAAGAAAATGAACAAAAGGAACAAGTAAAACAAATTTAAACGATTGTAGACTAAAGCCTAACAATATTGATAATTACATTAATTAAAACTCTCCAAGTAAAAGGAAAATATTGTCAGCCTGCTTAAAGAAGTAAAGCCCAACTGTATCTTGTTTATATAAGAAGCCCTTTAAATGTAAAGACATGGACAAATTGAAAGTAAACTGTTGAGAAAAATACAGACCATGTAAATACTAAAAATAAGAAAGTTGATCTGGCTGTATGAATATCAGATAAAATAGACTTAAAGACAAACAGTATTACTGGGGTAAAGAGGGTAATTTTATAAAGAGAAAGGACATAATCCTTATACAACTACTGGAATATAACAAAAACCATTGAACTGTGAACTTTAAGTTGTGCACATTTAAATTGTGTATTTTAAATGAGTGAATGACATAGTCTCTAATTTATATCTCAATAAAGCTGTCAAAAAAGAAGAAAGGTGATCTGGAAGTTGATTGAAATGACTCTCATTGACAAATATGATCTCACCCTTCCACTGGTTCAGTAATTTTTTCAGCCTTAGTCAAGGAACGTATTAAATTGGTCAAAAGCTTATATATGGTAAAATATTTATCTCTAGAGGTATCAGTCCTTAAGAGATAACCATGCTGTTATTAAGTGTCTATTCAGCTATTCATTTATTAGTTCACTTATTTATCTAGGCTATATGATGTATGCTGTTAAAGTAGCTTTGTTCACATACTATGTATGCCATTTAAAATAGCTATTTTATGCTCACCTTTACAATATGTTTAAGGTGTAACAAAACATATCTACTTTTATATTTTGTCATTTGCAATGTTAATTTTTAAAATTCTTAACATAGGAGGAACTGTTTAAAGGCTACAACTTTTTCTTATCCTCATATGCCCACCTCTTTGCAATATGACTTTGCCACTCCTCACATCCAGAAATGAGGCCTATTTCTTGCTCTCTTGAATAACAGCTGGTCTCTTGACTTGCTTGGACTAAGAGCATGTGGCAGAAGTGACACTTTGTAGGTTTCAGAGCCTCAGCCTCAAGAAGGATTGCAGCTCCTACCTTTATCTTCAACCCTACACCGAGGCTGCCATGGAAGAAGGTCAGTCAAGCCTGCTAGAGATAAGCTATGTGGAAGAGAATCATGTGCCCTAGTAATAGCCTGTGCCAGTTTCCATACATGTGAGTGAGGACATATTGTACCTCCAGCCCAGTCAACCAGCAATAAACCCCAAGTAGGATAAATGCAAAGTATCACTAAATCAAGCTGAATCAAGCTTCATGTATTATCCCAGCCTAAACCAGCAGAGGAGATGCTCCAACTACAGAATTCTGACAAATAAGACAAAGTTGTTTTAAGTCATAGAGTTCTGCAGCGCTTTGTTACACAGCAATGGCTAAAGGAAAGAGAAATTGCTACCTGGAAGTAGGATGATGAATAGCAAAAACCTAAAACATATGCCACTGAGTTTGGGATCAGGAGGCAGATGAAGGTGGGAAGGGTGTGTGAAGAAAAAGGGAATGAAGATTAAATGATCACAGGAAAGTTCTTATGGACACTGGAGAAAGACCCATGTTATGCAATGGTGAAAAGATGAGCAAGATTGTTATCTGCGGCAATTTGGAATCTATAATGTGTTTAATTAATGTGTGGATGTGAATAAGGAAATTTCTTGGCAAAAAGAAGTATCAGTTGTCATTTTTTTTTTTTTAAATGCAATTGTTTATTAGAACTCAAACTTGTATTGACAACCACTCAGCAGAAGGTGCAAAACAAAAACAATCCACATCAACCTCCCCCGCCACCCCGGCTTCCTGGACTTAAGTAGCGGGGGGCTTCCACTTTGCAATTATTTATTAGAACTCAAGTTTGTGTTTGAAGCCATTCAACAGAAGGGGTAAAAAAAAAAAAAAAAAACAATCCACATCATCCACCCCTACCCCAGCTTCGGGGGCTGAAGTAGGGGGCGGCTTCCAGTTTGCAATTCTTTATTAGAACTCAAGTTTGTGTTTGCAAACATTCAACAGAAGGGGTAAAACAAAAAATCCACATCATCCTCTCCCCAACCGCAGCTTCTGGGCGAAGTACGGGCTTTCACTTTAACCCCTGACTGGCTGTGGCTCCAGGGCCCGAAATGCCTTCATAATCTGGTAACTGGGGCCCGGGCATCCTCGCGAAACCGCTGGGTCACTGCCTTGCTGGCAGCTTCGGGGGATCGCTGGGTCCCCGACTGGTTGGCAGCCTCCAGAGATTGCTGGGTCCCAGTCTCCCGCACCTCCACCGGAGTACCCTGTGTCCCGACCTCCCGGACCTCCACCGAACGCTGGGTCCCGGCCTCCCGGACCTCCACCGCACGCTGAGTCCCGGCCTCCCGGACTTCTGTTGAAGACCGCTGAGTCTCGGCCTTCTTAGTGGCGACATCCTGGGCAAGCGCCTTTCCTGAGCCTTTCGCCTGGAGCTGGCGGTGATAGTCAGCCAAGTTCATGATCATCTTGATTGTGTCCTCCTGGTAAGAAGGCCTCCCAAATACCAAGATCTCAGCCTCGCCGTTAGGGTCCAACCGATTCACATGAATCAAGATTTGGGACATACCCTGGACGTGCGGGATGCGTTCTCGGCCCCTGCCGAAGATCTTTTCCACCAGCCAAACCTCAAGGCGAACTACCTTCGGATTCTTCAGGAACTCAGAGTGGAACCAGGAGAACCGCTTAGGAAGGTGACCAAGCACCTCGACTGGCATTGCTTTTGGCTGCATCAGTTGCACGAGCGTCGGAAACCGCCTGGGAGTGTCCATGCTGCGGCCGGTCCTGCAGGAGACACCACCACCACAACAAACCCAAAGGCCAAGCTGGAGCTAGGCGACTCTCAGTTGTCATTTTTTAGCTATAATGATACACAAAGAGATACATGAACTCAAGAAGGAACTGTTTAGCTTGCAAGGAAAAATTAAAAGACATGCACTAGGTTCAGGACATGCATTAGGTTCAGGGCATACTAAGTAACCAACCTTCCAAAGTGCTGAGATTACAGGCATGAGCCACTGCACTTGGCCCTAAAACTATTTTTTATTCCTAGCAAATATTTTCTCCCAGAAAAGATTCTTAAAGTAGGAAACAATCTCAGGGTAAAGATCAAATTAAGGGAGTGGGTATAAGATCATTTAGTTCGGAACTATTTAATGTAGTTCCAGGAAGATCCTCTTCTCTTTACAAAGGACTTCTAAGAACCACAAGGATCGTGTTCTAAAGCAGCTCCATACAAGGTCACAAATAGAGAAAGGCCTTTTTCAAAAAGAATTATGGATGTATCTTTGGGGGCATTTAATGATTCCCAATCAAATTCATAGGAAAGTCAAATTTTTTTTAAAGGGTTGTATTAGAAGAAACACTACTAGCTTGGATTATAAGGGACAGAGTATTAGACATGTCCTCCTGTCATAAATAATGATAAACTGAAAAAAATAGGCAACTCTTATCAGTCATCGGACAAGAGACAGCACAGAGCTGTGACCCTTGAGAAAGGAAAAGCGCAGAAGAGGAACCCCACTTTCATACTGTTTTTCTACCTAGGGCAATTTGCTAATCAGGGCACAAAGAAGTGGAGTCCACATAGAGTATAGCAGTCCTGCTGAGTTGGGGAGGATGAGATCAGTGTTAGGGTCTGCTACAAGACCTGGAAATTTCAGGGTAGGATACTGTAGAGGAGAGAACTTACAAAAGTCTCTGCAGACTTCAGAGTAAGTATTTCAATCCCTAAAGTTCTTTCTTTCTTGCATGCGCATGCACATGTGCACACCCACACACACATTTATAGCTGAAGAGCCAATAGAATAAAAGAACATAAAATATAACCCAAAAGAAAGCAGGAAGAGAAGAGCAGAGAAACAAAAGCAAATGGCACAAAGAGTAAACAAACAACAAAGTGGTAACATAAACCCAACCCATATTGACAATTTCCTTAGTTATATATGGACTTAGAACTCCAATGGAATGGTCAGCCTGGTTGTAAAAGCAAAACTCAACGATATGTTGTCTAAATGAGAGTAAATAGTAGGATACAGATTAGCTAAAAGTAAAAGGATGAAAAATACATACCATTTGAAGAGTAAGCAAGGGGAAGTTGATATGGATATATGAATATCAACATATTATGTTATGATAAAAGTGTCAATTCAGAAAGAAGAATTCTAAGTGTATATGCTGCTAAAAGTAAAACTTCAAAATATATAAAGCAAAAACTGACAGAACTAAAAACAAATCTACGATTATAGTTGGAGATTTTTAGCACTCTTAGGAATTTATAGAATATCTGGATAAGCAGTGAGTAAGAATACAGAAGATATAAATCATACAATCAACAAACTTGACCTAATTGATATTTACATAATATCCCAATGCTACCATGTACATTGGAAACATTTGGCAAGAGGGACCGTAATTTCAAAAGATTGAAGTGTTTACTCTAACCACAGTAAAATTCAGTGAGAAAATCATAATAAGATAATACCTAGAAAAGTGCCAAGTATTTTTTAAAATAAATAACCCATGTATCAATAACTTATGAGTCTAAGAAGGATATTCAAATTTAGTATTTCAAATTGAATGAAAAAAGACAGGTTCTAAAATTAAGTTGGATGTAGCTGAGTGCTCAAAGGATAATTTATAGACTTAATGCTTCTATCAAAAAAATAAAGATTTAAAATCAGTGATCTAAAATTCCACCATAAGCTAGAAACAAGACCAAATTAAATGCAAAGTATAAGGAAGTAAATAATAAATATAAGATTAGAAATTAATGAAATAGAAAACAACATAAAATTGACAGCACTAAAAAGATATTTATTTGAAAAGATTAATAAAATTGATAACCACCTAGCAAAGCTAATAAGCAAATAGAGACAATTTAGATTTGCTTTATCAGGAATGAAGAGAATAATATCACTACATTAAATATCACAGACATTAAAAGGATAATAAGGGCATATTGTGACCAGTAACTTTTGTCATATGTCAACAACTTTGACACTGTAGATAAAATTGGTAAATTTCTTAAAAGAAACACATTACAAAACTAACAGAAGGATAATTAGAAACTTTGAAAAGCCTTGTATCTATGAAAGAAGATGAGTTTGTAATTAAACATTTTCCCACAAAGAAAGCTGCAGGCCAAGATGGTTTCACGGATGAATTCAGTCAAGTATTTGAGAAGAAATATTGCTGATGCCACATAATTCTTTTTTCAAACAGAGGGAATACCTTCCTAGTCATTTTGTAAGGCTAGCATAAATCTGATACCAAACCTGACAAAGATATTAAAATAAAATAAACTTACAGACCAACAGCCTCATGAACATAGATACAAATCTTTTTTTTAAAAGTTAGCAAATAAAAAACCATAAATATATTGAAAGGAAAACATCTTATCCCAATGCTACTATGTACATTGGAAACATTTGGCAAGAGGGACCATAATTTCAAAAGATTGAAGTGTTTAACCACAGTAAAATTCAGTGAGAAATTCATAATAAGATAATACCTAGAAAAGTGCCAAGTATAAACAAATAGGTGTGCAAGGTTGGTTCACTTTTTTAAAGAAGTCAGGGCCTGGCACGGCAGCTTCCGCCTGTAATCCCAGCATTTTGGAAGGCCAAGGCAGGCAGATCACCTGATGTCTGGAGTTCGAGACCAGCCTGGCCAACATGGTGAAACCCCATCTCTACTAAAAATACAAAAATTAGCTGGGCGTATCCTAGCTACTCAGGAGGCCGAGGCAGGAGAATTGCATGAACCCGGGAGGCAGAGGTTGCAGTGAGCCTAGATCGCACCATTGCGCTCCAGCCTGGGGGGCAAGAGTGAGACTTCATCTCAAAAAAAAGAAACCAATATAATTCATCTTGAAATGAAGAATCGTGTGATCATCTCAATAGATACATTTATTAGTTTTCTACTCCTGCATAACAAATTACCCCAAAACTTAGTGGCTCAAAGCAATGAGGATGTATTATCTCACAGTCCCTGTGAATCCATTACATAGCTTGACTGGATGCCTCTAGCTCGAGGTCTCTTACAAGGCCACAAACAAGATACCAATTGATGCTGCAGTCATCTTTTGGCATTACTGAGGATGGTTCCACTTCTCAGCTCAGGAGCTTTTGCAAAGATCTAGTTCCTTGGGTGGTTGAACTTAGGGCCTTGGTTCCTTGCTGACTCTTGTTTGGAGGTCAGCCTCAGTTCCTTGTCATAGAGACCTCTCCTTAAGGCAATTCACAACATGGCCTCTTGCTTCATTGGAGGGAGCAAATAAGGGCAAGAGAGAGAGTGCAAGCAAGTGGAAAGTCAGTCTTTGATTACCTTACCCCAAAAATGACATCTTCATCCTGTTCGCCATATCCTGTTCTTTAGAAGCAAGTCACCTGGTTCAACTCATACACAAAGGAGAGAGGGTTACACAAAGAGTGTGAATATGCAGAGGTCATCAGAGGCTATTTTAGATGCAGCCTACCATATACCTAAAAAGCATTCCACAAAATTCAAAACCTATTTATGATTTTTAAAAATTATCAGCAAAGTAGGAATAGAAGGGAATTTCCTCAACCTGATAAATAGCATCCATTGAAAAACTATAGCTAGCATAATACTTTATAATGATATATTAAATATGTTTCCCCTGAGACCAGAAAAAAGGCTAGAATACATTATCTTACCACTTTTATTCAACATTGTGCTGGAGTTCAGCCAGTGTAATAAGACATACAAATGTCTTTGAAGAAAGGAAGAAGTAAAACTCCTTATTCACAGATAACAGGAATCTATAAAAATTTAGTTACATTCCTATACATAAGCAACCCATAATGAGAAAATAAAATTTTAAAATATTCCCCTTTAAAATAGCATTCCAAGCATTAAATACTTTGGAGTAAAATTAATGAGATGCAAAATATAATACATACTTTAAAACATTTTTGAGAGTAATTTTAAAAGACTCAATCAGTTATACCATATTCATGGACTAGCATACTCACCTGTTAAGTATCACTTGTTCCCAAATTGATCTAAAGATTTAGCATAATACTAACCAAACTCCCAGCAGGTTTTTTTATTGTAGCCATTGATAAACTGATTCTAAAATCTGTATGAAAATATAAAGGAGTTAGAATATACAACACAAATTTGTAAACAAAAATCAAAGGCTTTTGCTATGTGACCTTAATGCTTACTATAAGCTACAGTAATCAAGAAATTATATTATTAAATTATTAAAGTATATTATTAAATTATATTATTAAAATGATAAAAAGCATAACAATGAAACAAAATAGTCTAAAAATACACTCACATGTTTATAGTCAATTTATTTACAATGAAGATATGAAGATAATTCACCAAAGAAATACAATCTTATCAACAAATGATGCTGGATGAATTGGATGTGCATATAAAGAAATTGATTAGATATCTAAACATAAAAGCAGATATTATAAAACTTTTAGAAGAAAATATAAGAAAAAGCCTTTGTGACTTTAAGGTAGGCAATAATTTCTTAAACAGGAGTCAAAAAGCAAACTATTAAAATATTAAGTTATTTGTTGGTCTTTATTAAAATTAATAACTTATTTTCAAACAACACAAGGAAATGAAAGGGCAACCATATACCAGGAGAAAATAACTTTTGTAATATATCTGACAAAAGACTTGTATCCTGAATATATAAGGCATTCTCATAATTCAATAATAAACCAGACAACCCAGTGAAACAAATGTGCAAACAACTTAAACAGAAATCTCAGAGAAGAAGATTTACAAATGACCAATAAGCACGTGAAGGATGCATGCCACCACTCCTCAGAAAAATGCAAATAAAAGCAAAATGGGATACCACTTCATACTCACTAGATTGAAGTCTTAAAAGTGAAAATACCAAGTATTGTGGATGATGTGGAGCAACTGAAACTCTCGTATATTCCTTGTGGGGTTGTAATATAATACACCTACTTTGGAAAAGAATTATATACCCATCCACTTAATGACTTGGAAATTCTAAGCCTAGCTATTTTCTGAAGACAGATAAAAACATACATGCATAAAATCTTGAATTTTCACAGCAGCTTTATTTATAATAGCCCCAGACTAGAAAAAACTCAAATGTTCATCAAGAGGTAAATGGAAATAGAAAATATTGAAACATTGATTTTCAAATAATCTTTTTGGAATACCATATATTATGGTATATCCATACAGTAGGTTATTAGTCAGTAATAAAAATGAAGAAATGACTTTCTTCACCGGAGTTAATCTCAAAAAGTTAAGTTGCATGAAAAAACTAGACACAAAAGAGAGTGCATAAGTACATCATTCCATTTACGTGAAGGTCTAGGACTAGTACATTTAAGCTATGGCAATAGAAATCGGATCACTGGGTACCCAAAACTTGCGAGCGTTTGACTTCAAAAGAGCCCCCAGGAACTTTCTGTGAATGACTGAAATGTTCTGTATCTTAATTGGGGTAATGACTATGTGGGTGAATATATTTTCAAAACTCATTAAAGCAGTACTCTTAAATTATGTTCATCTGATCTTAAATTGATTTTTAAAAAGAATATTTACAGATGCAGGGTACTTCTACTTCTTTGCATTAATTATTTTGTTTCCTCCAAAGCAGCTTGTACTTTACAGAAACTGCTCTTTTAACAAGTGTCTGTCAATGTCCTCCTAATTGCATATTTAATGGGCTGTTTATTCTTTGTTCCCCTTAAACTTTTGGGAGCATTTCACATTGTTACTTACTTCCATTTTCTTGAAACTCTTTTTTCAGTCTGATACCACACCAACCTACATTTTCTTCTGTTTCTCCAGTAAATTATTCTCCGATATCTTTGAGGTTCTTCTTTCTCTTGCTCACTGAATATAGCTGTAGGCCATCTTCTCTTCTCCCTGTACTTTCATTTCCTGGATAATCTGATATTAATCTCAGGACTTTAACTATCATTTCTATATGGAAATTTAAATCTATAGCTTCACTCCCTGCCCTTATTTCAGAACTCTAGTTCTACCATTTTAGCTGCTTTCAGATTTATAAACCTGCCCTTTGAAGCCTAACTTGTTTATGGCAAATTCTGGACTTCAGATACCATTGTATCTCCAGACTCTTGCACGGTGTCAAGCATGGTGTCCGACTCATAGTTTGATGTAGAATTCATGGGTTTATTGGATATTAGGAGCAGGTAGGTGGTAAGTATGAAGGATGACCCCTAATTTATTATTTGGATTACTGCAGAGATGATGGTTGTTAACTGAGATAGGGAATAAGGAAATAAGAGGCCATAGAAGCAAAGAAGAAAAATAAGAGAAGAATTAAGTGCAATTTTGAGCATCTTGAATTTGAGATCTCAAATGCATACTGATGCCAGAGTAAACTCCTAAAGTAGGGTTTGATCATGACATGTCTTCCTTCTTCAAAAACCTTCAATGATTTCCCACTGTTGATCAAGTCCATATCAAACTCCCTACCCTAGAATTTAAGATTTTCCACCATCTCTGGCTGCCACCTGACTTTTTCACACAATCTCAGATCCTTCCCTTCTAGCAGATCTGCTCTTCCTGCCCTCCTCACCCACATGTGCATCAGACAGTGCCACCTGTGGAGTAACACCTTCCTTCTGGAGAGCACCCTCTCTCCAATCTACCAAATTCCTATCTATCCTTTAAGACTAAACTCAGACAGCGTTTATGTGATTAGAATACTTTTCTCCAATTACCAGACAGAAATACTCCTATTACTGAGCACATATCAATTTTGTCACATGTATTTACCACATAACATTCCTTCTTACTTGTATGTAGCTATTTACATATGTTTTTATTACTCCTCCAAGACTTAAAGCTTTTAAGCCTTAACTAGAGCTTGAAGGTACAGAATGTGTTTCATTTATATTTTCAATCCCTGCAAGTAACTAGCCCATCATGTGACATATAAGTGTTTAATAAATAATAAAATAAAAGACTACAATAGAGAAGAATGAATAATTGAAGGCATGAAGGAAGGAATAGTTGAAGTAGTTAAGAATAATGGTTCCCTGGCTGTTTTTACATACTTAACTGCAGCAGTTTCTTAGTAACTGTGCAGAATGTGCCAACACTGAAATAAGCAGGTGTTCATGAGAAAATGAGGCCAAAAAAATTCAGCTTGCCTGTATGACTATCAGAGTTTTAGCTAATTGATCCATGGCCTGGAGTTTGTAGCTGTTGGTCCCAGCTAGAGTTCCTGTACCAATTAATAAACTAGACAGAGTGAAAATAGAAGCCAAGTGAAATGCTTACACTTCTCCAGGCTCACTATATATAAATTATTAATGCTTCCTGATACTATATTTTCCTTGAATATATTTAAATGTGAATACATTGGTAGAAGCAGAAAATAAATTTGTTTCCATCACTCCAATATAATTTATAAAACTAACATTTATTATATATTTCTGATTACAAAATATGTGTTCCTTGTAGAAAATTTGCAAAGTGTATAGAATCGTAAAGATGAGATAAAAATCACCTATAAGGTCCCCTCTGTAATATAAATTTGTTAATATATTGGCATATATTCTTTTAGGGTTTTTTATGTAGTATGAAATACTAGCATCTTCTAACTTTGTTTTCTTAATACATTTAGAATATTTTCTCTGTAATCAAGAATTCTTCATAGACTGTAACTTTCAATGTTTGCTGTATGCTCTAACTTCTCAATAGGTCATGCAGTCAATTTGTTATTGACCACTTAGCTTGTTTTGAACATTTCATGATTATACATAACTGATAGACATCCCTGGACCCAAAGCTTCAGCACCTCTCATTATATTTTTATAAGTTGTAGTTATGGAATCACTGAGTCAAATAGTGTGCATAGTGTTATGGTTTTTTCACACATATAGCTTGGCAGAAAGATTTTTGTTTTAGTTTTTAATCAATTGACACTCCCATCCATATTATGTGAAATTTCCTATTTCCCCATATCCCCTTCACCAGTTTTATAGGTAAAAAATTGCACCTCAAAAATCACAAGCATTCCTATATACCAATAACAGACAAACAGAGAGCCAAATCATGAGTGAACTCCCATTCACAATTGCTACGAAGAGAATAAAATACCTAGGAATACAATTTACAAGGGATGTGAAGAACCTCTTCAAGGAGAACTATAAACCACTGCTCAAGGAAATAACAGAGGACACAAACAACTGGAAAAACATTCCATGTTCATGGATAGGAAGAATCAATATTGTGAAAATGGCCATACTGCCCAAAGTAATTTATAGATTCAATGTGATCCCTATCCAGTTACCATTGACTTTCTTCACAGAATTAGAAAAAACTACTTTAAATTTCATATGGAAACAAAAGAGTCCATATAGCCAAGACAATCCTAAGCAAAAAGAATAAATCTGGAGGTATCATGCTATCTGACTTTAAATTGTACTACAAGGCTCCAGTAATTAAAACAGCATGGTACTGGTACCAAAACAGATATATAGACCAATGGAACAGGATGGAGGCCTCAGAAATAATGCCACACATCTACAACCATCTGACCTTTGACAAACCTGACACAAACAAGCAATGGAGAAAGGATTCCCTATTTAATAAATGGTGTTGGGAAAACTGGCTAGCCATATGCCAAAAACTGAAATTAAACCCCTTCCTTACACCTTATACAAAAATTAACTCAAGATGGATTAAAGACTTAAATGTAAGACCTACAACCATAAAAGCCCTAGGAGAAAACCTAGGCAATGCCATTCAGGACATAGGCATGGGCAAAGACTTCATGACTAAATATTAATAGCAATGACAACAAAAGCCAAAATTGACAAATGGGATCTAATTAAACTAAAGAGTTTCTGCACAGCAAAAGAAACTACCATCAGAGTGAACAGGCAACCTACAACATGGGAGAAAATTGTTGCAATCTATCCATCTGACAAAGGGCTAATATCCAGAATCTACAAGGAACTTAAATTTACAAGAAAAAACCCCATCAAAATGCAGGCAAAGGATATGAACAGACACTTCTCAAGGCATTTATGCAAACAACAAACATATGAAAAAAAGCTCTTCATCACTGGTCATTAGAGAAATGCAAATCAAAACTACGATGAGATACCATCTGATGCCAGTTAGAAAAGTGATCATTAAAGTCAGGAAACAACAGATGCAGGAGAGGATGTGGTGAAACAGGAAATCTTTTACACTGTTGGTGGGAGTGTAAATTAGTTCAACCATTGTGGAAGACAGTGTGGAGATTCCTCAAGGATCTAGAACTAGAAATACCATTTGATCCAGCCATCCCATTACTGGGTATATACCCAAAGGATTATAAATCATTCTACTATAAAGACACATGCACACGTATGTTTATTGCAGCACTATTCACAATAGCAAAGACTTGGAACCAACCCAAATGCCCATCAATGATAGACTGGATAAAGAAAATGTGGCACATATACACCATGGAATACTATGCTGCCATAAAAAAGGATGAGTTCATGTCTTTTGAAGGGACATGGATGAAGCTAGAAACCATCATTCTCAGCAAACTAACACAGGAACAGAAAACCAAACACTGCATATCCTTACTCATAAGTGGCAGTTGAACAATGAAAACACTTGGACACAGGGAGGGGAACATCACACACCGGGGCCTGCTGGGGGGTGGGAGGCTAGGGGAGGGATAGCATTAGTAGAAATACCTAACATAGATGACGGCTTGATAGGTGCAGCAAACCACCATGGCACGTGTATACCTATGTAACAAACCTGCACGTTCTGCACATGTATCCCAGAACTCAAAGTATATTAAAAAAAAATTACACCTCATGGTTGTTTAATTTACATTTACCTGAGTACTTTGTTAAATTTCCTTCCATCTCATAAACTCTTTATATTTCTTCTTTTGTCACTTGACAGCTTATCTTTCATCTTTGTATTTACATTTGTAAGAACTATTTATTTATTACAGATATTAACTTTTTGCCATATATTACAATAATATTTCCCCAGTTTTCATCTGCCTGTGAACTTCATTTTTGTTGATTTTTTACATATAGAATTCTTTCATTTAATGTGAAATATATTCCTTATTTGATAAATTCTGCCTTTACACGTATACAAGATTAATATGCTTTTTCAGGTTACTTTATTTCAAATACTTTAACATTTCAACTTATGGTTTATACTGAAGATGTCATGAGATAGAATTAATACTCCTTTATTTTTTTCCCAAATAATTAGGTAATTCTCTTAGTGCTATTAGTGAATAATTCCTTTCTTTGAACAATTTTAAACATCACCTTTACTGATATCAAATTCTTACACATACCATTCTCCACTCTAGACTTTGTCTTTTGTTTCAGTTATCTGTTTATCTGAAAGAGCACTTTTCATTATTGTAGAATTTTAATGTGTCTTAATATTTACTAATGTCATTCCACCCTTCTTCTTTTTTAGAAGATTTATTGACTCTTCCATTTCTTTTTCTAGATAAACTCTAAAAATGATTAACTCAGGTTCCAGAAAGGTCTTTTTAGGATTTGTTAGAATCTCATTGATTCATTCATTAAATAATGACTGACTGACAACTTGCGAAATCATATCTACCCATCTAGAAACATGATTTTCTTCCATCTTTTCTTTAATCCGTAAAGTTTTCTTATGCATTAAGCAATTTTTAAAAATTATACTTGTGTCTGGGAATCTCATTTTGTTGTTGTTCCTATCATGAATGGAATCTTAATTCATAATATTTCTAACAGAGTATTTCTAGTATAATGCATATTTATTTTATAACTGACCAATTTAGTGAATTCTCTTGTAAGACCTAGGAAGCTCACTTCCTTCTCTCATTCTTAGGAATATCACCTACAAATATTTGTCTTTAGTTGTGCCATGTTTTTCTTTATGATTTTGTGAGAGCCTTTTCTAAGTAATGATCTTTTATTGGCTTTTAACCATATAGATCCTATACCATATATATAAAACGTATGAAATACACACACTCATATATATATATATATATATATTTTTTTTTTTTTTTCCTCCCTGTTGTCATCCAGCAATTAACTGCATGCATGGTATATTTCATGGAACAGAATTCTTTCATTTTGATATAGTCAGTTTCACTAAAATTTCACCTTAAAATTTGTGATTGTGGAGTCTCATTTAGAAGTACCCTGCTCCACCCCTAGGTAAGATTTCTTCAACATCTTTATCACCTTTATAGTTTCACATTCTCATTTTGATCTTTGATCGATTTGGTATAGATTTTTGCAAATAGTACGAGGTAAGATTTCTTCCTCCTATGAGCCCGTTTTTACCAACACCATCAGTTAGACAATCCATTCCTTCTACATCAATTTATGATACCACCTCCTTGATAAACCACCAATGTATACACAGAGTGTAAAGTTGATTTAGCTTTTCACGACCTTTCATTCTTACATGTAAAATTTAAAATAAGTTGTTAAGCTTCTAAAAAAAATCCTGCTAGAATGTTAGTTGGCCAATTTAGTGGATTCTCAGTGAGGATCACTCCAGTGATCCTCCTGCCTCAGCCTCCTGAGTAGCTGGGACTACAGGTGCATGCCACCATGCCTGGCTAAGTTTATTTAAACATTTTTTGTAGAGACAGGGTCTTGCTTTGTTGCTCGGGCTGGATAAATAAGTATTTTAATTTAATTTATGAAGTGCTTTCTCTGCACCTACCTTTGATGTGGTAAATTATACCGATAGATTTTCTAATAAATCACCCTTACTAATTAGGATAAAATCTATTGATCAAGATCCATATGTTGGCTTCAGTTAGCTAATATTTTCTTTAAAATGTGTGCATCTAGGCACATGTGAAATGGTTTATAATTTATTTCTCTCTTTCCTTATACTCATTACTGTCTTTGTTTTGTTGTTATTATCTAGAATTTTAATTCTGAGTTGTAATGGATATACAGTACATTTATTACAGTCAATCCTTCTGTTACCGGGGTCCTAGCTTCCAGAGCTCCCAAGATGGTGGCGGGCCACTTCCAAAATGGCAGCGGGCCACTTCCAAGATGGTGGCAAGCCTCGTGTTCTCTGACCTGGGGTTCTTGGCCTTACAGATTCCAAGGAATGGAATCTTGGGCCATGTGGTGAGTGTTATAGCTCTATTAGAAGCCGTGGGTCACAGAAGAGAACCATGGAACCCAGTGACTAGTGTTCAGTTGGATTAGGATGAACCCAGGCACTTAGCTGTGCAGGAACAATGGCAAACCTTTAGCCTGATGGGGAGTGGCAACGGGCGCCTAGCTGGATTAGGAGCACAGCGGACACCCTGCTGGATCCGGAGGGATGGAATTCAGTGGTGAGTCTGCCATGGCGCAAACAGCAGTGGTGGATGGCAAGCGAAAACTCAGCTCGAGCCTTAACAAAACACGGACCAGAAGACTGCAGTTATAAGATTTAATAGAGTAAGATAGAGTGAAGACAGAGCTCCCACATAAGGGGAGGGGACCTAAAGGGGGTTGCCATAGCCAGCTCCAATGCCTGGGTTTATATCCAGATCCTTGTCCCTCCTGCTGTGCTCTCAGGCAATAGATGGTTGGCTATTTCTTTACCTCCTGTTTTGCCTAATTAGCATTTTAGTGAGCTCTCTGATTGGTCAGGTGTGGGCTAAGTTGCAAGCCCCCTGTTTAAAGGTGGATGTGGTCACCTTTCCAGCTAGGCTTAGGGATTCTTAGTCGGCCTAGGAAATTCCAGCTAGTCCAGTCTCTCACTTCCTTTATATTATAACTGTTCTTCTGAACTTCTTACTTTTCTTACTGGAATACTTTCTCTAAGAATATTTCCGAAGAGGTATTTGTAACAAACCATTTTATGCCAAAAAAAAAAAAAAAATTCTTTATTACGTGCTTATATCTAAATGGTGGTTTCTGTGGATATAAAGTTCTAGGCTTTAAGATAATTTCTTCCAACATTTTGAAAATATTTCTCTATTGCTGCCTGCCTTTGGTCTTGTCATTAGTCTGATGTCAAAGTGATTCTTGCTTTTCAGTAGGTGAGCTGCTTTTTTCTGAAATCTTTTGGAAATATCTCTTTGACTTTAATGTTCTGAAGTTTTAAAATTTTATTTAGTGCAGGAGAGCTTTATATTTACTCTGCATTTGTTTTTAATCTGAAAGTGATATTTTTTGAAATCTGGAAAATCTATTTCTTCTCAAGTGTGTTTTTTGTATTTTATTTTGTGTTTTTTTTCTCTTTCCCCAGCATTTCAATATATGTTTATTTTTTGTTAATACTTTCTAGGAAGAGTTCTTTAATATGATCTTAAAATGATTATGTCTCCTTTCATGCTATTAACTGACTTCTTTCCATTTTATTTCTCATACATAGTATGTGCAGATGATTCTTCATGACTTCTTCCTCCTTCAGTGTTGAAAGTGTCCTCTTTTATGTTTCTCTTTCATGTTTTGAACAACCTCTCTTGTCTCACTGATATGTATTTTAAATTCTTGCTCTCTTTTGCCGCTTTCTCTTTCATTTAATTTGTCCAGGTTGCCTTCTTTCTTATAACCGCCATGAAGATGTCTTGTGATTGTTTCTAGCAAACGCACAGTCTCCTGGGGAAGTTTGATCTTCTTGTTTCATGAAGCAAACCCCAGGAAAGGAGTTAGAGTTCAGGTCCCAGCGTGTACGCTCTCCAGAGGAGAAATGCTTCAGCTCTGTTGCTTGTCTCTCTCTCTTTGCCCTGGCTGTGCCTTTTCAGGAATTGTAATTGTGTAGGTACTGAGATGTGGGTGGTTGGGTGTTGGGGGAAACCTGAGTAGTTAGCTGCAGTCCTTTCTGGAGAGTCTGATGCACCACCCTGATTTTCACTCTCCCTTTATTGCTGGGCTGAGACTCCACACTGTTGCTGTATTTGATGTTACATATGAGGTTCTGCCTGCAGCAATAAAGACACTAGCCCTGGAGAGATAAAAGGCATGTTAAAAAACTTTCCATCCAGTCTGGGCAACATGGTGAAACCTCGTCTCAAGTACAAAAAATTAGCCACATGTGGTAGCTCTTGCCTGTGGTCCCAGCTAATCAGGAGGCTGAAGGGGTAGGATTGCTTGAGCCTGGGAGGTCGAGGCTGCAATGAGCCGTGATTGCACCACTGCACTCCAGTCTGGGCAACAGGTGAGACCCTGTCTCAAAAAAACAAAAAATACGCAAACTTTCCCTCGTCCTCCCTGAGCTATCCAGCCCACTTTTCATGTTGACTTTTATACTTGTCATGCTGGTTCATGCTGACTCACAGCCTCACCAGGACCCCAATCACACCCTGTTGCTGTGGAGTTGCTAGCGTTTTATTTGTTTAACCACTCTGATTCACTAATTTCTCCCTAGCTTCTATGGGATATGTATTCATAAGAGCAGGCCAACAACATTTGTTAGTGCTGCTATCCTGTCTGTCATGAATTTTATTTTTTATTATTTTAATTTTAGAGATGAGGGGTCTTGCTCTGTTGCCCAGGCTAAAGTGCAGTGACCTCATCATAGCTCACTACTCGCTACAGTCTCAAACCCCTGGGCCCAAGGGATCCTCTCAACTCAGCTTCCTGAGTAGCTGAGATTAAGCCATTGTACTCTGCTTGTTATGAATTTTATATGTCGATCTCTTATCCAGTGTTCTTGCTGAATCTTTACTATTTTGCCTGCAGATTTGATATTCAATGTAGAAAACTGTATCTTCTACAGATAATGTGAGTGATGTATCTTCCTTTACAATTCTTAAATTTTGTTCTTGTAATTAGAATATGTAGTGCAATATTAATAGTAGACTTGATATTGAGAATCATTGTCTTGTTCTTGGCTTTAATTAGAATAATATTTGCTTTAGGTTTTGGATACAGTTCTTAAAGAAATTTTCTCCTATTCTTTGTTCACTGGGAATTTTTTTTTTCTTTAAATTGTGAATGCTGGCCGGGCGCGGTGGCTCACGCCTGTAATCCCAGCACTTTGGAAGGCCGGGACGGTCGGATCACAAGGTCAGGAGATTGAGACCATCCTGGCTAACACGGTGAAACCCTGTCTCTACTAAAAATACAAAAAATTAGCTGGGCATGGTGGCGGGCGCCTGTAGTCCCAGCTATTCGGGAAGCTGAGGCAGGAGAATGGCATGAACCCGGGAGGCAGAGTTTGCAGTGAGCCGAGATCACACCACTGCACTCCAGCCTGGGCAACAGAGCGAGACTCCGCCTCAAAAAAAAAAAAAAAAAATTGTGAATGTTGTTGAATTTTGTCAAATCTCTTTTCTGCATTTATGATGAAGATTATATGGTTTTCCTTCTATAATTTGTTAATATGGTAGGAATATATGAATAGATTTTCTGATGCTGAAACATCCTTGCATTCTTGGAATATATATTGAATTTTATTGGCTAATAGCTTAAAATTTTTGCACATATGCTTATAAATGAGTTTGAGTTATACGATCTTATTTTTGTTCAGTTTGGGACAATTTTATATCAAACCTATAAAATGAGTTGTATAACTTCTCCCCACCTACTAAACCTGTTTGCATAAGAGAATATTTCTTGAACATCTAAAAAAACTAAGCTATGAAACCACTTAGAATAGTAATGTTTTTGTGAGGGTAAAGAAATATTTTATTAAATTATTGTAAAGAATTTTTTGTTTTGAGAGTATTCTCACTCTGTTGCTCAGGCTGGAGTGCAGTGGTGCAATCTTGGCTTACAGCAACCTCCACCTCCCAGGTTCAAACGATTCTCCTGCTTCAGCCTCCCAAGTAGCTGGGACTACAGGCACCCACCACCACACCCAGCTAATTTTTGTATTTTTAGTAGAGATGGGATTTCGCATGTTGGCCAGGCTTGTCTCGAACTCCTGACCTCAAGTAATCCACCCGCCTTGGCCTCCCAAAGTGTTGGGATCACAGGTGTGAGCCACTATGCACAGGCATTTAAAGGATATTGACATACTGAAGGGGTGAAACTCCTTAAATTCTCTTCTTGAGATAATTTTTAGAATTTAGGTTTTTCTAGAAAATTACCCATTTCATCTAAGCTTCAAAACTTATTGGCTTAAGGTTTTCCTAATGTTCTCATGATTAAAGAAAAAACTCTATTACGTATATGGTTATGCCTCTTTATACATTATTAATCTTAGAATTTTTTGGTCATTATATATTCATAATATATATGATGTATATATTATAATTCATGGTTCATGAATACTTATATATAATACTATATATATCTGGATAGATATATATTGATAGATATGTAGATCTGTGCAGATAGAGACATGGCACTTAATATGTAATATCTAATGAAGATTTAAGAACTTGAGAACTAAATTATTACCAAAAACATACATCCTTTTATGGACTCCTTTCTAATCCCACTTGCATGTCTCCCTGCTTCTGAGGAATAATCTCTAACTTGAATCTTATTTAGCATTCTCCTGCTTTAAAAAGTACTTTATTGCATATATATGTATGTCTCTATAATACATGATTTGATCTTGCTTGATTTTGAACTTTATAAAAGGGGTATCTTACTATATGTAATTCTCTGGGATTTTCTTTTTCATGTGACATTTTAAGATTCATCCAGGTCATTTATGTAGTTTTAATTTTTCATTTTCATTTCTCTGAAATATTCCATTCTGTGAATAAACCCATTTAACTTTTCCCTGTCAATTTTTTTCCCCCTGACATTTAGGCTATTTCTAGTTTTTTGATATTATGAATAGTGCTGCTATGACATTTTCGTACATATCTCTTGAGACACACATACTAAAGTTTTCTTGGATATATGTCTAGGAGTAGAATTACTGAGTTGTGGAGTATAAGAACTTTGTTTTACATGATAATGCTGTATTGTTTTGTAAAATGACTGTATCGGTTTGCACTCCCAACAGTTACACAAGGGGATCTTATTGACACACATTTTTGCCAAAACAGTATGTTTGGCAAAAAATATCTTCAATTTGATTGTCATGGTCAATGAGTGTTAGGACTAGATTGCAGCTCCAGACAGAGCAGCTTGCGGAAGCTGGCATTGTGAATTTTAGCTCCAGATCGACTGCAAGAACAAACCAGCCAACCCAGGAGGACCCACAGACCCTCTGAAGGAAACAGACTGCTCCTGTGGGACTCAGGAGACACCCCAAATACTGTGCAAACCCCAACTGTGGAGGTGGAAAAGGGAGACCCTCCTCTTGTGAACACACACACCCACAGGAGAAGCTAAATGTCCATTTGCGGGAGAAGTTTCTGACTTTACCTGGAGCTGAGTCAATCTAGAGAACTGAGCAAAATACAGGGGTTGACGAAGCATCAGAAAGGCCCTGGGAGCTCACTTTGTCCCCTAGCAGGCCATTCCTGCTGGCACTACAGGGATCCATCGGGAGGATGACGAGAGGAACAGGTGGTGAAACTCCACCAGGGGAAGGAGTTCTGTAGCTGAACTTTGTAAGAATTTGAATGGGATGAGAAGCCCCGTGGCCAGAACCTGGGTGAGGGCACAAATCCAGTGTGCAGACTCCACAGGTGGGGAAAGAACCAAACGCTTTTCTTTCTCAGCTGGGGAGGCAGGTTGACTGGGGCAAGTTTTCAAGCCCATCATGCCCTCCACCTGGAAACACACTTGGGCTGTTGGTGGGGGCACGGTGGGAGTAAGATTGGCCTTTTGGTTTGTGTGGGAGCTGGGTGAGGCCTGTGACTGCCAGCTTTCTCTTGCTTCCCTGACAACATGTATGACTCAGCAGGGGCAGCCATAATCCTCCTAGGAACACAACTCCAGTGACCTGGGACTCTCACCCTCATCCCCCACAGCAGCCGCAGCAAGACCCGCCCAAGGAGAGTCTGAGCTCAGACACACCTAGAGCCACCTGATGGTCCTTCCCCTATCCACCCTGGTAGCAGAAGACAAAGGACATATAATTTGGGGAGCTCTAGAGCCCAGCCTACTGCCAGTCCCTCTCTATACTACTACAGTTGATGCTTTCTGGAAAGTGCCACCTCCTGGCAGGAGGCCAACCAGCACAGAAATAGAACATTAAACCACCAAAGCTAAGAGCCCTCATGTAATCCATTGCACACCCCTGCCACCTCTACCGGAACAGGCGCTGGTATCCACAACTGAGAGACCAGTTCACATTACAGGACTCTGTGCAGACAACCCCCAGTACTAACTGGTAGCCAGATAGACTCGCTGGGTGGCTAGACTCAGAAGAGAGACAACAATCACAGTTCAGCTCACAGGAAGCCACATCCATAGGGAAAGAGGAAGAGTACTATATCAAGAGAACATCCTGTGGGACAAAAGAATCTGAATAACAGCCTTCAGCCCTAGACCTTTCTTCTGACAGAGCCTACCCAAATGAGAAGGAACCAGAAAACCAACCCTGGTAATAATGACAAAACAAGGCTCTTCAACAACCCCCCAAAATCAATCTTTCCCTAGCAATTGATCCAAACCAAGAAGAAATCCCTGATTTACCTGAAAAAGAATTCAGAAAGTTAGTTACTAAGCGAATCAGGGAGGGACCCGAGAAAGGTGAAGCCAAATGCAAGGAAATCCAAAAAATGATACAATAAGTGAAGGGAGAAATATTCAAGGAAATAGATAGCTTAAACAATCAAAACTTCAGGAAACTTTCGATACACTTTTAGAAATGCAAAATTCTCTGGAAAGTCTCAGCAATGGAATGGAACAAGCAGAACAAAGAAATTCAGAGCTCGAAGACAAGGTCTTCTCATTAACCCAATCCAACAAAGACAAAGAAGAATAAGAAAATATGAACAAAGCCTCTAAGAATTCTAGGATTATGTTAAATGACCAAACTTAAGAATTATGAGCATTCCTGAGGAAGAAGAGAATTCTCAAAGCTTGGAAAACATGTTCAGGGGAATAATCAAGGAAAACTTCCCCGGCCTTGCTAAAGACCTAGACATCCAAATACAAGAAGCACAAAGAACACCTGAAAAATTCATCACAAGAAGATCTTTGCCTAGGCACGTTGTCATCAAGTTATCCAAAGTTAAGACAAAGGAAAGAATCTTAAGAGCTCTGTGACAGAAGCACCAGGTAACTTATAAAGGAAAACCTAGTAGATTAACAGCAGATTTCTAAGCAGAAACCTTACACACTAGAAAGAATTGGAGCCTTATCTTCAGCCTCCTCAAACAAAGTAATTATCAGCCAAGAATTTTGTATCCAGTGAAACTAAGCATCATATATGAAGGAAAGATACAGTCGTTTTCAGGCAAACAAATGCTGAGAGAATTCACCATTACCAAGCCACCACTACAAGAACTGGTATAAGGGAGCTTTAAATCTTGAAATAAAACTTGGAAACACATCAAAACAGAACTTCTTTAAAGCATAAATCACACAAGACCTATAAGACAAAAATACATGTTAAAAAGCAAAAACAAAAAAACGAAAGTACACAGGAAACAAAGAGCACGATGAATGCAATGGTATCTCACATTTCAATACTAACATTGAATGTAAATAGCCTGAATGCTCCACTTAAAAGATAAAGAATTGCAGAATGGATCTGAACTTGCCTACCCTCTGCTGCCTTCAGGAGACTCACCTAACACGTAAGATTCATATACTTAAAGGAGTGGAAAAAGACATTTCATGCAAATGCACTAAAAGCAAGCAGGGGTAGCTATTCTTATGTCAGATAAAATTAATTTTAAAACAAGAGCAGTTAAAATACAAAGAGAGACATTATATAATGGTAAAAGGTCTTGTCCAACAGGAAAATATCACAATCCTAAAGATATATGCACCAGACACTGGAGTTCCCAAATTTGTAAAACAATTACTAATAGACCTAAGAAAGGAGATAGACAGCAACACAGAAATAGTGGAGGACTTCAATACTCCACTGATAGCACTAGACAGGTCATCAAGACAGAAAATCAACAAAGAAACAATGGATGTAAACTATACCTTGGAACAAATGGACTTAACAGATATATATCAGAACATTTAATCCAACAACAGCATAATACACATTCTATTCAACAGCACATGGAACTTTTTCCAAGATAGACCATATGATAGGCCATAAAACATGCCTCAATAAATTTAAGAAAATTGCGATTATATCAAGCACTCTTTTTGACTACAGTGGAATAAAACTGGAAATCAACTCCAAAAGAAACCTTCAGAACCATGCAAATACATGGAAATTAAATAACCTGCTCTTGAATGAGCATTGGGTCAAAAATGAAATCAAGATGGAAATTTAAAAATTCTTCAAACTGAGTACAATAATGACACAACCTTTCAAAACCTCTGGGATACAGCAAAGGCAATGCTAAGAGGAAAGTCCATAGCCCTAAGTGCCTACATCAAAAAGACTGAAAGAGTACAAACTGATATTCTAAGGTCACACCTCAAGGAACTAGAGAAATAGGAACAAACCAAACTCAAACCCAGCAGAAGAAAGGAAACTACCAAGATCAGAGCAGAACTAAATGAAATTGAAACAAAAAATACAAAAGATAAATGAAACAAAAAGCTGGTTATTTGAAAAGATAAATAAAATTGATAGATCATTAGCAAGATTAACCAAGACAAGAAAAGAGAAAATCCAAAGAACCTCACTAAGAAACAAAACAGGATATATTACAACTGATACCTCTGAAATACAAAAGATCATTCAAGGCTACTATGAACACCTTTATCCACATAAACTAGAAAACTTAGAAGAAATGGATAAATTTCTGGAAGAATACAACCATCCTGGCTTAAATCAGAAAGAATTAGATACCCTGAACAGACCAATAACAGGCAGCGAGATTGAAATGGTAATTTTAAAATTACCAACAAAAAAAAAGTCCAGGATCAGGCAGATTCACAGCAGAATTCTACCAGACATTCAAAGAAGAATCAGTGCCAATCCTTTTGACACTATTCCACAAGACAGAGCAAGAAGGAACCCTCCCTAATTCATTTTATGAAGTCAGCATCATCTGATTACCAAAACCAGGAAAGGACATAACCAAAAGAAAAACGAAAGACTGATATCCTTGATGAACATTGATGCTAAAATCCTTCACAAAACACTAGCTAGCTGAATCCAACAACATGTCAAGAAAATAATCCACTATGATCAAGTGGGTTTCACACCAGGGATGCAGGTATGGTTTAACATACACAAGCCAATAAATGTGATATACCACATCAACAGAATTAAAAAGAAAAATTGTATGATCATCTCAGTAGGTGCAGAAAAAAGTTTCAACAAAATCCAGCATCTCATTGTGATTAAAGCTCTCAGCAAAATCAGCATGCAAGGGACATAATGTAATAAAAGCCATCAATGACAAACCCACAGCCAACATAATACTCAGTGGGGAAAAGTTGAAAGCATTCCTTCTGAGAACTGGAACAAGACAAGGATGCCTACTCTCACCACTCCTCTTCAACATAGTACTGGAAGTCATAGTCAGAGCAATTAGACAAGAGAAAGAAATAAAGGGCATCCAAATTGGGAAAGAGGAAGTCAGACTGTCACTGTTTGCTGATATGTTCATTTGCTTGATAATATGTTCATTTATTTTGAAAACCCTAAGGACTCCTCCAGAAAGCTTCTAGAACTGAAAAATAATTTAGCAAAGTTTCAAGATAAAAGATTAATGTACACAAATCAGTAGCTCTTCTGTACACCAACAGTGATCAAGTGGAGAATCAAATCAAGAACTCAACCCCTTTCACAATAGCTGAAAAAAGAAAACAACCAAAAAACTTAGGAACATACCTAACCAAGGAGTTGAAAGACCTCTAACGAGGAGAACTATAAGACACTGCTGAAAGAAATCATGGACGACATGACCAAATGGAAATACATCTCATGCTTATGGATGGGTAGAAACAGTATTGGAAAATGACCATACTGCCAAAAGCATCTATAAATTCAGTGCAATCCCCATCAAAATACCACCATCACTCTTCACAGAATTAGAAAAAACAATTCTGAAAATCGTATGGAACCAGAAAGACCCTGCATAGCCAAAGTAAGACTAAGCAAAAAAAAAAAAAAAAAAAAAAAAACCAACAACAAAAAAACAAATCTGGAGGCATCACACTACCTGATTTCAAACTATACTATAAGGCCATAGTCACCAAAACAGTGTGGTACTGGTATAAATATAGTCACATAGACCAATGGAACAGAATAGAGAACCCAGAAATAAATCCAAATACTCACAGCCAACTGACCTTTGACAAAGCAAACAAAGACATAAAGTGGGGAAAGGACATCCGTTTCAACAAATGGTGCTGGGATAATTGACTAGCCACATGTAGGAGACTTAAACTGGATCCTCATTTCTCACCTTATACAAAAATCAACTCATGATTAAGGGCTTAAACCTAAGACCTGAAACCATAAAAATTCTAGAAGATAACACTGGAAAAACCCTTTTAGACATCGACTTAGGCAAGGATTTCATGACCATGAACCCAAAAGCAAGTGCATTAAAAACAAAGATAAATAGCTGGGACCTAATTAAACTAAAGAGTTTTGCACAGCAAAAGGAACAGTCAGCAGAGTAAACAGACAACCCACAGAGTGGGAGAAAATCTTCACAATCTATATGTCTGACAAAGGACTAATATCCAGAATCTACAACTAACTCAAACAAATCAGTAAGAAAAAAACAAACAGTCCCATCAAAAAGTGGGCTAAGGACATGAATAGACAATTCTCAAAAGTAGATATACAAATGGCCAACAAATATATGAAAAAATGCTCAACATCACTAGTGATCAGAGAAATGCAAATCAAAACCACAATGTGATACCACCTTACTCCTGCAAGAATGGCTATAATCAAAAAAACAAAAAACAGTTGATGTTGGTGTGGATGTGGTGAACAGGGAACACTTCTACATTGCTCGTGGGAATGTACAGCCACCAGTGGAGATTGCTTAAAGAACTAAAAGGGGAACTACCATTTGATCCAGCAATCCCACTACTGGGTATCTACCCAGAGGAGAAGAAATCATTATTCAAAAAATATTCTTACACATGCATGTTTAAAGCAGCACAATTCACAATAGCAAAATCATGGCACCAACCCAAATGCCCATCAATCAACAAGTGGATAAAGAAACTGTGGTATATATATATATGATGGAATACTATGCAGCCATAAAAAGGAATAAATTAACAGCATTTGCAGTGACCTGGATGAGATTGGAGACTATTATTTTAAGTGAAGTAACTCAGGAATGGAAAACCAAACATCGTGTGTTCTCACTGATATGTGGGAGCTGAGCTATGAGGATGCAAAGGCATAAGAATGATATAAAGGACTTTGGGGACTTGAGGGGAAAAGCTAGGAGGGTGGTGAGAGATAAAAGACTACAAATATGGTGCAGTGTATACTGTTCAGTTGATGAATGCGCTAAAATCTCACAAATCACCACTAAAGAACTTACTCATGTAACCAAATACCACCTGAACCCCGGTAACTTATGGAAAAATAATAAAATAAAAATAAAATATAGGCATGGAGTGCCCACTGATAGCCAGGCCTAAAAAAGGGTGTTCAATTTTTATAAATCAAATTAGCAAAAACATGACATCTCTGTTTGTTGATTTGAATTTCCCTGATTACTAGTGCAGTTGGGCATATCTTCACTTTATTAGCCGTATGTATATAATTCAGAAAATCTTTTTTCCCCAACTAGATTGTTTGTTTCTTATTATCTTATAGAAATTTAAGAATATATTTTCAATTAGAATAGTTTATTCATTATATGCATATTTTGATTATTTGCTTTTTTTAAAGTGTCTTTCTGAGCAGAAGTTTAAAAACTCTTAATGCAGTTGAATCTGTCAAACTTTTCTTTTTGAGGTTAGTGCTTTTAGTGTATTAAGAAATTTTTCCCTACTACAAGGCCAGAAAGACATTTACCTATACTTTTTTTCTAAAAGTTTTAAATATCTACTTTTCAAAAAATCTGTAATTGATTCCAACTCTTTGGTGAAACATTTAATTTTCTATTTTCTCTACCCTTTCTTTATTGTCTTTAGCATCATAATCATATTTAAAATCCTTGTGTACTAACACTAACATCTGTATCCCCTGTAGGTATGTTTCTGTTATCTATTTTTTCTCTTATTATTAGTCATCCTGTTTCTTGGCATACCCAGTAAGTTTTTAAATAGAATACTAGACTCTGTGTGTACACATATACACATACACACACAGTAGAGGTTCCATGTAATGTTAACTTCATCCTGAAAGAGTTCATCTTTCCTCTGCTAGACAGAGTGGGAACTGATCAACTAATCACATTAGGGAACAAACTGATTCAAGGCCAGTTGCGATTTTGGTATGGTAAAATCTGTCTCTGGTTTACTTGGCTCCTAGGTAGATCCTAAATGCTAATCGCTGTGTTGTAGCATGGTATGACTCCAGACAACTTTTCCCTGTTTTTTGGTTTGTTTTGTTTTCTTCTGTAGGCTTCCAGCTTAGTTTTTTAACCTTCTGAGGCACACCTTTAGATTTTTAACCAAAGTACTGAGCTCTATGTATTGGCTCTGTGTCCAGCTCGGTATTCTTGCCCACTCTTTCTCAGTCATCTCATCAGCCCCTCTCCTCACTGCAAATGTCTCTGTTGGTTTTTCTGTCCTTCAGCACCCATCTTCCCAGTAGAAGCAAATTCCAGGTTATCAGCCTCTTTCCCTATGCTCAGAATCAGTCATGACCCCAGGAAAAACAAAAACAAATGCAATCTATTGGTTGAAATCTCTGAGCTGTCCTCCTTTTTAGAATATTCTCCTCTTCCCAGTTTTGGTGGTTTTGTCAGCTCTCCAATGCCTTGAAACTAATTCTTTTATTTTGCTTTGTTTTATTTAGCTTTTCTAGTTGTTTTGGGCTAGAGATAGTCTGCTGCCAACTACTTCAGCATAACCAGAAGCAAAAATCCATATTGTTTTTAAAATGAACTCTGGGGAGCCCTTGCTAAGGAACAAAAGAGAAGCTGCTGGAAGATTCATCCTCTGGGGTTCTCTGGGTGATGTTTTACCTCAATGTATCTAGGACTTAGAATAGCTGGTTGCAACCACGACTCTTCATTAACCTGCTGAATAACATAGAACAGCCATCCAACTTTCCCCACTTAAGAAATGAGGACATTATCTATTCTTCTCACTTGACAGAATTGTCATGAGAAAATACTATTTATGTAAGCATTTTGGAAAGGTGAAGATGATATACATGATGAATGCAGTCAGGTAGTTCTCAGGTAGGTGTTTGGGTCTTTAGCTGTTCATTGGATGAATGTCTTTCTCCCCCAACTAGACTGTAAACACTTTCAGGATGGGGCCTATGTCCTCTACTTCCATTTTATTTCCTACAGTTTCACACTGCATGTCATTCACAAAACAGGCCTCATTTAAATGCCATACAGAAAAAAGTTAAACCTTTTTCTGTGTCTGTTCATAAGTGCAGGCTATCAACTTTATGATCTAAGTGTTTGTGTCGTCCCCAGATTAAAATGCTGAAAGCCTAACCTACATGGTGATGGTATTCGGAGGTGTGGGGCCTTTGGAAGGTGGTTAATGAGGACGGAGACATCACGATTCAGATTGGTGCCCTTATAAAAGAGACCCCAGAGAGCTAGTGAGCCCTTTTCACCATGGAGGACACAGCAAGAGGGCTCCATCTATGAACCACAAATCAGGCCCTCACAAATCAGCCTGAAGAACTGGAAGAAATAAACTTCTGTTGTTTATATGCTACCCAGTTTGTGGTATTTTGTTATAGCAACCCAACTGGATTAAGACAAGCCTCATTTTGCTTTTCAGTCTACGTTGGTAAATCCCAGCTTAGGGATTTGCAATTTGAGGGACAAGTTTTGATCATCAGCTCTTCCTCTTTTATTTTTAATTTTTTCTTTTATTATTTTTAATTGACACATAATTGTACATATTTATGGGGTACATCTTGATACGTGTATACAATGTGTAGTGATCAAATCAGAGTAATTAGCATATCCATCATCTCAAACATTTATCACTTCTTTGGGAATATTCAAAATCATCTAGCTATTTGAAAATATGCAATAAGTTTACAGTCACCCTACAGTGCTGCGGAACACTAGAACGTGTACCTCCTATCTAGCCATAGTTGTGCATCTATTAACCAACCTCTCCCTATTTTCTCCTTCTCTCTAGTAGCCATATTTCTACTTTCTGCTTCTATGAGATCAACTATTTTAGCTTCCACATAAGAGTAAGAACATGCAGCATTTGTTTTTCTGTGCCTGGCTTATTTCACTGAACATAATGTCCTTCAAGCTCATCCATGTTACTGTAAATAACAGGATTTCGTTCTTTGTATGACTGAATAGTATTCCATTGTATATATAGGCCACATTTTCTTTATCCATTTATTTCTTAATGGGCACTTAGTTTCGTTCCATATGGCTATTGCATATAGTGCTGAAATAAACATGGGGGTGTGGATAATCTCTTCAACATACTGATTTCTCTTCCTTGGGGATAGCTAGATCATAAGGTAGTTCTAGTTTTAGTTTTTTGAGGGACCACCATACTGTTTTCCACGATGGCTGTACTAATTTGCATTCCTATCAACCAGAGTATAAGAGTTCCCCTTTCTCCATATCCTTGCTAACCTTTTTTTTTTTTTTTTTTTGTCTTTTTGATAATAGCGTTTCTAACGGCTATTATCTAAATGATACCTTGTGGTTTTGATTTGCATTTCCCTGATGATTAGTGATGTTGAGCATTTTTTTTGTATACTGGTGGACCAGTTGTATATTTTTTTTTCCTGAGAGATGTCTATTTAGTTCATTTGCCCATTTTAAAATCAGATTATTATTACTTTTTGCTGTTAAGTTCCTTGTATATTCTGGATTCTAATTCCTTGTTGGATGAATAGTTTGCAAATATTTTCTCCCATTCTTTAGGTTGTCTCTTCACTCTGTTGATTGCGTCATTTGCCATGCAGGAGCCTCTTAGTTTGATATAATCCCGTTTGTCTATTTTTGCTTTTGTTGCAGGTGCTTTTGCAGGCCTATCCATAAAATCTTTGCCTGTTCCAACGTCCTGAAGCATTTCTCCTATGATTTCTTCTAATAGTTTCATAGTTTGGGATCTTATATTTAAGTCTAATTCATTTTACGCTTTTTTATATATAGTGAGAGACAGGGTTTAGTTTCATTCTTCTGTGTATGGATATTGTATTAGTCCGTTCTCATGCTGCTAATAAAGACACATCCAAGACTGAATAATTTATAAATGAAAGAAGTTTAATTGACTCACAGTTCAGCATGGCTGGTTAAGCCTCAGGAAACTTACAATCATGGTGGAAGGGAAAGCAAAGACATCCTTCATTACATGGTGGCAGCAAGGAGAAGTGCAGAGCAAAGTGGGAAAACCCCTTATAAAGCCATCAGATCTCATGAGAACTCACTCACTATCACGAGAATGGCATGGAAGTAACCACCCCCATGATTCAATTACCTCCCATCAGGTCCCTCCCATGACCTGTGGGGATGATGGGAACTACAGTTCAAGATGAGACGTGGGTGAGGACATAGCCAAACTGTATCAGATACGCAGTTTCCCCATCACCATTCATTGAATAGACTGTCTTTTCCCCAGTAAATGTTCTTAAGATCTTTGTCAACAATCAGTTGGCTGTAACCATGTGGATTTATTTCTGGGTCCTCTATTCTGGTCCATTGGTCTACATGTCTTTTTTTATGCCAGTACTATGCTGTTTGGGTTACTATAATTTTGTAGTATATTTTCAGTCAGACAGTGTGATGCCTCCAGTTTTGTTCTCTTTGCTCAGGATTGCTTTAGCTATTTGAGGTCTTTTGTGGTTCCATATGAATTTTAGGATTGTTTTTCTATTTCTGTGAAGAATGTCATTGATATTTTGATAGTGATTGCATTGAATATGCAGATTGCTTTTGGTAGTATGCTCATTTTCACAATATCATTCTACCAGCTCATGAACATGGAAGGTCTTTTCATTTTTTTTTTTTTTTGTCTTCTTTATTTCATCAGTATTTTATAGTTTTCATTGATGAGATCTTTTACCTCCTTGGGTTACATTTAAGGTATTTTATTTTAGTTTAGTTTTGTTGCTATTATAAATGTGATTACTTTCTTGATTTCTTTTTCAGCTAGTTTGTTGATAGTCTATAAAAAATGCTACAGATTTTTATGTGTTGATTTTGCATCCTGCAGCTTTCCTGAGTTTTAAAAATCAGTTCTAAAAGTTTGATGGCACTCTTAGGGTTTTCTATGTGTAAGATCATGTCATCTGCAAATAGGGACAATTTGACTTCTGTTCCAATTTGGATGCCCTTTGTTTTTTTCTTTTACTTAATTACTCTGGCTAAGACTTCCAAAGGTCTACTTTTGACATTTATATTTTAATTTTTTTGTACTCTCTAGTTTCACTGTTTTTTTTTTTTTTTTTTTTTTTTTTTTTTTTTTTAATGTTGTTCAATATTGGTGCATACTTAGAAGAACTTTCTTCAATACTGGACAATTCTCAGCTTTTTTTTTTTTTAATATTGCCTTTCCATTTTTACCTTTATTCTCTTTTTCCAGAACTCCTACTTAATGGACATTAGAAATTCTCAATATATTACGCATCTCTGAACAGCTCTTCTCTTTTAAAAAATAGGTCAGGAGATCGAGACCATCCTGGCTAACACAGTGAAACCCCGTCTCTACTAAAAAATACAAAAAACTAGCCGGGTGTGGTGGCGGACGCCTGTAGTCCCAGCTACTTGGGAGGCTGAGGCAGGAGAATGGCGTAAACCCGGGAGGCGGAGCTTGCAGTGAGCTGAGATCCGGCCACTGCACTCCAGCCTGGGCGAAAGAGCGAGACTCCGTCTCAAAAAAAAAAAAAAAAAAAAAAAAACTCCATTTCTCTGTGTACACTATAGAGAAAATATTTTTGTATTTTCTTCAAATTCCCTAATTTTTTCTTTAATTAAGCCCAGTCAAGTTATTATCCTATTATCCTGTTGAGTTTATTAGATCAACTATGTTTTTCAACTTAATGGTTGTAATTTTAAAAAAATTCACTTGTTCTTTATACATTTCTATTTTATTTCATAATTTGATTATTTGTAGATATGATTCCTTCATTTGTTTCTTTGTAGATCCTAAATATATTTATTTTGAGGCCTCTTTCAGTTGGTTTCTTATTTTATTTCTATCTGTAGAGAACTCATATTTTGATTGTTAATTTTGTTGGCTTTTTTCCTATCCCTTGCTTTATTTGGAACTTATATTTTTAGGCTCATTTTAAATGGTTGGATATATTTCTTTCACTCTTTCCTTGTTTTAATTTAATTTACTCTCCATTTAATGGTTTTGAAATGACTGTCTGTAGACCCCACAGAATCATGCCTTTTATTGGTGGCCTAGGACTCATGCTCTGCAGTGAAACCGGGCATGGTATAGCTTTGGCTGGCTGGGGATTTGATTCTTTTCCTGATCTTAAGGCTCTGTCTGCTTTATTTTGGCTTTCCTAGCCAAGGAAGCATTTGGCATTAACTTTTAGGAGGCCCAGAAGTCAACCCAAATATATATTTTATTCTGTAGTTTGTTAATTGTTAATATAAAGTGTAAAACATTATCCCTTGCCTCCTCCCACTTTAGATGAGGAATTTAACATGTAAATTCCCCCTTCTCTCTTCCTTCTTGGTTTTGCTAATATGATTTGGGATTTTAAATCAGAATTATTGCTCTAAATTTATTATTTTAAATGGCCAGCTTCCCTCTTAAACTGGGAATGCTTCAGTGTAATATAATAGGAACACCCATGATTCTCTATACTTCCATAAATGAAGCACTAGTGATCATAAAGAAGATGAAGAAATTTTGGGGGACTGCCAGTTTCCTTTCACTTGGGTGATAATTGTAAATAATGAAACATAAAAGTGGCCTAACTAAAACAGGCAATCTTTGTAGGTCTTTCTAATAGTTATCTTTGTTTCAGTGTAGCTTTTAGCTTACGTCCTGGTTATAAATAGGTTACACAAGAGACATTGGAAATATTCATGAGAGTGTGGAGATATTTAAATGGCAAGTATTTGCAGACACTGGGGTTACAGCAAAAACTAAAAGCTAGATGGTCTACATTATCATGGAATTTATGGTCCAGTTAAACAAACTGTGAGCCATTTGTGCTTCCTCTTCAAGTTCACCTTCAATACATTTCATTCTGTCTTCCATCTCCATGGCTTTGCTAAAGCTGCCCTGGTCAAGGACGCTCATGGCCTCCATGTTGCCAAACCTAATAGACCTCACTGTACTTGACTTTTTGGCGACATTCAAGAGAGTTGACTGCCCATCTTTCTTAAAACACTTTTCCCTGTTTGTTTTGATGAAAAAAACTCCTATTTTTCCTCCTGTTTTTCTGGCTGCTCCTTGACTTTTTGACCAATAAATGTTAGAGTTCCCAGGGTTTATTCCTGAGTCTTCTTTTCTATCAATACTCTCTCCTTATGAAACCGTAACCAGCCCCATAGCTTTAAATAATGCATAACGAGGATTCTTAATTTTCAGCTGTAAACCCACTTCCAAACTGCAAACTCATAGGACTAATTGCCTGTTTGATATCACTACATGGATGTGTAACAGACGTTTCAAACTTAACATGTCTGAAACAAACCAGGAATTGCCACCCATCCAATGGTTCCTTCCCAATTCCCCCCGGCACTGAACCTCAGTAAATGATCCTGTCAGACAGTTGCTAAGCCAAAAATCTAGAAATTTCTTAACACCGTTTCTTTAACCCCAATATCCGATGCATCAGATCACCTACAATATACATGTTGACTCTACCATGGCTTTCCATTCCTGTCACCACTATGAAAGTTTAAGCCACCATCATCTCTTGTCTGGACCCCAGCAATTGATTCCCATTGGTCTCTCTGCTTTTATGCGCGCCTCACTCCAGTGTCTTCTTTGCATGGCCAACTAATCTTTTTAGAATATGAATCATGTCATGTTATTCCCCAGCTTAAGACCCTCAGTGATTTCCCAATGAATTTAGAAAAGGTCTAAATTTTCTTAACCCGGTTTGTTACATTAAACCCAACTTATTCTATTCTCCCTTGAGTTCTTTCTCTTCCTAAACATGGCAAGTTTCTGTGCCTTAGATATTTGGTATTTTCTTTTCCTAAACATGGCAAGTTTCTGCGCCTTAGATATTTGGTATTTTCTTTTCCCTCTGCCTGAGAGATTCCTTGCCTGTCTCTCTGCAAGGTTTTGACATAAATATGAGTGACATCCTTAGACTTTCCTTCCAACCACGCTATCTAAAGTATCTCCTGGATTATTTATTTCAGTTAATATTTCTTTTATCCCTTTATACTAGTACATGGAATTTTCTTGTTTGTTTCTTTACTATCCATCTCTTTCTATTAGAATGTAAGTTCCCTAATGGCAGAGACTTTGTCTTGTTCATGGATATAGTCTCATAACCAAGAACTAGGATGACAATATAATTTATTTTCCAAATTGGAACACTTTTGTTTGTGCTAAAATAACATGACGAGTGAGATGCAGGGATAATAGGTATAAGCATGGACTACACCAGCAAATGGTCATTTATAGTCAAGCTACCTAGAGCATTAGCTGACATCTAGTTAGCCCTCAATAGTGAACTGTTAAAAACAATTATGGAATCACATGCTGCTAAGTGAAGGAAGCCAGTATGAAAAGAATAACTACTGTATGATTCTGTTTATATGAGATTGTAGTGAAGACAAAACTATAGCAATGGCAAACAGATCAGTGATTGCCAGGGCTTAGGGAAGGGAAAGAGTTGAATAGGTGAAGCATGGGGGATCCTTTAGGACAGTGAAACTGACCTATGTGATGCTGTCATAGTGAATGCATGACATCCTGCATTTGTTAAAATCCATAGAACTTTACAAACGTGAACTTTCTTGTATACAAATTTTAAAAAATCACATAGGAGGTCAGGAGATCCCAGGATGGAATATAGGCTACAACAAAAGAATTGAATGTGTTATAAATGTATATGATAACCTTACTGAAGGAAGTGACAGGGTTGGGGTTGGGGAGGTACTAACCTAAGTAACTTTGGAAATGAGTGGAAACTGGAAGACTAAAGCCACAGTAACTGCACGTAAGCACTGTTCTATTTGGTAAAGCTTTTCCTTGCCTGGCTCTCTGCAAGGTTTTGACACAAATACGACATCCTCAAAGATGTTTCCTCTAATCACACTATCTAAAGTATCAGTTACAATAGGAGCAAGCTGAAGAATGCTGTAGGCAAAGAGTGGTATGTGGGAGGACCCACAGGCATAAAAACAGCAGATTGCATTGCAGATACATTAGCAAGTCCAGTATCTTATATCCATCACTCTTTCTTCACAGGAAAGCTCTTCTTTAAGTAATCCTTAAAGGACTGTTATCATTCCCATTTTACAGATGAGGAAATCAAGACCCTGAGAGGTGGTACTTTTCCCAATGACATACAGCCTATTGGTGGTTAAAACAGAACAGGGAGCCCAGCCTATCAGACTCTAAAACCTATATCCTTTCCTCTCATGTTACTCTCCATTTGCTTGAGAATCCTATAAAAGTCAGCTGTAGTCAAACAGTTTCTCACTTCTGAAAATGAACAAAACTGAGTATGTATAGAGCTAACATGCAGATCAACAGCGGGGCTGGGAAACGTCGGCCATGGCGGCCACTAGTTCTCACTAAGTTGCTCTCACAAGCAGCATTCTCTTACTTGCCAGGAACCAGAGCCCTGTGAAACCAGAGGTCAAATTCCAACCTATGAACCCAAGGGAAATCATGTATCATGAAAATACGGCCTGGGAGCTGGAACCAAAAAAAAAAAGGTCCTGTTATGGAAATGAGAATGAGAATAGTAGAAAGAAAGGCAGGGTTGGAGACAGGCTGTACTGGGACTGGGGTGGTGGGGAGATGGGCAAGGTGAGCAGCTCAGTCTCCACGTGGCAGGTACCCCCAGGAAGAATCAAGAGTTGGCCCAATGCTGCTCACTTAAATGACTCTGCTGCCACCTCTACCTCCCACCTCCTTCCTCCTCCTCCATCACCACTGTGTAGCAAGCTGCTAAAAAACCGGGAGGAACTGTCCAAACCTAGCACCTGCCTAAGAAGGATCACGGCCGTCTTCCACCTGCTGGGCCTGGGAACAGGGCAACATTTTCTGGAGTAGGATAGGAAAAGAGATACCATAGCCTGAAAACAAACTCAAGTGCTAGACTTCAGCATTATAGCACTGATAATAAAGAAACCATAAAATGCCAAAAAAAAAAAAAAAAAAAAAGGGTCAAAATACTTTTTCTGAACACCCACACCAATGTAAAAAACACTCAGAGGGGGTTGAATATTTGGCAAACTAGTTATAATGGATCATGAGCTCAACTGCTTTTAAGCTAAAGGGCTGGGGATAAGTTTACTAACGAAAAGGGATGTCAAGTATGATACTGTCTGATATTGTTGGTCAAAAGAATGTGAGGGTTGGGAAGGGGAACTGGTGATCTGTTTTGTCCCTCTGTCCCAGTTCCCAGATGAATGATTCCTAGGTTCAGCACTGTGGCATCCTTTGTGGCCCCTTCAGCCCTCCTACTCAGGCTCCAGAACTGGAACGGATTTGTCCTGGGTCCCACCCACCTAGAGGATGGCCTTTTCAGAGTTTGACCTGTTGTTTGTGTGGTCGTTTGATAGAGGGCCAGAATTTTCTCTAGGGTGAATTAAATTTTAAGGATCCAGGTTTGGGGCACACCCAGTATCTCCTAATGGCTTAGCTAAAGATACTCAATTTTACCGCACAGATGGAGTCAGGCATGTTGTTCTCTTTCCAAGCAAGCTGGAATCAAAGGGAGGTGTGGTACAGGCTCAGAACTTTGAAGCTGGAAGCAATTGACATTTGGATCCTGGAGGAGGAAGGGGAAGTATTTGTGGTTCGATGTTTACATTGGCTCAGATAACAGGGCTCAAACAGTTGCGGTCTTACTTTCTCATCATCACGCCCTCCTGCATCAGCCTCATGGAGCTGGCTAAGTAGGGTCCTAGAGACATTCCTCATTGCTGACCTTTGTCCTGGCTGTTTCTAACACAAGCACCATTAGCTGTCCTATAGCTTGGGATATGAAATGTCAGGGAGTGGGGGTGGCATGGGAGTTCACCAGGTCAGCCTACTGCTCTGACTGAGTCCTATATAGCATTCTCTGTTAATTGTTTGAAGTTCTGTGCAAGAAGGTGGCACCACTCTGAAATATTAACATAGAATGGGGCCACTTGGGGGAAAATAAATGAGCAATGTAAGTTAAGTACTATGAATTCTTTTTTAAGAAAACATGCCAGAAGGATAACACTTTTGTATGAATACTTCAAGGTACTTACTGAGGAAGCTGTGTACTGGTGCCATCTTGATCCTAACACTGAGCACCCTGTTGGAGCTTATCTCTGAAAATGGACTTGGGGGACTTGTTACATTCCTTTGCATGTCATCAATGGTGAATCTTCATTCTTGAAGGATGTATTTGATTTGAGGAAGAGCCAAACTTCATAATAACCTCAATCTAGAATGATAGGTGATTTGGAAGAGAATTATTGTTTTGGGTAGAAATAATTATAAAACCTTTTTTTTCTCTTCTAACATCATCTTTCTGACTGACATCACAGAGTCTAAGATTTTCAGTTTTGGAAACATTTGAAGAAATAATGAAAGGCATTCCAAAAGAACTTCATGCGGAATGCCATTTGGACAATCTAAACTCAGTCCTGAATTTGGAGTATCAATATCATCTATTCAGGGAATGTTAAAAACATGGTATTTCAAGCCAATAAAATTAGTAATACTAACATTTGTGCAATACTTTTAATTTTTCAGAGGGCCTTTGGAACCCGTATTTAGTGGTTACCAAGTTCCAAAGAGGCAGTATTTGATCACAAAGATGTTTAACCCCTTTGGGTATAAATAAAGGAGCTTAAACTAATGTTTGATCCTCTGATTGGATGAAAACTTAATCTTTTAGATACATACTGTCATATTTTATGGTGAAGTGGTTAGAAACCTCGGCTGGGGAGCCAGCCTACCTGGGTTCAAATCTTGCCTCCATCAATTATATAGTTCAAATTAACCTTTTAGAACCTCAATTTTCTCCTTTGTGAAATGGAAAGAACAATACTACCTACCTCAAAGAATTTTTTGAGTATCAAATTATTTAAGATATATACATTGCACATAGTAAGCACTAAAAAAATGTCCATTGTGATTACCCAATCACACTATAACTTAGGCAGGGCAGATATTCTCAATCTCAATTTTATTTGATTGGCACAACAATCTTGATTGAGATGTGAAAATGCCCAAAAAATAAAGGGTCAGAGTTTAAAACTTTCTAAAACTCCCTGTACACAAGCTAGATTATACAATATCTGTTTTTCTTTTCAGTTACTCTAGTGAACAATAACTCTCAGTTTTAGAACACTGTGACTAAATAGGAATTTGTAAAGCCCATTGTTATTTCTTACATTTTTCTCATCAAAACATTCCTGAAAAAAGATTTAATACACATGGATGCTTAAAAATTATAAGAATAGTGCAGATTGACATGACACGTGCATTCTACTGTACGTTCTTTCTCCCAGAGAATCTGTTAGAAAACTTTGTAGGATTTTTGGTTATGCAGATAAGTGAAAATCTCTTCCTCAATTACTGCTATTAAATTTGAGGTTTAGATGGTAAAATTTAAGTTTTAGGACATAAATTACTTTGTTTTTCAGCCAAAATGCTATGATACATGAATGCCTTGTGATTGAAGACAAGTCACTTAATTCAACTGGATAATTTGGCCAAGTTTTTCAGTCACTCTAAGTCTCAATTTCACCATCAATAAAAAGAGGTTATTAAAAATACTTAATATTAGGCTAGGAAAGAATATATGTGAGTGTTATGAACAAATACCTGGTAGTCATTTGCCTAGGTGTGTCTGTTAGGGAGCGAATTGTTCTGAGAAATAAGAGGTGATATATTGAAAATACTTAGCACCATGACTGCCACCTTTAAGCTCTCAATAAAGAAGAGCTATCAATATTATTACTGCTGCTGTGATGACTGCGACTACTATCCTTTGAGATCTCATTCAAATGAGCTCATACTCTCCCCAGTTCCAATAAATAATTTGGTCAATTATCACAAGATGCTATGTTTTATTATATATGTGCAGGTACCAAGAGCTGAAAAGGATCCACAAGCATTTTAAGAGAGCCCCTTCTACTGCTCCAAGAGTTAGGATTTATGTGTATTCATGAACATAGTGAAGAAAATTGGCTTGGGCTGGAAGAGAGGAGAGGGTATGGAGGGGTTATGACTCCTGTGTAACCAAGGTTTCTGGGATATGGCAGGGAACCAACAGAGAAAAATTGTGAGAGGGGAAAATTCTGCTTACTGCAGAGTGCTTAAGACTAAGGAGTCATGGTTGCGGGGTGGAGGTGGTCAGCCTTATGCTTCTGCATAGGGTATAGATAAGTCACATGCAGAGAGAATGAGGGGTGCAACCCATATGTCCAGCTCCCAACCCACTGGCTCAAAGCATCAGGATCTGAACAAAGAGGGTTCAGATGGACAAAAACAAAAAGGGTCATTTGATGGATCCATTCAGATGGCATGAGCCAAGTCCTCCTGGAGCTCAGTCACCATCTCCCTACAATGTCTTCCATCCAACCCCCTCAAAGCCCCCAAGTCACCCTCCAATGAGTCCCATAGCAACCTATGCATCTTAGGGTAACTGGTGCACTATGTAAATTCAACCCCCCCCCCCCCCAAGGAGAGACAGAAAATGATTCTATTTTTTCCCTGCTCATGCTCTCAAATACTCTGTTTGAATGTCCCAGAAATGCATCTGGTACATTTCCTCTGAAGCTGAGGATGGGAGGAGGATGGAGGGAGCCGAAGTGCCTGCTCTCAACCACGTGGAATGGGATCCCTTACCTCACCCTGCTCTGTCTCCTGTGATGGATTTCTGCTGAAACTGTGGTCTCTGTGTTGGTGAACAGCAACATTTTTGGGGGGTGGGGGATGTTCTTCACCTGGAGACACAGGTACTACTCAGTGCCCTTCCTCACTCTCCAAGGCCCTCTGAAAACTAGGAAGAGGAGGAATTTGCTCCATGTTCTTCCTGGGCATACAACACCACATTGCCTTCACGCACTGATGGCTTACAAGAACGTTCTGACTTAAAAATCTCAGGACAAAAAGCAAACAGCACTCCATACATTTTCATATGCCCTCAACTTTAGGGACCCCAGATACAATTCTCTTGAGTAAGAAAAGTCCATGTTCCACTGATCAGACAGTTCCAGAGAAGACTCATGGGTCCCTCAGCACAGCACTCACCCAGATGCGATGTAAGAAGCAGGACTCCCTTGCCATTTTACATCCCCACCAACAGTGCACAAGAGTTTCAGTTTATACAGCAACACTTGTTATTTTCTGTTGTTGTTGTTGTTGCTTTTATAATCAGGGCCATCCTGATGAGTGTAAGGTGATATCTCGCTGTGCTTTTGCTATTGTTGTCTTTATTGTTGGGTTTATGAGTTGTGTATGTATTCTGTATATAAACTCCTTATCAGACATGATTTTCAAATATTTTCTCCCATTCTATTTCTCTCGGTTACTCAGTTGATTGTATCCTTTGATGCACAGAGGTTTTTCATTTTGATGCAGTCCAACTTATCTATTTTTTCTTTTATTGGCCTTTGCTTCTAGTATCATATCCAAGAAATCATTACCAAATCCAATGTCATAAAACTATTCCTCTTGTTTTATTCTAAGAGTTTTATGGTTTTAGCTCTTACACTTAGGTCTTTGACCCATTTGAATTAATTTTTATATATAGCATAAGGCAAAGTTTCCAACTTCATTCTTTTGCATGTGGATATCCAGTTTTCCCAACACCATTTGTTGAAAATGTTATTTCCCTGTATTAAGTGGTCTGGGCAACCTTGTTGAAAATCATTTGATCAGATACAGGAGGGTTTATTTCCGAGCTGCCTATTCTATTCTGCTTTTCTATATGTTGGTCTTTATGCCAGTACCAAACTGTTTTGATTACTATAGGAAGTATGAGACTTCCAACTTTGTTCTTCTTTTTCAAGATTGTTTGGCTATTCAGGATCTCTTGAGATTCTATGTGAACTTTAGAATGGATCTTTCTATTTCTGCAAATAATGCAGAAATTTTGATAGAGATTGCATTGAATCTATAGCTCTCTTTGGGTAGTATTGATGTCTTAACAATATTAAGTCTTGTAGTTGATGAACACACAGTTCCATTTATTTGTGCCTTTAATTTTTTCACAAATGTTTTATACTTTCTACTTAACAAGTCTTTCTCTTTCTTGGTTCAATTTATTCCTAAGTGTTTTATTATTTTTGATGCTATTGTAAATTGAATTGTTTCCCTGATTTCTTTTCCAGATTTTTCATTGTTAGTGTATAGAAACACAGCTGACTTTTGTGGGCTGATTCTGACTTAATTCTACAATGTTACTGAATTTATTAACAGGTTGTTTTTGTTGTTGTTTTAGTATGGAATCCTTAGTGTTTTCTACATATAAGATAATTTTGTCTGAGAATAGAAATAATTTTACTTATTTCTTTCTAATTTTGATGCCTTTAATTTCATCTCCTTGCCTAATTGCTTGGACTAGGGCTTCTAGTACTATGTTTAATAGAAGTGGCAAAAATGAGCATACTTGCCTTGTTCCCATTCTAAAAAGAAAACTTACAGGGTTTCACCATTGGGTATGTTAACTGTGTACTTTTGATATATGACCTTTATTATGTTGCAGTAGTTTTCCTCTATTTCTAGTTGTTGAGTGTTTTTATCATAAAAGGGTGTTGAATTTCATCAAATGTTTTGTCTGCATCAACTGAGATAATCATGTCTTTTTTTTCCCTTTATTTTGTTAATGTGGTATATTACATGGATTGATTTTTTGTATGTTGAACCATCCTTGCATTCTAGGACTAAATCTCACTTGCTTATTGTATATAATACTTTTAATGTAGTGTTGAATTCTGTTCACTCATATTTTGTTGAATTTTTGCATCAATATTTAGGAATATTGTTCTGTTGTTTGCTCTTTTTGTACGGTCTTTGTCTGGCTTTGGTATCAGTGTAATATTGGGCTCATGGAATGGGTTTGAAAGTGTTTCCTCCTCTTTGGAAGAGTTTGAGGAGGGTTGGTGTTAATTCTTTTTTAAATGCTTAGTAGACTTCACCAATGAAGCCATTTAGTCCTGGTCTTTTCTTTTTTGGGAGGTTTTTGGTTACTGATTCAATCTCTTTCCTGGTTATAGGTTTATTCAGATTTTTTTTTTTTCTTCATGATTTGGTCTTTCTGGGTTGGATGTTTCTAGGAATTTGTCCATTTAAGATACATTATCCATTTTGTTAGTATACAACAGTTTATAGTACTCTCCGATAATCCATATTTCTGTAAAATTGGTTGTAATGTCAATTATTCACCATATTTTTATATTCAGGCTGTTCAATCCTTGTCCATTTTGAGATATTTAGAAACATTTTCCCTTCCCAAAGTGAGTACATCAGAAACTCTTTATTGAACTGAACATAAAATAGAAAAGCACTGGACCCCTTCCATCATGTGGGCAACCCAACCTGGGGCACATTCACTGAGAAGGATGGACCTGGAAAAGGAGGCAGCAAAGGCAAGGCCTGCAGGTTGGAACTGTGGCCACCAGGGCTGGGCTCTGAGGGCTGACCCTGAATGTTGAATGATGATGACACTTGATGAGATGTAGTAGTGTCTTAAGGCATGGCATGGGTCACAGAGGCACAGTGGTTCCACTCATCAAGGCAGCCCAGAGCCTACAGTGTGAACTTAAACCTGGCCAAGGGGGTCTGAGGGTCCAACATACATATTTAGAACCCAGTTCTGGCAGATGTGAAGCTCAGTAGAGGTGTAGTGTGTTAATCTACAGGGGGACTTGTCTTACAGGGCTGAAGCCTGGCCCTCATGGTGCTCTTGGAGAAGCAGAGTCTAGGCTAAGGGTCCCTCAGTGAGCTTCTTCAGGACAGGATGGAGGTATTCCCATTTCCTGCCCTATCATAGTTGTGACCAGGAAGAGGCTATGGAGAACCATGAGTAGTATATATGCAGAAGGGAGATGGCCAACTTTTGTCTCATGTAGCCTTCCTGCTCCAGTTTTGACCCTGTTCTCACAGAAGCAAATTCACAATTGGAAAAGGCATGCCTTACTCCCCACTATGGACAGCAAAATTAGGCAGTCTGTTATTTTCACATAAGAGATGTCCTTCTACTCGCCCAGCATGATTTCAGATCTTATTTCCAGCACTTTCATTCCACCTACCCTCAACCAAACCAGGAATCTCTCTTAGCCTCCTGCATTAGACTTTTGCTGATCACCCACAATTCATGTAGGGCTTGGCACTTAGCAGGTGTTTGATTGATAGGTGCTGAATGCTGGATTCTATCTATTATTGTGGCCCTTCAGAGTGCCTCATCTTAGAGAAGATAGAGAAGACATGTGTTCTTTGCTGAGATTATAGGAGACCAAAGGGAAATGTGTATGTCAATAAGTTTTTCCTCTATTTCAATCTTCTCATAAAAATTCAGCTACCCAGAGATCAGTATTCTCATTTGAGGCCTTTTGAGAAGGAACACAGCAGATGACAGGCAATGCCAGCTAGCAATTTTTTTTTCTTCAAAGCAGGTTAGCAGGTTCAAATAAAACACATTGGAGAGGAATTACATAAAACCAAAACGGAAACTGTGAAGTGCAAGCTGATATTTTTAGAAGTTTGTGTAATGACAGGTCAGATTCCTGAGGATTAGCCAAAGTGGCAAATCTAACACCACTTATTCAAAAAGGGGGCAAAAGATATAGCAGGCAATTATGGTTTAGCAACAATTGTGGGGGGAAATCAACTCCTCTTGAATTTATTGAGAGAACAGCTTGAAAAGTGTCATTTGAATATAGATAGCCAACCAGAAGATTTCTACAAACAGGGGTTGGGAAACTGATGGAGCCAGGAGAGGAAGGGAGGGGGGTTGCCACAGGTTCATTATTTTCATATTTTAAAGCCCTGAACAGTTTGAAAAAATGATTGCCAGAGGGGACCAGGAAAATTAGTGGTGGTTTGATTCAGTATCAATTTTCAAATCTGCCCAGTTTATAATTGTGCAACTTTTGCTGTCATCACTCTTGTGACTGAGGGTCCAGATGTTCAGGGTTGAAATGTCCCCAGGGCTTGCCACCTCCCTGTTATGTGCCTGAGCCTCCCTTTTTTCCCCCACCAAACGTTTTTCCCTTGGACTTATTTATTTATATACAAAATACCTGCATGGGGGCTTAAAAATAAGAGGGAAAAAGAAACACTTAAATCCAGAGCTCAAGCTTAATGTGCATTACCTTTGGAAGAAGTGATGATGATCAAATCTGCACTCAGAAATGGGGGGCCAAGATCTTATTTTTTCTCAAGAGCAGATTTTTATAAGAGCAGAATTTTGGGCTTTTGGGGGAATGAGAAAGATATGGGCATGAAAGAGAGGAGGGGAGCAGAGGAGACAAATTTGAATAACTGATGGTTTTCATAAGGACTCAGTTGTCTGGGTTTTTTTTTTTTCTTTTCTTTTCCAACTTTTAAAATAATGGGAGAACTTCAGAGTTGGAAGGGATTTTTAAGATTATTTGGTCCAGCTTTTCTTAAACTGGGTTCAGTCAACTCTTGGGGTCTACAAACATAATCTTAAGAGTCTACAAGTTCTTTGTGAAATTTTAAATTCTGTATTCTCATTTTGTTGATGATATATTCTATTATAATACTGAGGACCTCTGAATGAGGACCTGGAGCCATGTGATTCTGGGACTGTGTTTATGTTGGTCAAAGGGATCACCCAAAGGGAACTTGTGCTTTGGCTTGTCTGACTGTAAGTAGGTTGACAGGTCCTGATGTCACTGTGATGACTTCCAACCTGGTCCTCTTTGTACTCACACTAAATTATTTGCCAGTAATAAACACTAGACTTACTTTCCATTGATAATTTTCCATTAAGAGACACTTTCATAGGCTACGCTGTTTGTTTCTAAAGTTTTTAAATTAATGAACACTTTGATATCATGAAATCGATGTCCTGTAACAGATGACTGAAAGAATCAGGTTTAATAGATAAATTGCACATTTTGTAAAGTTAAGATTAAATACTATCAGGTGTGCTATATGAATGAAAGTTTTTAGTAATTTTAAAAGAGAAGAGTCATGGAGAAGTTAGTGATCGCATAACACACAGATGTGTAGCCATACCAAATCCCAAAGTAATCAGGGTGTAGCCTTCAATGCTCTATTCATGTTGGGAATAGCAACTTAGTTTCTACCAAACAACGTTATTTGTTATTTTAAATTAATGCATTTTACTACCTTTTGAGTTTTGTTTCTATTCACTTAGTGGATATGACTTTATAGCTGTTCGATACTTATAAGAAGTTATACCCAGTTTTATATTTGCACAAAACATAAAAATGTGTTAAGTCAACATTATGGATCTGCCAAAAATATTTTCCCATTTAAAGTCTGTCTATAACTTACCCCGGAGCAACACTAATCTATTCCATTGCTCTCATTTAAAGAAATGATCTTCTTCTGTTTTACGATTATGTCTCAATGTTGGAACTCCATACTGTTCCAAAGAAAACTCAACCATCTTGTTTACATAAATACAGTTTGTTCTGTATTCTTAGTGTAATTACTCTTCCACTGTTCCTGCATTTGCTCTGTTCCCCACCCCACCCCCACCAGTGTGCCCTACATCTACTACAGCAAACTTCTGCTTGTGTTTCAAGATCAGCTTGTCAAAAAAGATTGCCTCTTTTGTGAAACCATTCTTCTTTTCCTTGCATGGTGAGTGGCTCTCTATTGTCTCCTATAGCTTTCAGTCTCTATGTCTCATGCAGTGCTCTTCAAGGTCATTGAAAATATCTCCTTACCCCCAAATGTCTCCATTTGAGCTTCTCAAAGGCATAGATCTAGCCTTACTCACACCCTATTCTAATCCATGGCTCATTGTTGATACTTAATAAAAGTCTATTAGATAAGTTTTAGAGCTCTCTATACCAAAATAATACATCCTAATAAAACCAGTCATCACACCATGCTTTCCCAGACCCAGCCTCCAATGGCATCCTTGCAAGACATCCAAGAGACATTTATTAAGCTGCTAGAATTATTTTTATTGAACTAGAGCATGAGAGGAATAAAACAGAAACAGAGGGGAAATTCTCCAGCTAGACACTATAAAGATCTGTGGAATTTACATGCAGAAGTGGGCAGGCGGCTGTCTCTAGGGTTAGCTTTTGACCTTTCCATTTGTGTTTGAGGAAAAAAGGTTGGAAGTTAATTCTTGTTTGAATCTGGCCTTGCGATTGGCTGCAAGTGGGAGGGTTTCTCTCTGCAGGAAATGATGCCATCACATTGAGGAGTTGTTTTTTTGGACTGGCAAATGGAAAATGTTCTTAATGAAAACACAGAATAATCAGTCCAAGCATGGAGGAGAAGCACTGGGAGGAGAAATGAGAAAGAATCCATATTAAATAGATGTGCCTACCAGCATACTGATGAGGAAAGGGATTTGGAGGTTATTGTAGGGGGGAAGAAATCTTCAAGTTATTATTCTGATGCTTTTCTGTGGCTTAAAAAGTGAAGATATGAAATGTGCCACAAGTGGAAGGAAAGTGCCAATCACTGGTGTGTAAACTAGAGGTGTGGTCGTAATTTTTAGAGTCATGATGGAGGCCAATATTCTGGGCTATCACCTATCCCAAACCCTAAATGTACTTTTACTTGTCAAACTATTTGTCCAAAGTTTTGTTTAGAAAATATGGTACCAATACAATCCTAAGCCTTGATAGGGTGTTCCAAGTGTCTCACTTATTTCTTCCTATAATACTCTGAGGTGGATACTAATATTTCCCCCATTTTACTCAGGAAATGGAGTCACCAAGCAGTTAGGAAATATGCCCAAGGTCACATAACTAGTGGGTGGTGGAGTCTGTATTCTACCCCCACAACGTAACTCCAGAGCCCAGGCCGTCCAGCCCCATCCTGTGCTGTCTGTACACTGGAAAGAACATGGGGTTTGGAATCAGACCAGTCTACATGCACATCCTGACCACTGACCCTTGACACAGGACACATTATTTAATGTTTCTGAGCCTCTGTTTTGTCATCGACTGAATAGGAATTACAATATTTAACTCACGGGTGTTTTTGTGTGAATTAAGTGAATGAATGCATATAACATTCCTGGGGCAGTACATAGAGTAGGTAAATAATTTCCCCACACCTAGATCATCCTTGCTTTAGGGATCCTCAAACCAGAGCCTTCAGGTTTTAGGAATGAGACTTGATGTATGAGACATGAGCCTGGTTTCTGGGCAGGTGTCTCTGAGAATGTGTATGCCACGAGGCGGAGGTCCCAGTGATATCACAGAGGGGTGTGTGAATGCTCAGAGTCAGGGACTAATGGGATTGTTCCCCTGCCTCTGTATGTTCTCATTAAGAGGATATAGCTCAGGAAAATGAGAAAAAAATGAGACTTTAAGTTAAACTGCTTCCTCAAATCTTCTATGCTTTCTGCAAATACCTCTATAGCATATACAAATTTAGTTTTCACAGGGTGAGTGATTCACTCATGTCCTTTACCAAGCTCATAGTGTCAAGTAAGGCTAAAGTATTATCTTCTTGGGGAAGGTGATAGAGTAAGCAACCCCACATTGATGGTGGAAGGTGGATGCCTAGAACCCAGTGTTCTCCCAGCCCAAACTATCCATATGGGGCAGTGAAACAGACACCAACTCACTGGGAGATTCTTGGAATCATTTCCTCTATTCTAGAAATATCAGGGTCTACAGATGCAGAATTGTCTCAATCTACATTTAAGCCCAGAGTGAATGAACCATCAGGTGGCACCAAACCACAGCTTAGACCGGAAAAGATGTGGACTGCATAGCCAGACCCCTCCTGGAGTGCCTCCAGGTGACATGGGCAGAGTCTACCTGTCATTTCATTAACCTTGGGCTAATGAGAAACTACATAGTACACGATTGAATTTTTTGGACACCACTTATGTTATTATTGATTTTTAAATATGTGCTGAACATCTATTTAGGGACATACATGAAGCACCAGGGATTCAGAAACAAAATAATAAACACAGTCCCCACCTTTGAGGAGCTCGTGGTTGAGCAGGGTGATAGTCAAATAAACACGTACAACACGGCATGACCAGAGCTGCCAAGGAGGGAAGCAAGGAATGCTCTGGGGCTTCGAGGGAGACACAGGAGGTGACTTTGAACCATCTCCCAGAGGAGGAACAGAAGGATAGGAGGGCATTGCAGGAGGAGGGAGAAGCTCGTGCACTGACCTGGAGGCTCATGGTTTGCTCCAGGAAGTGAAGAGAAGGAGCATGAGACTGAGATATGAGCTTAAACAAGAAGAGGCTGGGTTATGAGGGCCCCAAATGCCACAATAAGAAGCTTAAGCTTTGTGCAGTACACAAGTAATTCTTAATCTGGAACGTACAGTAGAGTGGAATTTGTGGACCTTTTCTCTGGAAAAATCGTATAGTGATGCACACATGTATATTTTTACATTTTACATTCAACTTCAGGAAGGGCTGTAGACCCTCTGGTACCCATTATGTATGTTTCCTAAATTTAAAATCCCCCACTAGCAGTAGGAGAGATCAGTGAAAGATTTGAAGTTGAGCAGGGCTATGTCTATCAGGTCACGGGAACTATAACCACTGAAACAGGAGCAAAGAGGACAGATTGGAAAAAGTGCAGCCTGTAGGCAAGGAAGATAGAGCCACAGTTAGAAGTCTGTTGCAAAGGTTTAGACAAAACCATGGTTTTGTTCAAACTCCTCCATCTCCCAAGCTTTTGTTAGGTGATGGAAAAGATGCAAAACCCACTTGTTGAACTTAGAGCATTTTTGACCCTACCCCCATCCTTTCTGGCAAAGGTACCCTGCTCCTTAACCTCAGCCAGAAGAGAAGGCAAGAGGAGGGCAGGAAGAGAAGCTATGATCTCCAGGTGGCATCACCAGCCCCTGGGGACAGATCACTGATACCTTGGAAATTTATCTCTGAGAATGTTTCTGGAACACCTTGTCTGCTTCTAATAACCACAGTGACTCTCGCTTGGAAAAGAGGAAGTATTCCAGTCATAGGACTTCATAGAGCCCTCCTGGTTCTTCTGCATGTAGAAGCGGGGGCAGGGATGTGGAGAGGGAAGCATGCATTAGTTTAGCAACCGAGTAGGGATTTAGGGATCTGAACTTAATCCCTGTTCTTCCTGTGAGACCCTGGGAAAGGGTCTCTGTGCTATTCTTCCTGCATCTATTAAATGGGAATAACAATAAAAATGCTAACCTGCTCTGGAAGGAGTAACGAGGAGGGGATTATAAAGCACTCTTTAAATACCATATGAAGGTGATGCAGCAGTGATGGATGGCGGCATTCATTGAAAGAAACAGCGGAATTACAGCCATCCTCGATTCTCTGGCTGACTTTTGATTTCTCCCATCAGAAAAGGCCCTCCCAGAAGCTTTGAGAAGAGGGCGCTCTACGTCTCTCTCTTGTCTTCTGCAGCTATGGACATTGTGAAAGTGAGAGGGGGGAAATGGGGAGAAACAGTGGGAAGGGATCAAAGGGTTGAGCCAGCCCCACCACCTCTGGAAATAGCTGCCTGTGCAAGCCAGGGCTGACTACATTGTAGATGTTTTTAAAATGTCTCAGTTTAATTGAATTTCACTGAACCCAGAGAGCCATTGGCACTCGCTGTCCACCCATAAAGTGGGCAGAAGCTGCTCAGAATGGCTTAGGTTCCCTGAAGTTCCAGTGTGGTTTACTGATACGCCCATCCATCCAATTCCACGCCTGCTGCCTTTTATTTAGGATCATTCTTACACCTGAATAATGTGGAAGTGATGAGCCCTGTTGGAATGTAAACCAACCTGACATTCCCTTCAGACTCCCACAGGGTTGCTCCACAGAGGGATGCCTTGTTGGGCTTGAGTTTTTTTTAAGAGACAGGTTTCTCACCGTCTCTGTCAGTTTCTCTGGAATGTAAGAGGAGGGTGGTTACAGGTAACAGATTATTTTTAATTCTGCCTTGTTATTTGGAACTGATTTTCCATATGTTGTTGTTGTTCAATTCCTTGCATGAATTTTCTCAAATATTTGTAACATATGTCATATCTATATGCAGATTTTAAATTATGGATGCCTTCATCCAATCATTTTCAAAAGGGGAAAAAAATCCAAGTCTAATACTCTCAGGCAGGACCACAGTCTCCTGGGCATCAGATATCGTTCAGGTAGACACATCTGGTGAAATGCATCACATCAAATTAGTATCAAGGGTATTGAGACTCTGAGACTACAGGCAGACAATCCCCTTCTAATGTACTGCTTTTTAGATTGTTGGGGAAACTTGAATCCCAATTCTCCTGTGAAATGAGTGATACTAACATGCCTGCTCAAATGCTCAAAGTGAAGATCAAAGCTGCAGTGTCCAAATTGGCTTTGCAAACAAAGCAGCCCTTGCTCCCCGCCTTGGGGATACCGTGCTAATTTTATCAACTCTCCCTGGCTCTTCTGCTATTAAATAGCAATAAATAAATGTTTTTTTTTTTTTTTCCTGGGTTTGCCAGTGGCTTATTTGTCTGACAAACAAGCTCATTTCCTTTTAAGTGTAGGGTTTTAGTCCAACTAATAGAATTAATCTATTTTTAATGAAAATGAGACTGGCTTTTACTTAGAAATCTACCTACCCATCTCCCTCTCTCTGTGCCAGGCCCCACCCCCAGCATCTTCTCTGAACACATACATCCAGCCATGAATATTTTAATACATCTCAGGCATTCAGATCAATATAGGCAACTCTCAAGCCCTATTGATTTTCAGAGGTTTGACTCACAAGGGTGATAAAATATTTCTCGACTTATGAAACCTGAGTTAAAGAGGTTTTGCTGGCCCTTTGACTTTTATCAGATATCTTTGTCTCTTTTTCTTTTCTCCTCCCATATTCCTTCTGCTCAGTCTCCCTCCCTCCCTCACCTGGTCTCCGCTCTCCAGTGCCCCACCCGCTTCCCATACACAGCCCCGAGATGGAGATTTATGACTAAGCAATAAGTCCTGGAGAAGCAGGCACTATTTTCCCACTGGGTCCACTTCAGGTCAGAGGGAGAAGAGGCTGAGGGAAGAGAGCAGCCCTGAGCACAATCCAGTCCCCATGTATCTCGCCTGGGGGACTCTGCCAGCTCTCCTCATGTCTCTCTGATTCATTTATCAGCACAGCCGACTCCTCCTGCACACCTCTGAAGATGTAATCCCAGAAGGCGACCCTAGCAACATACGAGGAATTCCCCACTGAGGCACAGGAGCTGAGCTGCTCCATATGGGTAGGAAATAAGCTAATTATACAGTCAGCCATGTCCAATGCCAGGATGCATGTTGTTATAAGTTTATCCAGCCTAGTTATGAAGCAGTGAGCCCAGGGTTCTTGGAAAATTTTACTGAAGGTTTGGTGGTTGATCTACTGTGATATGCATTGGATGAGCTGTTTGAAGATCCCAATTCAGATTTCTCTAGCTAGCCCTGGGATGTTGGTCAAGTCAAGTCACTTTCCTTCTTGGGCCTTTATTTCCTCATTTGTAAAATATATTCATCCATGCCTTTATTTAATACATCTTTATAGAATTCATCCTATGTCTCAGGATTAGGGGATAGATGGTGAACAACATGAATATGCGTGTCTGCTCGTGTGAAGCTTATTGCCTAGCGAGGATCAGCCAAGGATGTATGATTGTTTCTCCCTCTGCACTCCCACATGGCGTGCCTCTGGATACTGCAATACAAGCTGTATATAAGTATGTTATTACAACGTTTTTGATCTGATCCCTTGCTGGATTGCATGTGGCAAGTCAGGATGGATAGTGCCTAGAACTGCGGAGATGCTTGTTCACTGGATATTAGCCAACGAAATTGGCCCTTTATATTTTGTGTCCCGCCCAGTGCTGAATAGGACTGAGGATGCAATTGTGTACGCAGAGCCTCAGGGGAAACACATTCAATAGCCGTTGATCCTGCCCTAATAGTTTTTCATCCCAAGTCTTTGGTAAGGAAAAGCACATAAAAGGACTTACAGCGAGCAAGTTATCAAGTTATCAGTGTCAGTAAGTTGTAGCTGCCTCTGCACTCGAAATTTAGGAATGACCAGAATGACTTTATCACCAAACACACAGAAACCTTGAAGCGCCATCCTGTGTTGGGTGAAAGTGTGCTAGGATGTGTGGGTGAGGAGACAGCTTGCCTTTTATAAGGGCAGTGTGATGCCCCTGCTCTTCCTAGGGGTTTTGAGCAGCGGGGCGCTGAAGAAGCGAGCCACATCCCCATCACATCGGTGAACCCTGTGAGGGGAACAGGGGAACTTTCCTGTTTCATGATGACAGGAAAGAGAAGGAGAAAAAAAAGTTTCAAATATGAGCCCAGAATTAGAGGCCTCAAGGCAGCTGCTCCAAGCTGATTTGCTGTGGAGCTGCTTCCTGCACAGGCAGCTCTACCTTGTGAGGCAGGGCTGTATTCATATGACAGTGAAGGAGACTCAATGATTCTCCCACTGATGCTGGATGTGGGTGTGATACCCAGAAATGTACCAATAGACACTTCTCCGGTAGAGCAGGATTCCTTTGACATCTGCTGCCTTTGTGCTGATGAGTTCTCTCTCTAATAGACAAATATTAGTTGACTATCACACCATGCCCACAGACACTGTTAAAGATTGACTCTAATAGGTAATCTACCGTAGATTAGAATTTTACGGTTTACAATGCACTTTGATCATCGCTTGGTCAAGCCCTCCTACTTTAATAGTGAAGAAACTACGCCCAGAATGGTGAAGTGACTTGCTTAAGGTCAAAGGGTAAAACTGAAGTAGGACAGAGGTCTCCTGACTCCCAGGTTAGTGCTCTGTCTGTTGTCCCAAATATCACACCATCTTTTCCAGGCAACCATGGCAGAATTTAAAGAAGGAATCATAGTAATAATAAAGGACTCTGTGCCTTTTGGACATTTTTCTCTGAAAACAGGGAGCTCATGATGTATGATACAAACTGAATAGTTGAAAGTGATTTCTCACTCATTGGGGCATTATTATTTATTTTTTGAGATAGAGTCTCACTGTTGTCCTGGCTGGAGTGCAGTGGTGTGATCTTGGCTCACTACAACCTCCACTTCCCAGGTTCAAGTAATTCTCTTGCCTCAGCCTCTTGAGTAGCGGGGACTATAGGTGCCCACCACCACGCCCAGCTAATTTTTTATTTTTATTTTTTTAAAGGCAGAGAGTTTACCAGAATCTATTGGAAAACTGGAGCACAGACTTTGGGGAGACAAGGGAAGTAAAACACAAAGCTGTGCCATGGGAACAGTCTCATGAGAATCGTATCTCCAGACATAATGCCTGCAGCCACCGGCATCTCCGTGGTGCACCTCACCCCAGACCTTGGTACCACATACAATCTCTAACCTCCCCTAAGATGTGAAATGGGACCAAATTTGGCTTCCATACAGGTATAAGGGTGAGTGAAAGGGAAGGGAACTACTGCAAACCTCTCTGCCTTCTGGTAAGAATAGTTTTCAGATTTTGGGCAGCCCAAACAATGCGCACTTTGAAGACCAAACTACCTCTTCATCTTTCTTTCAGTTGGGGTGCTTCCAAAGACATTTCTTGAATTATGCGGGTTTTAGGATCTGTGTTTAAAAGCTCTTCTGGATTTTAGTATTTTTTGTAGAGATGGGGTTTCACCATGTTGGCCATGCTGATCTGCAACTCCTGACCTCAAGTGATCCACCCACCTTGGTTTCCGAAAGTGCTGGGACTGTAGGTGTGAGCCACTGTGCCTGGCCCACTGGGGCATTATTGTTGAAACATTCACCCTCCTCTGCTTCCTGGCACCAGGAAGGAGTGCTCTTCCCCACACCATCCAGGAGCGTGGCAATGTAACATGCTTGGCCAATGAAATGGGAGCAGATGTTAAAGTACCACACCTGACCAGACCTGTGCTCCTTCCCTTCACCATGAGAAAAGGCTCCAGCTTCCTAGGGCCTAAAATAGAAAGATACAACACGGCCCTGGACCTAGCCTGGAGTAGTGCTGCTGAAGGGCTGATCTACAGACCCAAGGGCAAGGATATAGGTTTGCTATTGGAAACCACAGAGACTTTTAGTGGGTGGGCAGGTGGGGAGGGGTGGGGGGAGGGTGCTTATTATACAGCATTATCACAACAAAAGCAAAGACACTCAAGGAGGCCTGACCTTAGCTATTTCTAGCTTACCCTCACTTTTCACACTGCAGTGCACAAGTTCAGATTGTCACTTTGTTTTCCAGATGAGAAGATTGCATCCCAGTTAGATTAAATGCTTTTTATAAGGTCATCTTAGGAAAACAGAGGCCTCCTGTTAGTCAGAATCCATGTGTGCTTCCTGACTTTCAGAATTTAGTTTCCTGTGTTGTTTAAGCATGAGGCTCTCATTGTCTTTGAGGTTAGAGAAGGAACCAAGCAATTTAGTTTTGCCTGTGTCATCTCTGTCAATCCATCAGTCATCTATTTTCTATGTCTCTATCTACCTATCTCTATCATCTATGAATCTAATCTATCTCTATCATCTAATCTATATCTAATCTAAATCCATCATCTATCAATCTCTAACTTATCTATATATATTTCTATCATCTATCTCTATCATATCTGTCATATCTATCTACCTACATACCTACCCACCCACCCACCCTCCATCTGTCCATCCAACTATGTATTTGTTTAAACTCGGAAGACAGAGTCTGAAAGTCGCCTTGTGTTTACTGTTGTGAGGTTGACATTTTAGTTGATCATGTTGAGGTTGGTCTGTCTGCATCTGATTATCTTGTTTCCAGATCCAAGCAGTTGTTAATGAAACAGTTGCTGTTTTGTTGACAGAACATTAATTACGTGATCTTAGGACTCAGTAATTGCACAAGCCCCCTCTGTATACATTACTAATTACATTAGCAATTATATGGCATTTTAAAGACAAAGAAATGACTGAAGCAATTGCAGTGTCACAGGTAACCTGCTGTTAGATTTCAATCACATGCCTAATGTCTCTGTGATGTGCTAAAATAAGTTCTAGTGGATCTTGTGACACGAACTTGAAGAAATGGCCTAAGATTTCCTACCTATGAACTCCCTGCCCAGTGGTAAGCCCATCATCTAGGCAGAGACAATGTGGATAAAATCTCTGTAACTCTCTAAGCCTCATTTTATTTCTCTATTAAAAATAAAAGCAGAGAAAGTTTGGATAAGAAAAAGTAATTTGCTTATTGAACAAATATTTATTGAATACCACTACCTCAGGTGCTAGGAATATGACTTCATGAAGTTTATCATCTTTTGAAGGATAAAGACATTAAGCAACAAATACTCAAATAAATGTCTGTAACAGTCAGGGAAATGCTTGTTAGCAGCTGTAAACACATAACCCCCAAAATTTCTGGCGTTCACTACAATAAAGTTGTATTTCTTGCTCATACCCTACGCAGCTCTTTCCAAATGGTGACTCAAGGGTCCATCCATGGTATGGAATCTTTCTATTATTCTGAGCTCCTTAGTTTCCAGCTGTGTGGACAGAAGAGCCAGTCAAAGATCTTGTGGGAGTTTTAGAGACTAGATCTGGAAGGGGCATACATAAGTTTTCCTATATTCCATGGCTAAAATTGGTCACAGTGCTGCTGCTTTGTTGCACAAAAGGCTGGAAAACGTAGAGGAAAAGGAGAAATGAGCATTTACCCAGTGGCAGCTATCGTGCATAATTATAAATGGTGACCCGTGCTGTAAGGGAATTATAAGTAGTGCAATGACAGCATGCAGTGGGACCACTCACTAATTTTGCATCCAGCACTCATTCCGCCTTCTGCTAAAACTGCCCATATTGCCTTAGGGAAATGACTCTCCTTCATTGTCTAGTTTTGGTGGGGCTGTCATTTAAGTGAGTCTCTACCTCACCCCACTCTCATCAGATGTGGGCATGTGGTATGATTAAGACCAATTAGATTCTTTCCTTGGACCGTAACCTTAACTGGAATGATAAAAAGACACAAAAATGGTTGGATCTGATTCACTGCCACCAAAGTGCTGCAGACAGTCAGTTCTTGTCATCTGGATCCCTGGATCTCAGCTCCTATCCTCTTGAGTCTATTTTTCAGCTTTCCCTTTGAATCTCTGCGTGACCTCAAATTGTTCCAATTAATTTCCTTTCTTCCTGGGTTAACCAGTTGGTTCTGTGCTTGCAGCCAAATAACCTAACTGATTACAGGGGTATAATTTAGGTTATGAGGTTTAGAGAAGGCCTTTGTGAAGAAGTGGTATTTTTGCTGGTAAGTGGAGCATAAGTTGGAGTTAATCAGACAAAGAGTGGAGAAAATTATTTTTAGGGCAAAAGAAGCCACTTATGCAAAGGGCCTGAGGTAGAAAAAGCTTGTAGTGTTTGAGACATGGAGAGCCTGTCTAACTGGAGTCTAGCTCTTTCTCTAGCAGTGAAAGAGAAAACATTATAGGATGAGGCTGGAGAGGTGGGGCAGTAACAGATTGCCCATACTTTGGAATGATATGGATTTTAGATTTTATTCTAAGTGCAACGGGAAGCCATTGACGGTTTTGAGAGGGAAAGGAATATGATCCAATTTACACTTTAAAAAAGCAGCTCAAGCTAGTCTGTTGGAGACAGGTAGGATGGGGTGAGAATTGGAGCAGGAAGATAACCCAGCAGTCTATCAGCTTAGATGGGAGGATGACAGTGGCTTGTCTTGATGACTGGCCAAGAAAATGGAGAAGGGACAGACTTGGGATATGTGTTGGGATCGAACTGACACATCTTGGTGATAAGTAATTTTGTGGAGGCAGGGAAAAGGAGGCATCCAGGATGACTTTCAATTTCCATAGGTAATTGATATGGTTTGGCTCTGTGTCCCCACCCAAATTTCATCTCAAATTGTCATCCCCATGTGTTGATGGAGGGACCTGGTGGGAGGTGATTGGATCATGGGGGCAGTTTTCCCCATGCTGTTCTTGTGATAGTGAGGGAGTTCTTATGAGATCTCATGGTTTATAAGTGGCAATTTCCCCAGGGCATGCTGTCTCTCCTGTCACCATGGGAAGAAGTACCTTGCTTCCCTTCACCTTCTCCCATGATTGTAAGTTTCCTGAGGCCTCCCTAGCCTTGCAGAACTGTGAGTCCATTAAACCTCTTTCCTTTGTAAATTACTCAGTCTCAGGGAGTATCTTTATATCAGTGTGAGAATGGACTAATGCAGTAGTATTTACTGAGATTACAAAAAGAAAGGAGGAATAGGTGAAGGTGGAGGAACTAAGTATTCCTTTTCAACATGTGAAATTGGAATTGTCATGGAAACTTCAAGTGATGAGTCAAATGTCAACACATAGACATGGTGTTCAGAAGAGAAATCTTGGTTAGAGGTATAAGTTTAGATACTATGTGTATAGACATAGTGTTAGAGGCCATGGGAAGCAGTAAACAAAATATTTCTAAAGTCCTTTCAGCTCTGGTAACTTCTAAATCCATCAGCCAGGTGAATAAACACCAGAATTCCACATCTACCTGAACACCTAACAAGCTGGGGACTCTGTTGTATCCCCCAAGCCCTGTGCCCATTAAGGGGCCAACCCATCCTGCCCTCCTCAGCTGGACTACATTAGAACGTCTCCCGCATTCACTAAACTTGTTCAAAGCCTCATGCCCGCATAGTTTCCCTGCATCTTTCTAATCCCTTGCCTTATTTTCTGTAATGAAGCAGCTCCACGAACTTGAAGCTGATTGCATTCCTCTCTAGCAGCCCCTGGCTCCCCTTTGTCCCTGGCACTGGTTCAGGTTTATGGGTTATTTCTGCTTCCCTAGCTGAGCCAGCCTGGTGGCCTCAGAGACACTGCCTTGGTTTAGTTACAACCTTCAAGAAACACCACCAGGCCCCTATATACCTTCATGGTGCCCTGGCCACTGGCCTATCGCTTGCTAGAATGGAGGGTATGGGGTAAAGTGAGGAGACAGAGCAGCAGATGCTGGTCTCTAGGACCCCGGCCTGGTGACCTGAAACTGGAGAAGCTCCCCAGAGGGTGGGAGAGTGTGAGAGGTCCTCCTGACCTCTCCCCTCCCCATAGCCCTGGGTCAGCTTCCTCTGTTTACTGAGAGCACGTATGTGAGGAAAACAGGGCCTGGCTGGGCCGGCGAGTTGGATGTGGGAGAATTTGAACTTTATCAGTCCTGACATTTCTGCCTCAGTATGTGTGATTGTTGTTACACATATGGATTGGATCAAATGAGATAATTTATGCAAAAGCACTTTGAAATTTTTAGAGAGCTATCCAAGATATTGCATGTTGTTATGATTACCATTACACAGGAAAGCCTTTCCCCTTCAATATCACCCAAGTGTTTGATTAAAATTAGGTGGCAGATTGGCAAATCTATAAAGTGCTTTCTTGTGTAGCCTGTCACCTATACCTACAGTGACCATATGGCCTACATCTTCCAGGATGGTGCAGATTTCACATAGTTCTAGTCTTCACAGCCAAGGTGATTTGTTAAATTCCTAACTAAGTCTACTGCAATTATTAAGCCTCTGCAAGACTTTTCTCCAAATATATTCGTGAGAATAAAAACCTGTGTCAGGACAGGGGCGGTGTCTCATGCCTTGTAATCCCAGCACTTTGGGAAGCTGAGGCGGGTGGATCCCTTGAGGTCAGGAGTTTGAGACCAGTCTGGCTAACATAGTGAAACCCCATCTCTACTACAAAAATACAAAAATTAGCCAGGCATGGTGGCACATGCCTGTAATCCTAGCTATTCGGGAGACTGAGGCATGAGGATCACTTGAACTTGGGAGGCAGAGGTTGCAGTGAGCCGAGATTGTGCCATTGCACTCCAGCCTGGGCAACAGAGAGTGGCTCCATCTCAATCAATCAATAAACCTGTGTTAGGCCACGTGTTCAAATTTTTTGAGAGGTACACACTTCTGTGTTTATTATCCATTGCAACAGGGAGTACTCGTAGAACTCAGGGCATCCCTGTTCCTTTGAGGGTCCCGCCTGGGCAGGGGAGGGAAATAAGAGGACAATCAATTTTCCCTGTTTTATAAATGCATGGACTAAAGCCAGAGTTGTCTGTGCATTACCATGGCATCCTGAGGATGGCCACCGGGGGGCCGGGGGGGTGGTTGTTTAGGATTTCAGTGGAAGGGGAGAAGAACAAGGACTGCCCACAGTGTCTTTGACCCTTGTCTGTCTCCTCTGTTGCTCTCTCTCTTGCTTTTGTCATTCAGCCCTTTCCAGTGGGTGGCTCCATCCTGAAGGGTGGGCTGGCTGCAGATGGCTGTTCCAAGGATTCATCTCAAGGAGCCAGCTCACGGTTCCCTCATCACCTGATGGAGGAAGATGGAGCAGCCTGTTGGCCACAGTGAAGGGAAGGGGTTGAGGATAGGGGAATGGGGTTGCATCAGCAAGCAGCTCTTTTGATTCTCCCTGTCTACACATTCTCTATTTCCATTGGTTTTAGGAATAAGCCATGAGCTGAAAGTAAGAGAATAGGATGGACGGCAGGATATGAAGGGGCCACAGCTCTCCATTCCCAGGCTTGGCCCAGTAGGCAGTCTACTGTTGCCTTCAGGTCTGTTCTTCTTTATTTTATCTTATTTTTATATTTATTTATATTTATATTTATATGTATTGATTGAGACAGGGTCTTACTCTGTCATCCAGGCTGGAGTACAGTGGGGTGATCTTGGTTCACTGCAACTTCCACCTCCTGGGCTCAAGCGATCCTCCCTCCTCAGCCTCCCAAGTAGCTGAGATTATACAGGCATATGCCACTACGCTCAGCTTTTTTTTTTTTTTTTTTTTTTTTCGTATTTTTAGTAGAGACGGGGTTTCACTATGTTGGCCAGCCTAGTCTTGAACTCCTGATCTCAAAGTGACCTGCCTGCCTTGGCCTCCCAAAGTGCTGTGATTACAGAGGTGAGCCACCACTCCCAGCTTGCTCTTCTTTAGGGGAGAGAAAGAAGCGTGTGGGTTTCTGCCCTGGCATTTCACTTCTTGATCTGTTCCAAAGTAGCTTCCATCAGGCCCCTGAGACAGATTTCATAAATAGCAGCACCCTTTTCACTGCTTCCTCCCCTTTTCAACACTTGCTGTTTTGGATCAACCTTCACCTAAAATTCTAGCATGGGAGCTGGGAGATATCACCTCTCAGGAGGTGCAGTGGAGAGATCACTTTTAGTTTGTGAGTCAAGAAAATTTGTGAGCAAGAGGCCTTCTCGAAGAAGCACACAGGATTTGGATCTGGAGTTTCAATGAATTCCAGTCTAGACTCTACTACCAATAAGCTGTGTGAGCCAGGGCTGGTCAGTGAACTCATGGGACCTTACTTTTCTTAACTGTACTAGGAAAGAATATTCGTTCCTTTTAGTTCTATGGAAAAGCTCCAAGAACAGGTCACCTTTTGTCCTGGACAGTCTTTACTGAGTTTCACAATTTCAGCTTCTGTATTTCTCATACAGAAATATCATGGTTCACAACTACAATTTTTTTGCTCATGTGAATCAGAGGTTTGATGACTCTTGGAATAAATCCTGATAGGTGCTTGGTATTTTCACACACCTTTTAAATTTTTTCATGGAAACTCATCTTCCGAACAACTCTATAGGGATAAAATGAGATAACATTCACAAAAGCATCTAACAAAGAATGAGGACACCAGATCTCACAGACTCACACTTTTTACTTAAAGTCACTGATATGGTTTCATCGTGTCCCCGCCCAAATATCATCTTGAATTCTCACGTGTTGTGGGAGGGGCCTGGTGGGAGATGATTGAATCATGGGGTCAGGTCTTTCCCGTGCCGTTCTTGTGATAGTGAATAAGTCTCATGATATCTGATGGCTTCATTAAAAGGAATTCCCCTGCACAAGCTCTCTCTTTGCCTGCCACTATCCATTTAAGAGGTGACTTTGCTCCCCGTTGCCTTATGCCATTATTGTGAGGCCTCCCCAGCCAATGTGGAACTGTAACTCCATTAAACCTTTTTCCTGTATAAATGACCCAGTCTCGGGTATGTGTTTATCAGCAGTGTAAAAACAGACTAATACAGTCATCCTGCTCAGAAGTGTCCTAATTATTATTTCAACCCTGGTATCATGACTCCAAGACCAGATGCTCTTCCCAGTACATTGCAGCAGTCCTGTTCCACAGTTGATGTTCTTAAGAGATACATGCACAAAACAAAAAGCTAAAATCCTATTATTCAATAAGTCCCAAGACTCCTAAAATTAAAGGTTAGAGATGAGTAGGTCATTTTGAAAAGTGACTCAACACAGCATTGTTTGACTAGGAAGATGTTTGAAAAGAAGTAACTAAGATATGATAGTCACCATTCTGTTTTTTTATAGCATTACAGATAATTTCACTTCAAACAGTGTGTATTTTATTCTTCAATATTCAGGCTGGCTTTGGGGACTTTGAAGAAAGTCTACAGTGTAGATGTTACAGAAATAAACTCTGTTTTCTGCAAAGGATCTCATCAAAGTCGTTTGGCACAACTCATTCCCCAAAATCACATGTATTCCAATCATGTGGTATAAAAGATCATGGATATACAGGGGGCAGTATTTTGAAGATTGAAAGGAGAAAGAACTAATATTTTTGATTCCTTATATATGCCAGAAAATGAAAGGGGTTGCTTTCACCTATGTTACCTCCTTTAATCTCCATGAACCCACCATGAGGCAGGTAATATTGTTCCAGTTTTGCCAGTGAGAAGACTAAGACTGGGGAGGACGAGGGCTTACTTATGGTTACTTGGCTAGTGAAGAAAGTGGAGGAATCATGCACTGAGCCCTGCTTTCTGGCTTGAACAGATGAGTGTACAGCATTGCAATTTGTTGATGCAAAAAACTCAGGTTGGAAGGTTTTGGGGGAGAATTCAAAAGTTTATGTTGGGCATGTTAAATTGAGCTTTCTGGGAAATATCCAAGTCAGCAGCTGTCTGAACCTCAGAAGAAAAAAATATAAATTTGAGAGATGTCAGCATATAAATGAGTATTAAAAACCAGGCTCAGGGTGAGAGTATAAATTGGCACAACCTCTGTAGAGAGGGGCAACCATATACTGTATCCAAACCAGACACTTTTAAGAGCAAAAGGTGTTGTTATTATTGATAACTACTTTGAGACAATGTCTTTGGCAAATTAGAGCAATTGGACATTCTCTTTATAGAAGATAATCTGGCAAGACCTGAAAATTACAAATGCACAAATGCATTCACCCACTTCTGGGAACTTATCCTACAAATATACTCATGTGTTCAAAATGACACATTTATTAAATATTATATTAATAGTAGAAAAATAGAAACAACTTAAATGTCAATAGGTAGAGGAAAGTCAAGTAAAATATTTACATTAAATATATAATATATATTAAAATATAAATATTAAAATTTATAACACACATATAAACTACCTCTGGGAAAAAACACAAGAAATTGGTAATATTGATTGCCTCCAAAGAAGGAAATTGGATGGCTATGGGACAGTTGTCAGGAGGAAATTTTTCATTTTACCCTTTTGACTATTTTGAATCTTTAATCATGTTAAAATATTACCTCTTCAAGAAAAAAAAAGCCATTCATTTAAAGTTGAAAATCAATAAAAAGTCAAGCTAAACCTTGGCAATCCATAGAAAAAAATGTATTATGGGACTTGCAGTATTTTGTACTTCTTACAAAGTAAGAACTACAAATGCATTACATTATGCAGAAATAGTCTCCACTTTCATGTATGGTAACCAAGATGCCTACTCCCAGATGAACAGAGTGACACTAAATGAAAGATGGCAAAATATCGTCAACCAGCCTTCCCATTTAATACCCGGGAAAGGGATATCTTAGCATCCAGATGGATAGTGACAACCAGCAAAGAGGTTCCATAGACAATTCTAACCAGCAGAAACTAGAAGGGGAGAGATTCCTTCCTGCTCATGGATGAGTGACCAGGAAATGACCACATGGGTCTATAAAAATGTTCTGCAAACATGGAGATTAAGGACATAGAGCCCAAGAGTCGTTGAAAGAGCATGTCACGTTGAAAGAAGGATTTTCTAAATAAAAACAAATTTTATATGGTATCTTCATTATAATCTCAAAACTTCATAAAAAGTTGGTCTCATTGAAACAATATATAAATAATTTAGAAAAAATCCTACTAAAGGATTATGCTGAAATTAAATAAAAAGAGTGGCATGTAAGAATAAGAAGAAACATACACACACACACACCCCAAACCGCAAATTGAAAATCAAAATTAAAAGCAATAAAAAGTTTCAGCCAGGATGGAATGACTGGCACCAGGCTAGTCCTCCCTCCTTTAACAACAAGAAAACTAGACAAAAATATATGAAATATCTCTTTTTTAGACATTGGAAACAAGCAGAGAAGGACTATCACAACGAGAGAAAGGAAACAAATGGCAAGCCCATAATTGCTGTGGCTTTCTGTCTAGAGGCACTTTTTAGTGCAGGATGGAGGAATCCAAGCAGAACATAGCAAGTTGATGAGTTGAGGAAACAGATTGATGTTTAGATGGTATAAGGCGGCTAAGAATTGTGAGAGACTATTGGACACAAGTTGGAGAAAGAGAGAGACAGAGACAGAGACACACAGAGACACAGAGAGATATATCCAGAAATCTGTATCAGGGCTCTTTTGAGTCTGATGCTGAATATTAAGCCACACATATATAGGGTGCAAGTCCATGAGGCCACACAAAATCTACTACTGGAGAGCTGTAAAGATGAACAATTGGCAGAGCTCACAAAGACCTTGAGAGAGATTAAAGTTCTAGCCAGTCAAAGTGGAGAGGCATTGAACACCTGAACATTCAGTAGAGATCCCATAAAGGTCACATCTTAGTGATAGGACTAAATAAACTCTAGTAGCAAGACTATTCTAGATTTTCCCTTACAGAGCTTAAGGAAATCCACAAAGGATTACACTGATCAGCAAGTCATTTAACTGCCTTTCAAAACAAAAATCAATACTCTAAAGAAAGACAACAAAATCCAAACACTTGGCAATGTTATATTCAAGGTATCCAGGATCCAATAAAAAATTACTAGACATACACAGAAGCAGGACTATATGATCAATAACCAGGAGCAAGATCAGTCAACAGAAAGAGATCACAAATTATAGAGATAATGATATTGGCAAGAAAAACCCACAACCCTTCTTTAAAACAGCTATTCTAAATATGTTCAAGGATTTTGAGGAAATCATGAGCAAATAGGGAAAGGAAGATGTTAAAAGGATCAATTTTAGAACTTGAAAACGTGTGATCTGAAATGAAAACATTAACTGAGCTCAGTATCATATACACAGTACAAGAAAGTATCAGTGACCTTGAAGACACAGCAATAGAAACTCTTCAAACTGAAACATAGAAAAAACTGAAAAAAGTGGGCAGAGCTAAGTGACTTGTAGGACACCATCAAATGATCATGTAATTAGAGTTTCTGAAAACTGCACAACATTACTGAGAAAGTTTTTAAAGTATCTAACTAAGTTAGGGATATTCAATGTTTATTTATCAGAAGGCTCAATATTATTAAGATGCTCATCTTCTCAAATTATTCTATAGGGATTCAACACAATCCAAATCTCAGAAGGTGTTTTGATAGAATTGATGAGCTAATTCTAAAATGTGTATATAAATGCAGAGTTTTAAAGTAGCCAAAACAATTTGAAAAAGGACAAAGTTGGAAGACTGATTTCAACACTCACTATAAAGCTCACTAAGACCAGTGTGGTATTGTCATGAAGGTACATATATAGATAATTGAAAAAAAAGAAAAAAAGAAATAGGCCCACACCAAATATATTCTCATTTGATTTTGAAAAATGTGCTAAGGTAACTCAGTGAGAAAAGAATATTCTTTTTAATAAGCTGTGCTGGAATAATGAATATCTTTATTAAGAGAAAAGAAAAAAGGAGGAGGAAGGGAAGGAGGAGAAGTAGTTACACCCTTATTTCAATCCAAACAAAAAAAAATCACTTGAAATCATAATTTAAACATAAAATCTAAAACTTCAAAAGTTCTAGAATAAAATGAAAAAGTCATTATACCATTGGATACATTTGATAATTAGGATACATTTGATAATTTTCAATGTCATTCCTGGCTTTTAATAAAAAATTTTAAACATTGTGGTACAAAAATATTTCTTAGGATGCATAAAGTACTATTCATAAAATTTAAAAGATTGATAAATGAGACTTTACCAAAATTTGAAACATCACCTCTTCCAAAGATATTTCAAATAGAAATGCATAGAAAAAAAATGACCCTCGACCTAAACCTCATGTCTTTCATAAAAATTAACTCAAAATGGATCACAGATTTAAAGACAAACATAAAACTTTACAAGTTTTAGAAGAAAACTTAGGAGAAAATCTTCAGGATCTAGGGTTAGGTGAAGGGTTCTTGATACCAAAAGTATAATCTGTAAAAGGGAAAATGGATAAATTGACCTGATTGAAATTAAAAAATTTGTTCTGCTAAAGATCCTGTTAAAAGGATGAAAAGACAAGCTACCCACTGGAAGGAAATATTGCAAACCACATACCCAACAAAGAACTACTATTTTGAGTATATACAGAACTCTCAAAACTCAAAAGTAAAAAAAAAACAAAAAAACAAAAAAACAAATCCCAAACTCCAAATAGAAAATGAGCTAAGGCTGGGCGCGGTGGCTCACGCCTGTAATCCCAGCACTTTGGGAGGCCAAGGCGGGCAGATCACAAGGTTAGGAGATGGAGACCATCTTGGCTAACACAGTGAAACTCCCTCTGTAGTAAAAATACAAAAAAAAAAAAAAAAAATAGGAAAAAGCCAGTTGTGGTGGTGGGCGCCTGTAAGTTCCAGCTACTTGTGAGGCTGAGGCAGGAGAATGGCGTGAACCCCCCCCCCCAAAAAAAAAAAAAAAGAAAATGAGCTAAAGACATGAAGAGATATTTCACTGAAGATGGTATTTATATGGGAAATAAGCACCTGAAAAGATATTCAACCTTACTAGCAATTGGGGAAATGCAAATTAGAACCAAAATGATTATCACTACATACCAATCACAATGACTAAATTTAAAACACAGTGACAAGACCAAATGCTGGCAAGGATGTGAAGAAATGGGACCACTCACACATTGCTAGTGAGAAGTATAAATTGGTACCAAATTACTAAAAACCTAACAAAAAAGCATGATATTCATAAATTAGACCACAAAACAAAAACAACAGGAACCATATCTAATTCTATGCTATTCAATTTTAAAATTTCAATTTATGCAGAACAGTTTAAAGTGATAATATTGACACAGGTAAAGTAAAAATTCTTAATTATTCAATAAAAATGGGTAAAAAGAAAACTGCTGTCAGTAAATTATCTCCAAAGGGGCTTATAGCCCAGAAGTTTTATGAGCAAGCTTTAAATTTTTTTCAAGAAAAATGATTCTCTCCTGTTATGTAAGCTTGAAAATAACAAAATTATTCCAATTTATCTTACGATTCTGCAGGTCTCTCCAGAACACAAGCTTGGTACTTCGAAAAATGAAAAATATAAACCAATCTTACTTTTGACTAGCAAATCAAATCTAGCAGCTTATTTAAACAAATAATACAGCATAATCAGGAATGTAAAAATAGCTTGATGATGAAAAAATCTATTGATATAATTCATCATCTCTACAAAATCAAAGGAGAATGAATCATGATTCTTACTAGATGCCAAAATACATTTGATAATTTTCAATATCATTCCTGACTTTTAATAAAAAAATTTTTAAAAGATATCTCCTAGCCACAAAGAATAAAAGACTTCCTTAACCAAATAAAGAATATTTATGTCAAATTGGCCAATATCATGTTGAATGGGGAAACCTGGGTATTAAAGTCAGACCTCACCATGTGAGCTTGCCATCGTTATTACTACTTGTTAATATTTTCCTGGCATTCTTAGTCAACAATAACTCAACAAAAAGAAACATGAAGTATAAATATTGGAAAGAAGAGAAAAATTGTTATTTGCCTCAGATGACAAAGACAATATCTTTGATGAGTTTCAATTTTTGGAAACCAAACTCTCCTTATTTTCTGCTTTTGCCTGGTCTTATTTCATCCCTGAGGCAATGAGACACCACCTATTATTTGCCTGAAGGAGGGAGAGAAGGAAAAAGGAGGTACGTTAGGAAGAAAGAAAACAAAAACGAGAAATAGCTCAAAAATATTATATTGTACCTATATACAATATGTGTATATATATAAATATACATAATATATGCACAGACACACGCACAAATCTGCAGAATAGACATTAAAATGTTAACAGTGGCCAGGTGCAGTGGTTCATGCCTGTAATCCCAGCACTTTGGGAGGCCCAGGTAGGAGGATCACTTGAGGTCAGGAGTTCAAGACCAGCCTGACCAACATGGCGAAACTTTGTCTCTACTAAAAATACAAAAATTAGCTGGGCATGGTGGTGGGCGCCTGTAATCCCAGCTACTCAGGAGACTGAGGCAGGAGAATCACTTGAACCTGGGAGGCATAGGCTGTAGTGAGCCAAGATTACGCCACTACACTCCAGCCTGGATGACAGAGCAAGACTCTACATCAGAAAAAAAAAAGGGGGGGGCCCACTTTCCTTTGGGGAAGACCCCTATTCCCCATTCTTCATGTTCCCCACATTAAGGGGCTTCCATGGAGAAATAGGACTTTCACCTTGTGTCACCTGCAGCTTATGCCTCTACCAACCAGGCAGCACAATTTGCCCAGGACAGTTAATGATTTTTGTAACATTGTATTTATTCGTCTCTTCCCTTTTCACTCTCCAAAGTCTCCAAGTCTCCTAGTTTAAGCAATGCATTGGTGTGGTCACCCCACTCATGGCAGCTTTGTTCATGAGAAAAAATGGCTGTTCTTAGGCAGTTTTAAACAAACATGGACTTCAGCAAACTCTAACTGCTAGAGTGAGCAAACAGGCTGCTGGGGTCTTAGTTAAACCCACTTCATGATGGCTACTGTAAGATTTGCCTGGAACTAACCAGGCACAGCGTGACATTGTTGTCTTTAGGCATTAGTAGGCAGAAGTGTGCTTGCAGCGATGTGGATCTTAGCCAGGACTGCAGGCCAAGAGTGTAAGTGGCGTGGACAGCGCATGATCTACAGAGCATAGAGATATCATGCCTGCCTTGGGCCAGCAGGGTGGGCTCAGGTGTCCTGGTGCCGTTCCCCTTCCTGTTGCTTTGTATCTTGTCTGGAGGGGTGAAAAATATGGTTGGATTCACATGGCTTGTTTGCACATTCAAGAATTCACCCCAAATTTGGCTCTCAGTTTGTTAAATATGTCAGCACTGACCGAAATTTTAGATTTCAGGACCCAAATTGTGGCTTACCCCGTAGATCTTTCTCCTTCCTTCAAATATTGCAGGCCTTCTGACAATACTCATTACTGGATTCTGAAAAAACAATCTGCTCAAAAACCTGTTCTTATGGCTGGGGATTTCTTGTGGTTCTGAATTGCATGGAATATGAGGCTGAGGCTATAATAATCTGATGTGTCCTATTAACTCTTTGAACTCTTTAAAAGCTGTGGCTCATGGGAGGCCACATGTCTAGAAGAGGAGCCATTTGTGTTGGACTTGACGTTCTTTGGAATTTTAATTGTACATTAAGGAAATTTGACTTTGGGCTTTTATTCTTCGGAACCTAAACTTTGGACTTTCCTTAGAAGAAGATTTGATTTTTGGACTTCAAGATCTCACTTGGAATTTCCAGACGAAAGGGAATTTGTATTCAAATTTGGTCTCCCCTGTGTTGCTGAAATTCAATTATTGAGTATTTTATATTGTTATTTAATTACATCCCAGAACCTCAAAAAAACATTATATTAGACAATGTAGCAGAACATTTTGGCAGCAGGGAGGGAGAAAAAGACTAGGAAGTGAATTTGCCCTTACATTAGTTAAATTAATATGCTCTTTGGATCCATCCAGAGTCTTCTGAGAGTAATTTCTCAACTGTCCGCCTTCAATCCCAGAAGGATTCTCCAAAGGAACTGTGGCTAGTGTTAGGGGACTGGCCTCAGAAAGATGGGAGTGGCACTGTTAGGACAGAGAGCTCCCCCAGAGAAAATAGCCACAACCTTGGGTGACCATAAGCTTAATGGTTAAACCCAGTGGGCTAGGAAAACAAAGAACTGGGATACTTTAAGAGAAATCACTTTTTATCCTTTCCATTTGCTTTCATGAGTAACACTCCTGCCTCCTTGGATTCTACCCCTCACATACCCAAGAGAAGGAGGGAGTTGTAGCCTTTGGCATATGTGATCTGTTGGGTAGAGTTCATCAGTCGAAAGACTGTTGACGTGAGGGATTTGCTCTCATCCCTCTTGTCTTGTATTCTTAGTTAATGCATCTACTGTGGTCCTAAACTTGCACTTGGATGGGCTGCCCGCCAGGGTCTACACTAGTGTGTGTCGTGTGTGCCTGTGGTGAGTGGGTTGGGCAGGGAATGTTAACAGGCTCATAGCGTACCTCAGCCTTGCTCCCCAATAATGTGTATTAGTAATAAAGTCAGCATTTTCCTCTTCACTTGCCTGACTCCTGTTCTATCCTGTGGTGGTTCTGAACTTGGGCAAGAACAGGCATATTAGTTTCTTTACTCTATAGAGCCCCTAATAACACTCATCTTTAAAGTCTGAATAATAAGCCCCACCGCTACTCCCATCATATACAACTGTATTTAAAGGTTAAGCAGATAATGGATGTAAAAGTATTTTATAAATTGCATATCATTCCGTAGTTTGGTCTATTCTTGTTGTTACTTTTATTAGTTCTAAGATAACCATCACCTACTTTGCTAATGAGAATTTAAAATGACACTGCTCACTGCAGTGTATTCATAGTGTGAATAGCTCCCAAGTCTTGACTTCCTGTTCTGCGCTGGGAACTCAAGATAATTTCTCACTCTGTGCGTTTCTTGCTTTATTGACAACATCACAACTTTTCTCAGAATGTTGGGAAGAATATGAAGTTCCTGGGAAGACATTGAAATGGAGGCCAACAGGAGGCCCTGGGTGTTGTCATTTTTAACCATTTTCCATAAATCAAGAAAAGGGGTCACTTTTGTTATGGCTATTGCCTTATTCAAGGAGAGTTGTAGGCAGGGGCTACTCCTATTCTGTGTTCCTCTTCAAGGTTGGATGGGGGCATACGGTTACCCACTTTCTCTCTTCCAAGTTGATATCTCTGTGTGTCAACTTGCCATTAGCTATTCTGTTGACACCCCCGTGCAGCCACAGCTGCCTGTGAAGCCTATCCCCCAAGCAGAGATAATGAGACAGTGCTACGTATATAACCCGGTCTGATTAGAGTCTCAGATCTTTGCACCTCAACAGCTGTGTGTTGTCACCAATGGAAATTTTTAACTCGTCTGCCAATTCCCTGGTTGCCCAAATAAGTGGCTGAAAGAGTGGCTGCTGTTCCATCGTTTATTAGAACGGAATTTAGGTTCTGATAAACCCTAATGCTGAAAATTAGCTCCGAGGAAACTGCGACTGTGGTTCTTGGTCTCTGGCTGATAGGAACAAGTTAGAATGTATTCAGGTGGGTTTTTTTATCCTGTAGCCAGTTCAGCACTCAAATTACTTCTGAGCTATTTTTAAAAACGTAATAGGACCAATACTTAGGAGAGCCAGATGCAGTGTGAGGAGGATCAGAAAGCATCTATTACAGGCTCGACATTCGCTCTCCCACAAAGCCTCAGATGATATTGGAAAAGCTCTTCCTGGTCTTCCCGGCGGCTTAACCACGTCGCTGGAATCCTCAGGGTGCTCGCAAAACTTGCCATGGATGGAGAAGCCATTTTAGCTCGTGGAGTGATGTTGGAATTAGCCTTTTGACATCGGCAAAGTCACGGGCGTCATTGGCTTTTCAGACAGTTACATTGAGATGTCGCCCCCGGGACTATAGGTGCTCAATCTACCCTTTCAAAATGTTGGCGCCTGAGCCTTCTTTCTGAGATCTCCAAAGAAAGAGGCTTCACATTTTTGGTAGCGCGTTCAAGCATCTCATACCCGTTTCAGAAAAAGACAGCTATTTTTCAAGTGCATTCTAGAATTTTTCTTCTTGTTCTGCTATCGTGGAGCGTGAAACCTCTTTTCATCTCCACTGTCTTCTGATTCCTCACGCAGGATTCTCGGAGGTTGTCATTGGTTCCACTCCCTTGGCTTTTTCCTTTTCAGACTAAAATAAGCAACGGACCGAGCAGAATACACTGTGTTCCCTGCTGGGGAGCAGAAAGGAAGAGGAGGAGGCCACTGAGGGAGGATGGACGATGCAGCCCCTGGCCTCATTGGAACGTGCCATCTAGTGAATAATTTCTTCCTTTTTTCCCCCAGCAGGAGAAGTTGTCTTTTTTTCTCCCCAGAGCTGTTGCTCATTTTGGCCATGTCTTTCCCAAACCTTTCCAAGTTCTCTCAATTCTTTCTTCATTTCCAAAGCTCAGCTTGAATCTAGCACAGAAAAACAATAATCTTATTTTAAAAGATTTTTAAATTCAAAAACTATAACGTCTTGCTTATAGTATTTTTAAATTACAGTGGGAAACAAGAGTATTGGTGGCAGGGCTGGATTCTGGCTCTGTCACCACCCGACTCTGGGACTTCTGCCAACGTCCCTAACCTGTCTCAGCCTCAGTTGCTGGTAAAACGTGGATAGCAACAGCCGATTATGGGCTTGGTAGGAGCATTAGAGGCTAAGTGTGGGAGCCTCCTTGCACTTACTGATTTCTTTTTTTTAAATAGAAAATTAAAAATATCTGAATCCTATTGTCTTTTTTTGAATTAAAATGCACAGGCCCATGGTTTTCATAAACAGCAGTAGTGTACACACAGTCTGTTCATTTCTAGCCCTTCCTAGGCGGGGCTGAGTCTGTCCTTCCAGCTCCCACAGCCCCTGGCTCATGCCTGTTCCCCAGGAGGGGTCATCTTGTAGCCATGTGTTGATAAACCTGCCACTTCCATGCATAGTGAGGCTCTCTAAGCAATGTCGAGCTGTCCACTCATCTGTGCACTTGTGTGCTGGCCTTGCCGCTTATGAAGTGCATTCATCTGGCTGTAGAAAGTGGTATGATAAGATAATGGAGACAAGGAAGGGGGAGGGGGTGGAGGGGGGAGAATGATGAGAAATCGATTAGTGGGTACAATGTACATTATTCTGATGATAGATACCCCCAAAGCCCTGTCTTGATCACTACGAAATCTATGCATGCAACACAGTTGCCCTTGTACCCCATACATTTGTACAAATTAAAAAATAAAGCATGTTCACAGGCACTGTGACATTATTATCTCATTTCATTCTTACAGCAATGCCATGAGCTAGTTCCTTAGGCCCATTTTACAGATGATAGAATGAGCTTAGAAAAACCAAGTCATTGTTTCATGGTCAAAAAGCCCATGAACTAAGTCACTTGAATGTGAATCTCAACTTTTTTTTTTTAAGGTGAATTTTGTGTTTCTGTCACCTCTCAGCCCCACTGTCCCAGCGTTCTCTGTTTCCTGCATCTGGCACTATCTCTTTTACACACACAAACTCAACACCCTCCTCTGTAGCCAGGAACTTAAATCATCCCCAGGTAGGCCTGAGATGCAAGAGGGAAGGCCAGGTGAGGATAGAGTGAAGGGGCGGCTGTCAGCAAGTCAAGGAGAGAGGCCTCAGAAAAAACGAACTCTACTGACACTTTGATCTTGGACTTCCAGGTACCAGAACCATGAGAAAATAAATTTCCGTAGTTGTAGCTTCAAAAAAACCGTCATCTCCAGGTAACCTGGAAGCTCCAGTAATCACCGGGTTTGTGAATTCCTGGAGTGCCATTCACATCGCTGCCAGCTCTGATGGAGGAATCAGGGTACAAGACCATGACCTGCCCAGAGAGTGCCAGGGTGGCCCTGGGAGCCTGGCCAGCCTCTCTTCTTGGCTAACTCTGGGCACCAGAACCTTGTCTAAAATAATTCTGTAGTAGCTATAGAAACATCTTGAGTGGTCTTATACTCCCAAACATCATGTAGACAAGAAAAGTATAGCTAAGAATGGCTGAAGCCACTCAGTGGAGCGGACTCCTGGTCCATGGCCATGAATAAATCCTTATAGTGGCTCCTGACGTGACATCACACTTTCTCTTCCCCACAGCTCTCAGCAAGTGCACATAACAAGCTGGTCTTAATGCTCACCTGGACCATAGCTTTTTTGTACATTTGCCTGTTCTCCACTGTGTGTCTATGTTGTCCTCCTTGTCCATCCTGTGACATACCTGAGTGCTTTTCCTAAGCCTTTGCTGATGGATGGACTTGCTCAAGGTTCCGTGTGAGCACAAGCTTCCTGCCTGAGTTCTTACAGAAGCATGGTTGACACCCCTGTGCTAAGAAATTCTTTCTGCTTACCCATCTCTCAGAGGGAAACAGCTCTTTCTGTTGACTTTTGACCCTATAGTTTTATACTTTGGTTGACCCTGGAAGCTTGTGTTCTCTGACCAGCTGTGCTTTTGCTATAGGGAGAGGACAGATGCTCTGTGTCCCACTCCTTTAGGACAAAACATTGGTTCCAAGATAAATTGATTTCCGAGTGCTCGCAAGCAAGGATACCACAACACTGTCTCTATCAGCATTCTTTCTTCTGATAGAATACTGGATTTTCACTGTTTTCCTACTTTATCTCCAGGGATGTATGGGCTCACTGTGTGTCCAGAGAGCAGTTTCTTGCCGGCATCTTCACCTGAAGTAGAGGAGGAACAGGATGCCCCCAGAGTCCTTGAGCGTGGGCCTGCGTCCACTGGGGGCAGGGTGTTCCTTTCCATCCCCCGACCTTTGGGCCGCCTAAGGACACCAGGTCAGGGGTAGGAGGAAGAGAAACCATGGAGGCAACATAAGCCACATCTGTACTGAGCCTCAGACAGTTTCCTCTTTGGCTTTGTCTTTCTGTGTCTCTTAAAGATAACACTTAATAAGGTAGAATTGACGTATAATAATCTGCACCTACGTAAAGTGCACACTTTGGTAAGTCTGGGCCGTGTAAACACCCATGACACCATCACCGCAATCAAAATCAGGAATATGTTCTTCACCCTCAGAAGTTTCCCCAATCCCACTGTAGATCAGTTTGCAGTTTCTAGAATTTTATATAAATAGAATCATACAGTATCTAGTGTTTTAAAAATTATTGATATGTAATTTACATACAATAAAATTCACTTGTTTTAAGTATGTATATTCATAAAGACTCTCCAGAGAAACAGTGACTTTGTGTGTGTGTATGTGTGTGTGTGTGTGTGTGTGTGTGTGTGTAGAAAGGGAAGAAAATATTCAATTTTGTAAAGGAATTAGCTCACAAAATTGTGGGGTCTGAAATTTGTAGGGCAGGCCAGCAGGCTGAAAACACAGGCAGGAGGTGATGTTACAGTCTTGAGATAGAATTTATTTTCTTGGAGATCTCAGATTTTGCTCTGAAGACTAATTGATTGGGTGAGGCCCACCTACATTACTGAGGGTAATCTTTTTATTTAAAGTTGTGCCACCATCATCCCAATCTAATTTTAGAACAGTCCCATGACGCCAAGGCCTTAAACACTTTTTCCTTTGGATCTATCTTTCTGTGTTTCTTTTTTACCATTAAGGTCATCAGTACAAGAGTACTAGACACCTCTAGTCTATTTCTTCAGTTCTTCTAATCTCGTTTTATTTTTTTCTTTATTTCCTCTAACAAAGTGGGATACATGTGCAGAACGTGCAGGTTTGTTACATCGGTATATATGTGCCATGGTGGTTTGCTGCACCTATTGACCCAACCTCTAAGTTCCCACCCCTGACCTCCACCACCGCAACAGGCCCTGGTGTGTGATGTTCCCCTCTCTGCGTTCATGTCATCTCAATGTTCAACTACCACTTATGAGTGAGAACATGTGGTGTTTGGTTTTCTGTTCTTGTGTTAGTTTACTGTGGATGATGGTTTCCACCTTCATCCATGTCCCTGCAAAGGACATGATCTCATTATGGCTGCATAGTATTCCATGGTATGTACGTACCACATTTTCTTTATCCCATCAGTCATTGATAGACATTTGTGTTGGTTTCATGTCTTTGCTATTGTAAATAATGCTGCAGTAAACATACATGTGCATGTGTCTTTATAGTAGAATGATTTATAATCCTTTGGGTATGTACCCAGTAATTGGATTTCTGGGTCAAATGGTATTTCTGGTTCTATGTCCTTGAGGAATTACCATACTGTCTTCCACAATGGTTGAACTAATTTACATTCCCACCACCAGTGTAAAAGCATTCCTATTTCTCCACAGCATCACCATCATCTATTGATTTCTGACTTTTTAATCGCCATTCTTACCGGCATGAGATGGTATCTGATTGTGGTTTTGATTTGCATTTCTCTGATGATCAGTGATGTTGAGCTTTTTTTCATGTTTGTTGACTGCGTAAATGTCTTCTTTTGAGAAGTATTCATATTCTTTGACAACTTTTTGATGGGGTTGTTTATTTCTTGTAAATATGTTTAAGTCCCTTGTAAATTCTGGATATTAGACCTTTGTCCAATGGGTAGATTGCAAAAATTTTCTCCCATTCTGTAGGTTGCCTGTTCACTGTGATGCTAGTTGCTTTTGCAGTGTGGAAGCTCTTTAGTTTGATTAGATCCCATTGTCAATTTCGGCTTTTGTTGCCATTGCTTTTGGTGTTTTTGTCATGAAGTTTTTGCCCATGCCTATGTCCTGAATGGTATTGCTTGTGTTTTCTTCTAGGGTTTTTATGGCTTTGGGTTTGATATTTAAGTCTTTAATCCATCTTGAGTTAATTTTTGGATAAGGTGTAAGGAAAGAGGTCCAGTTTCAGTTTTCTGCATATGGCTAGCCAGTTTTCCCAGCACCATTTACTGAATAGGAAATACTTTCCCCATTGCTTGTTTTTGTTAGGTTTGTCAAAGAATAGATGTTGTAGATGTGTGGTGTTATTTCTGAGGTCTCTGTTCTGCTCCATTGGTCTATGTGTCTGTTTTACTACCAGTACCATGCTGTTTTGGTTACTGTAACCTTGTATTATAGTTTCAAGTCAGGTAGCATGGTGCCTCCAGCTTTTTTCTTTTTGCTTAGGATTGTCTTGGCTACACAGGGCCTTCTTTGATTACATTTGAAATTTAAAATAGATTTTTCTAATTCTGTGAAGAATGTCAATGGTAGTTTGATGGGAATAGCATGGAATCTATAAATCACTTTGGGCAATATGGCCATTTTCATGATATTGATTCTTCCTATCCATGAGGATGGAATGTTTTTCCATTTGTTTGTGTCCTCTGTTATTTCCTTGAGCAGTGGTTTGTAGTTCTCCTTGAAGAGGTCCTTTACATCCCTTGTTAGCTGTATTCCTTGGTATTTTATTCTCTTTGTAGCAATTGTGAATGGGAGTTCATTCATGATTTGGCTCTCTGCTTGCCTATTGTTGATATAAAGGAAGCTTGTGATTTTTGCACATTGATTTTGTATCCTGAGACTTTGCTGAAATTGCTTATCGGTTTAAGGAGTTTTGGGGTTGAGGTGATGGGGTTTTCTAAATATTAAATCAAGTCATTTGCAATCAGAGACAATGTGACTTCCTCTCTTCCTATTTGAATACCCTTTATTTCTTTCTCTTGCCTGATTGCCCTGGCCAGAACTTCCAATACCATGTTGAATAGGAGTGGTAAGAGAGGGCATCTTTGTTTTGTACTGGTTTTCAAAGGGAATGCTTCCGGCTTTTGCCCATTCAATATGATATTTGCTGTGGTTTTGTCATAAATAGCTCTTGTTATTTTGAGATATGTTCCATCAATACCTAGTTTATTGAGAATTTTTAACATGAAGGGAAGTTGAATTTTGTCAAAGGCCTTTTCTGCTTCTATTGAGATAATCATGTAGTTTTTGTCTTTGGTTCTGTTTATGTGATGGACTACATTTATTGATTTGCATATGTTGAACCAGCCTTGCATCCCAGGGATGAAGCCAAATTGATCATGGTGGATAAGTTTTTTGATGTGCTGCTGGATTCGGTTTGCCAGTATTTTATTGAGGATTTTTGCATTGATGTTCATCAGAGATATTGGCCTGAAGTTTTCTTTTTTTGTTGTGTCTCTTCCCAGTTTTGGTACCAGGATGATTCTGGCTTCATAAAATGAGTTAGGAAGCAATTCCTCCTTTCCAAGTTTTTGGAATAGTTTCAGAAGGAATGGTACCAACCCCTCTTTGTAGAATTCTGGTAGAATTCAGCTGTGATTCTGTCTGATCCTGGGCTTTTTTTGGTTGGTAGGCTATTCATTACTGTGTCAATTTTAGAACTTGTTATTGGTCTTTTCAGGGAGTCAACTTCTTCCTGGTTTAGTCTTGGTAGGGTGTATGCCTCCAGAAATTTATTCATTTCTTCTACATTTTCTACTTTATTTATGTAGAGGTGTTTATAGTATTCTCTGATGGTAGTTTGTATTTCTGTGGGGTCAGTGGTGATATCCCCCTTATTATTTTTTATTGTGTCGTGTCTATTTGATTCTCTCTCTTACTAGTGTAGCTAGCAGTCTACCTATTTTGCTAATTTTTTAAGCTCCTGGATTTGCCAATTTTTGGAGGGTTTTTTTATGTCTCTATCTCCTTCAATTTTTCTCTGATCTTGGTTATTTCTTGTCTTTTAGCTTTTGGATTAATTTGCTCTTGCCTCTCTAGCTCTTTTGATTGTGATGTTAGGGTGTTGATTTCAGATCTTTCTAGCTTTCTGATGTGGGCATTTAGTGCTATAAATTTCCCTCTTAACACTGCTTTAGCTGAGTCCCAGAGATTCTGGTACGTTGTCTCTTTGTTCTCATTGGTTTCAAAGAACTTGCCGATTTCTGCCTTAATTTCATTCTTAACCAAGGAGTCATTCAGGAGCAGGTTGTTAAATTTCCATGAAATTGTGTGCTTTTGAGTGAGTTTCTTAATCATGAGTTCTAATTTGATTACACTGTGGTCTAAGAGACTGTTTGTTACAATTTCAGTAGTTTTTCATTTGCTGAGTGTTTTACTTCCAATTATATGGTTGATTTTAGAATAAGTGCCAGGTGGCACTGAGAAGAATGTATATTCTGTTCATTTGGGGTAGAGAGTTCTGTAGATGTCTATTAGATCAGCTTGGTCCAGAGCTGAGTTCAAGTCCTGAATATCCTTGTTAATTTTCTGTCTCGTTGATTTGTCTAATACTGACAGTGAGGTTTTAAGGTCTCCCACTATTATTGTATGGGAGTCTGAGTCTCTTTGTAGGTCTCTAAAAACTTTTTTTATGAATCTGGGTGCTCCTGTATTTGGTGCATAAATATTGATAATAGTTAGTTCTTCTGGTTGAATTGTTCCCTTTACCATTATGTAATGCCCTTCTTTTCTGGTTTAAAGTCTGTTTTGTCAGAGACTAGGATTGCAAGTCCTGCTTTTTTTGCTTTCCATTTACTTGGTAAATTTTCTTTCATTCCTTTATTTTGAGCTTCTGTGTGTCTTTGCACATAATATGGGTCTCCTAAATACAGCACACCAATGGGTCTTAATCCTTATCCAATTTGCTGGTCTCTGTCTTTTAATTGGGGCATTTAGCCCATCTACATTTAAGGTTAGTATTGTTATGTGTGAATTTGATCCTGTCTTCATGATACTATCTGATTATTTTGCATACTAATTGATGCAGTTTCTTCATAATGTCATTGGTCTTTATATTTTTGTGTGTTTTTGCAGTGACTGGTACTGGTTTTTCCTTTCCATATTTAGTGCTTCCTTTAGGAGCTCTTGCAGGGCAGGCCTGGTAATGAAATCTCTCAGCATTTGCTTGTCTGGAAAGGATTTTATTTCTCCTTTGCTTATGAAGCCTAGTTTGGCTGGATTTGAAGTTCTGGGTTGAAAGTTCTTTTCTTTAAGAATGTTGAATATTGGCCCCCAGTATCTTCTGGCTTGTAGAGTTTCTGCTGAGAGGTCTGCTGTTAGTCTGATGGACTTCCCTTTGTAGGTGATCTGGCTTTTCGCTCTGGCTGCCCTTAAGAGATTTTCCTCTTAGGTCATTTCAAGGTTGAAATGAAGATTTCAACCTTGGAGAACATGAAGGTTACATGTCTTGGGGTTGATCTTCTTGTGGAGTATCTTAATGGTGTTCTCTGTATTTCCTGAATTTGCATGTTGAGCCTCTCTTGCTAGGTTGGGGAAGTTCTCCTGGATAATATCCTGCAGTGTGTTTTCCAGCTTGTTTCCATTCTCTCTATCTCCTTCTGGTACTCCAATCAGTCATAGGTTCAGTCTTTTTTGTGAAGTCCCATATTTCTTGGAGGCTTTGTTCATTCCTTTTCATTCTTTTTTCTCTCTGCTTGTCTGTATGTTTTATTTCAGTAAGGTGGTCTTCAAACTCTGATATGCTTTCTTCTGCTTGGTCAATTAGGCTGTTGATACTTGTGTTTACTTCACAAAGTTCTTGTGCTGTGTTTTTCAGTTCCATCGGGTTGTTTATGTTTCTCTCTAAACTGTTATTTTAGTTAGCAATTCCTCTAACCTTTTATGAAGGTTCTTAACTTCTTTGCATTGTGTTAGAACATGCTTCTTTAGCTCATTGTAGTTATTACCCGTCTTCCGAAGCCTACTTCCGCCAATTCATTCATCTGATCCTCTGTCCAGTTCTGTATGCTAGATGGAGAGACATTGCAATCATTTGGAGGAAAAGAGGCACTCTGGCATTTTGAGTTTTCAGCAGTTTTTCATTGATTCTTTCTCCTCTTTGTGAGTTTGTCTTGTTTTGGTCTTTGAGACTGCTGACCCTTGGATGTGGTTTTTGTGGGGGCCTTTTTGTTGTGGTTGATGCTGTTGTTGTTGCTTTCTGTTGGTTTTTCTTTCAGTAGTCAGGTCCCTCTTCTGTAAGGCTGCCGCAGTTTGCTGGGGGTTCACTTTAGGCCCTATTCATCCAATTCTTTCCCAAGCCTGGAGATGTCACTTACGGAGCTGGAGAACAGCAAAGATGGGTGCTTGCTCTTTCTTCTGGGACCTCTGACCTCAAGGAGCACCAACCTGATGCCAGTAGGATTGCTCCTATATAGGGTGTTTGACAACCCCTGTTGGAAGGTCTCACCCAGTTGGGTAGCACAGGGAGCAGGACCCCTTTAACGAAGCACTTTGTTCTTCATTTCTTGGTGGAGAGGGTGTGTTTCACTGGGGGGAAACCTGCTCATCTGGGCTGCCTGGATTCCTCAGAACTACCAGGAGGAGAGGTTAAGTCTGCTAGTCCACAGAGACTATGGCCACCCCTCCCGCTAGGGGGCTCATGCCCAGGGAGATCTGAATTGTGTCCCTGATCCTCTGGCTGGAGTTACTGGAAATCCTGCAGGGAAGCCCCACCCAGTGAGGAACAATGGGTCAGGGTTAGTTCTGAAGAGACACTCTGGCCACAGACTGCCACAGCCGGTGTGTTGGGCTGTGAAGACAAGTCTTGGGGCCAAGCTGTCCAGTCTCCCTGGCTCCAACAGGAGAAAAGTATAGCCTGGAGCTATAGAAATGAGTGCTGCCCTTCCCCCGCCCAGGGAGCTTAGCATGTTAGGCAGTTGTGAGTCCCAGTGCTGGCTGCTGTCTCTCCCCCAAGGAGCTCAACCGGCTTAGACAGCAGGCAGCCATAGATGATGTTGGTCGCCCTTCCACTGGGGAGTTCAGTTAGGCTTAAGCAGATTCCAGCTGAGAGGCTGTAAGCATGTATGTGTTCTGTGGTTGGGATGCTAGGCCCTGGTGGCGTGGGTTCCCAAATGGGATCTTCCGATCCATGGATTGCACAGGTCCATGGCAAAAGCATAGTTTCCATGGCTGGGTAGCACGGGTAGCATGCTTACTCACCACCTCCTTTGGCTGTGGGGAGGAGGTTTCCCTTCCCGGTGTGGTTCTTAGGTGTGCTGCTGCAGCACACTGTTCTTCCTTCTCTCCATGGGTGACACCAGCCCTCTAGTCAATTTTGAGGAGAGAACATGGATACTTGGTTGCTGGTGAAGGATTCACACACTTACTATGTTTTTTTTTTCCAAAGGGAGCCTCCGAACATTGTTGCTTCTGGTCGACCATCTTGGCCCTGCCCCCACCCTAATCTCATTTTAGGAAGACTTTTCCATATTTGCCTACTGATGATTTATTACTTATCTGTGTGGTAGAATTGAAAAACAATCCCTTTTTAACAAAGTTTGATTTCTTCATTTACGTTTAAGAACATTGAATTCTACTGATGTGTGTTGATCCCTTCTCTGTCACTTGTGTTCATAGGAGTCACCTCATTTCATTCTTACCCTCACAAGATAAGGAGAAGTTGGCCCATTTTTGCAGAACAAGGAAGGGAGTCTCAGGCCAAGAGCTGACACAATCAAGAGTTCAACTGAGATTTGAAAGTAGCCCTTCTGATTCTAAGTCCTTCCACTGCAGCCCAGCTGCCTGCTTCAGACATAAGCTACCCTATGTGCTTAAAAGAGCCCCATACAGCATCGTGTGCATGTGACTAAGCCTTGCTGGGGGAAAGGATACCTTGTGAAGGTCTCTACTGCATGGAGGTTGGCACAACAGGCAGGCTCACCTGGCATTTCCACCCATGCTTGAGACAGGACACCAAAAAAGGGCACTTCTTAAAGAAATATGGAAAGATAGATCCAAGGGAAAAGGCATTTAAGACCTTGGGGTGATGGAGCTGTTCACAAATTAGGTTGGGATGGTGGTGGCACAACTTTCGTAAGTAGACTGCAACTATTAAATTGTGTATTCTATGTTGGTTTTGTGTGCCAACCTGGCTTGGCTCTTAGTACTCATGTAGTTTATGTCGTTTTCTTTGTTACCATTGTTGGAGTCACTGGTTTTTGGAAACCAGGTTGGAACATGTTGGGGAAATCATCCTTCCCAGGCCTATCCCTCATCTTTTTATTGCATCTTCTTAGCTCCCTTGCATCTCCTCCAGCTGCTGCCTGTGCCACAGGCGCCTTCTCCTCTGCCACTCTGATGAACCTCGAGGTGCGGTTCCACTTTGTGCTATCATTTCCTGTGGGTGGATGCCATCAATCTCGTCTCCTGTGTTCTAATGAACCTATAGCCCCCGTCCACTCCCAACATCAAAATATGTCCTACAGGTTAGAATTTTGGTGCTACTTCTGATTTCTCTTTGACTGCTCCTTCCTGTGTCCAAGGTCTCTCAAAATTCCCTAACTGAACTTTCCATGGTACTCAGTTCCATGCCAGAATGGACTGCTATACTAGGAAACCTTTCTTCTATTCTCTATTGGAAGATCAAATCTATGCCATGCCCTGTCTTCATTTGATCTCTTCTTCCACTCTCTGACATTCCTACTTAAAACAGTAAGAATAAAAACAAAGAATTAAGAAAGAGTATGGAAGCTATCCATGCAAATTAGCACAGGCTTACAAATTTGGGGGTCCTTGGGCCATGATTCAACATAGAAGAAAAATTTAGCCTGACATATAAGCATTTTCTTAGGCATCTGGACAACCTCTTCCCTCATCAGCATGCCAACCCTGCCAAGTCTAAAGAAGGGGTCAGTTTTGTAAAATCCTTACTATGCAGGAAGATATTTCTATTCAGTTTCCCTGCAAAGGCAGAGGTAAGTTTCCCAGAAGAGCTGGTTAATTTCTTTGCTCACCTCCTGCACACTCAGTGAATTCAAGGAAGTGATAGATTCTTGGGCCTCCGCCCACGCGTACAGGTGTAAGGACAATGGATAGAAGAACCAGTTGCTTTAAGTTCTTAAGAAAATGAAGACACCACAGCCATCACTTCATAGGTGACTTTTGTGCCTTATGCCATAGAAATCTGTATGTCCTGGATTTTCCAGGACAACTCCAATTTCAGAAATATTTATACTTGTCAAGTCATAATTTCTTACTATTGGCTAACAAAATATGATCACCTTGGTTACAGGTGAGCCTGTGTTATGTGAGGTTATTGTCCTAACTAATTTTTCTTGGATGGCGTCAAACATGACTGAGTTCTACCAAACTGTATACTAAATGAGTCATATTATTGAGATGATACGGTGCAGTTACCAGGTGGTTCTGCTAATAATTAGAAACACATTTCTATATTTCATAGGACCAAGGAAAGGAAAACATCACCAGGAAAATGTTACATGTGGGGACAATTATTCAATAGGCCCTTGGCTGGGATTTGTGGATATGAACATAATTCAGAGGTAAAAGTAAAATACTGGAATAACACATGGAGGTTTCTTCTATTGGTACAGAAGTACAGAACACAGGAATCAACATGCAGCCAAGTCTTGAGTATTCAAGGAATGATGACCCAATTTGTCGATTACTAAGACTTTTCCTCCCTTTTCTCATTCTCATAGTTCAGTGATCCTCAAATCTGAGTAATATATTTCCAAATTAAGAATTTAGAATTAAGAAAAAATTTTTTTAAACTTTAAAAAGCTGTGGTGTTTCTTAAATTATTTGTAAATTATTTGGAATTGTATTAAAATTTGCACAAAGCTAAAATTTAAGATTCAATTCAAATGTTTTTATATATGTTTGTTTCAATAAAAATAATTCACAAAGTAAAAACCATGAGAACCACAAAATCAATAAGTTCAATATTAACAACAATTAATTTACAGTGATGGATGATGTTTTGCTGAAACAACAGGGGAAAGTGTAATCTTCCCATGTGATCAGGAGCAATGGAGAACCAAATACTGGAAATCGGTGTTGGAGATCTACAACTTCCAGCTCCTCCACTAGGACATAATGCTTTTTTCCTAGGGTTCTGTCGGCCCCAGCTTGGGGAACACTGCTTTTGCCATTAATGTAGAACTGATTTTCTTCTCCTAAGATCTGCCAGGGAAAGGAGACAATGTGAAACCAAAATCCACCAGATACCCTTGTTGTTGCTAAAGGGAATTTAGGGCTATTTGTAGGTTTCAATTAGATACAATTTTGACCTCCTTTCTGGTTTCTCATTACCATGGCTATTAGAGCGGGGGTCCCCAATCCCTAGGCCATGGACTGGTACCAATCCATGGCCTGGTAGGAACAGGGCCACACAGCTGGAGGTGAGCAGCAGGTGAGCGAGTAAAGCTTCATCTGTATTTACAGCCACTCCCATCTCTTGCATTACTGCCGAGCTCTGTATCCTGTCAGGTCAGTGACAGCATTAGATTCTCATAGGAGCACAAACCCTATTGGAACTGCATATGTGAGGGATCTATGTTGGGTGTTCCTTATGAGAATCTAATGCCTGATGATCTGTCCCTGTCTCCATCACCCCCAGATGGGACCATCTAGTTGCAGGGAAACAAGCTCAGGGCTTCCACTGATTCTATATTATGGTGAGTTGTATAATTATTTAGTCATATATTATTAATACAATGTAATAATAGAAATAAAGTGCACAATAAGTGTAATGCACTTCAATCATCCAAAACCATCCCCTTCTTCTGGTCCATGGAAAAATTGCCTTCCACGAAACTGGTCCCTGGTGCCATAAAAGTTAAGGATCACTGTGTTAGAGCATTATCCATCTATTGCCTCTTCAAGATTGCCTGCCTACTGCATTGGACTGGCTATAGCACAGCAGGCAGACACATGCCTTTTCCAGAGACTCCCACATTGATTTCTGAATGACAGGAACACATCCATTAGGCCTGCCTTACATTGTAAGTGGATCCACTTGAAGGAGCAGCCAACCCATGTATTGTGATGTAAATGGTGCTGTTCCACACTCAGCACTTTCATCTTCTAAGTGTTTCACAAACACTGGCTAATTAATAATCCTCTTTTCTGTGCTGCCAGGGAGGAGTTGTAAGGAAAGAGTGATGGGTGGCTTTCCAGATAAACACATGTTAATTTTTTATCCCAGGCTAAGGGGAAAGAAACAAACATATAGAGCTGAACACTTACTGTGTCTGCCACTATGACATTCATTATTGTATTTAAACCTCACAACGTTCTTGGCAGGCAAAGACTCTTGGCATAAAGGTCTTCTTATCACCATTTTTACAGATGGTGAAATTGCAGCTTGTAAAGATAATTATAGTGAGGGATGGAGGTAGGATTTGAACTCATGTCTGTTGGTTTCCAATGCTCACACCCATTCTGCTACTCCACAGTGCAAAGAGTGGAAGTTTAGCATTTCCACTGTATTAGTCATTATCATTATTATCAATAAGTATTATTTATATTTAATGACCATAATATTTCAAATTTATGTAGCCCTAATCTTTGGGACACTTAGAGTGCTATGCAACTATTCTGCTCTTGCTCAGTTCAGAAGTGGTGATATTTGGATTTTGTATTAAAAGTCATTTTGGTCTCATTCTTGTTTTAAGAGCAATTTTTCATGGGTTCAAACTCTTGGACTTGGGAAAATCTGGGATTGAAAACAATGTTTGCTTTGTCCTCAAAAGTCATAGCCATGACACACCAGATGTTCTAGTCTCTGATAAAAAATTCTTGTTAACTTTTAATAGAAGAAAATGGACTGGTGGTTAGGACACATCTTTTACTTTTTTTTTTTTCTATTGCTTACAAAGACCTGGGACTGTGGTTTCTCCTGGCTATGCCACTCACTTCCAAGCACTCTGAGTGCTTGGGAGCTATTTCCTGGGTATGGGGCCCATTGTTCTAACCTAATTTTTACTGTTGGATCAAATAATATCCGTGGCCAAATAATGGTCCTATTGCTAGTCACTCTTTTGTCCGCAAATGAACTAGAATGAAACCGTATCTTGACTGCTTTCCTTTTTAGCACCCATGAGATAAGCAAGCGGGGCTGTTGAGAGGAAGATGTTAACTGACCCCCAAGGCAGGACCAGGTGCTGACATCCTGCTCTTTCAAAGATGATGAACCAGAGAATGCTGTGTCACTGCTTGTTCCATTCCCTTGCTGGTACCGGCAAGTGGGAAAGCTGGGATTCAAATCCAAGTCTGTGTCTCCAAAAGCCCATGTTGAAGCTGCTCTTGTTGCTGGATTTACTGAATCTCTGTGCCATGTAAGTATTTTACATATTCAATAAATTGTTAATTTTTTTATGGAGTGCCTGCTTTTGTCAAGTATTATACTATGCTAGGTGCTAGGAATATAGTAGTGAAGGAAATAGCCAGATAAATGAATTCAACCTTCATTGAGCTTACATTCTCTAAAATACATATTTTTAAAAATTTAATCCTAATAACTATTTTATGTATGCATGTAGTTATATGTATCCACACATATGCATGTATCTGCGTATACATATATACCTGTGTAGTTGTCCTTGTCCTCGTTTTGTGCTTGAGAAGAATGCAGTGATTTATTCACGATTGCATAGTTAAGGATTCTAGAACTTGAGTTTGAATCCAGATCTCTGAGTCCTAGATATTTCCACATTATGACACTGTCTTCTATTCATAAAATGAATTGAAAATAAGGTTTTGCTGTAAAAGGCGGGCTCAGTTTTAGGGAAATAAACAAAAAACCGCCTCCTTCAATATTCCCAATGGTGTGACAGTTTGTATGCCCTTCAACAGATTTCCAAGAGTCGGGCAATGAATTCCTTTCTGTGTATTATTCAGCATAATAAACTTCAGCTGGATGATCACTTTTATTTGTTATTTAGGAAATTGCCTGTGTTGTATTATCTGTATTTGGCAGGATCCAGTGGAGACAGTGAAAAGTGTCACTGAGCTGGGCCACAGAGCTGGTTATCAAGGGTAGTCTACGAGGTCAGAGGTAAGCTGATACGCCGTGGTAGAATGAAGTTCACGGTGCTATGTAGTTCTCCCTTTTTCTTGAATTACCTTGATGCTGACATCCAGACTAAAGTGCCATTCTACGACCTTTCCACCACTTCCCTCTCAGAATCACTCAAAAGAAAATAGAGAGATGAGAAAGAGAGGCATGAATTTATTTTTTGATGAAACTGGGAAAACAGGTTACCCCAAATCATAATGTATGAGAAAGGGGTGGCAATGGCTGTGAAAATCAAACAGGAATGTGGAGAGACTGAGAAAGGCTACTTCAGCTGCTGATGTCAGACAAAGCTGGGGAGAAACAGTGGGACTATCTCGAAGGCCCAAACCAGCAGCCTCTTGTTTGTAGCCACTGGGATGAGCATGTAGTCTGACTGCAGACATATCTCTGGACCTCATCTAGCAGAAAGATGAAGCTCAGTAGGCAGAACTGAATGAGGAAATCACCCAAATGAGCCATAGATGTAAGAAGCGGCCAGTTGGCAAGGAAGAGTGGTCTGGCAGGTGCGGTGGCTCACACCTATAATCTTAGCACTCTGGGAGGCTGAGGAGGATCACTTGAGGCCAGGAGTTCGAGACCAGCCTGGCCAACATGGCGAACCCTGTCCCTATTAAAAAATACAAAAATTAACCAGATGTGGTGATGCATGCCTGTAATCCCAGCTACCTGGGAGACTGAGGCATGAGAATCACTTGAACCCAGGAGGAAGAGGTTGCAGTGGGCCATGATCATACCACTGCACTCCAGCCTTGGTGACAGAACAAGAATCCTTCTCAAAAAAAAAAAAAAAAAAAAAAAAAAAGGCACGCTCTCTCTCTCTCTCTCTCTCTCTCTCTCTCTCTCTCTCTCTCTCTTTCTCTCTCTCTCTCTCACTCTCTCACACACACACAAACACACACACACACGCATGTATACACATAAGAATTCTGAAATAAGAATTTTTGTTATCCTAATACATAGCCCTGACCCTCCCCTCCCAAATTTCTGGCAAATAGCTGGTTCAGGAAAAGTTCACTTCAATCAAAGATAAATACTATCAAAAAGGTATCATAATATGATATGTATGCATACACTATGAAGGAGTGGGGAAGGAAAAAGGAAAGGAAAACAATGGATAGTTGATGGACACTCACCAGAAAGAAAAAGGTTCTCATGGAGCTGGTGGTAGTTCTGATCAAGCTCATTGCCTTAATAATTTTAAAAAATAATATTTCTCTGAAACAGTAGCTCAATGCAGAGATGCAGTAGTTCCATGAAAATGGGCAACACAATGAAAACGATGAAGTATAACCTGGAACAACTCGTAAAAATAGTGAAAGAAAAAAATAAAAGCCACTGAGAGATTAGAAGGAACACGAAGGCAGACAAGAGTGAGAAAGGCAAGCAAACGGTGTGCATTTAGAGAGGATGTGACGGACAGAAACGATGGACGCTAGAGAGCCTCACTTGTGTCTTTAGAAAGACCAGAAAGGAAGACCAGAAGGACTCGAATGAAGGAACAGAGAATATATTTTAACATCATAATTAAAGAAATGTTTCCAGAAATAAAAGACGACTTGAATCTACACATTGAAAGGGAACACTGGGAAAAAAATAACACAGGACAATCAACATCCAGCTATATCCTGGTAAAGGGACTGGCTTCCCATAGAAAGCCTCTGGGGCTGGCAGACAAAAAGATCAAGTCCCTTGTAAATAGAGAGACCATGAGTTAGTCTCAGTTTGCATCTGTTTTCCAGCCATAATTATGTATTGTGCTCCCCTTCACTCTCAAAAGTGTCATGACTTACACAAAAAAATTATAGGATTGCCTTGCTTAAATAAGGAAAATAAGAGGCGAAGAAAAGCATGGCTTTAGATATCGCCACAGCAACACAGCAAATAAACAACAACTCCTGTGAATCCTCAAAGGATAAACCCCCCAATTTTAGATTTAATACTTAACCAAATAGCCATTCAAATAGAAATAATCTCTTTTTGGTGTGCACGAACCAAGAAGCATAATTCTCCTAAGTCCTTCTTGATCGAACTGCTAGAAAACAAACTTCAGTGAACCAAGAAGGAAGAGGAAGATGTGTGCCAGGTGTGCCCCAATTTAAAATCATTTCTTTCCACTTTTCCCAAGATATTCCCCCTCTGTACTCACTAATTCAGTTAATGATATCCCAAAATCTGATTGTCTAACTGGTAAACTGGGATTTATTCTAGTAACCCCATTCTCTTCATTCCAACGTTTCGTTAGTTGGTAACTCTTGTCAAACTGTAAAACGTTCTCTCTCAAATCTTTCCTCTGCTTTCCATCTCTATTGTCATGCCTTAGTTCAGGTATGAGTCATTTGTGCTTAGACTATTGCAATAGTATCTTAATTGCAGGAGCAATTTTAAAACATTTCACAACCGTTGCCACACAGGTGCTGAGCAATTAGAAAGGACACCAGTCATAAACAATGGCCCAGCATACTGGTGCTCATCAGCTGTCTTTGGTCCTTGCCTAATTGGTCTCCTTGCCTCTAATATCTACAGTCTCCAATCCATCACCCATATTGTAGTTACTATGGTTTATCTAAAGCCTAAAGTTGATCATGTCACTCCATAAGTTTCTTTTAGTTCCATTACCTGCAGTGTAGATCAGTGTATGAAGTCTAAAGTCTTTGGCATTGTGAACAAAGTCTTTTAGGACATAGTCCCCACCTAATTCTTAAAGTTTCAAATTTTAACTCTCTCATATTCAGTGCCCAACAGCCACTCTGGACTTCTTGCCATTTGGTAAATGCACGAAAGACTCTTTGAGATTCAAGTGTGTGGTTAACATTGTCCTACCTGGAACAGGAATGGAATGTACATTTCCCTAAAAGATCCAGATTCTGGTTCTAGAATCACATCTGAGTGAGAGAATCCACACGGGGTAAGTTCCAGGGCTGAACAACCTCTCCAACAGGCGACCAGCCAGAGGTTGCCTCCTCCTCATTTCCTTCCCATTTTGAGTTTTCTCTGTTAAACTCAATGTAAACAAATGTGGCTGGATAGCCACATTACATTATAGACACACTTCATAATTCTTTTGATTAGTTGACTGACAAGAGAGTCCCTAAGGAGTGGATTCTGCCAATGATGCCATTTTCTGTCGTTTGTAACAAATCAGCGGCCTCTCCCACATGACAAGGCAGGACTGCCTCTGGGAGTCCGAACTGAGTCCGCTCGTTCACTCATCCAACAAGCATGTGTTGAGAACCTCAGTCACATATGGGGTTGAGACTGATGCGGTCCCTGTCCTTATGAGCTTTCTGTCTAAAGTGGAGGGAGCAGCCAGCAGGAAACAAACAAATGAATGCAAAGTGTGACAAGGGAACAAACAGAGTTTAATTACGGAGAATAAGAAGGGGAATCTGCATCACAGGTGGTCACTGGAGGCCTCCCTCAGTAGGTGATATTTAAACTGAGGCCTGAAGGATGAGACGGCAACAGCCATGCAGAGATCGAAGGGAAGAACGTCCTACTAGGCAAAGAGCTAGTTTTCACTGAGAAAGTCAAAAACGCAGTAACTTTTTCAGTGTTTAGAAGCAGCATTTCATCCACTTCTGTGAGGAGGGCAATGTGTGTGGTTTGAAGATATCTGTACCCTCCTAGAGAGAAATGAACTAATCCAGTTTTAAGTACACGTGTGAATACTCTGGTTGAAAAATCACACGTAGGATCCAGTTCTCCTAAGTTGCTTTGTGAATTTCCCTTCGCATGCCTTTGTGTTGTCCTTCCCATCTGGAGGGCTCGCTACTAACCTCCTCTACTGTAAAACTCCTGCTAGTCTTTGGAGCCCTGGTCCAGCCCTGCCTCCCATGAAGGAACCCTCTCTGACAGCTCCAACCCTCTGTCTGGGTGTCTTCTCCAAGCCTCTGCACGCTATCTTCTTGAGTGAGCTATTGTCTATGTATTATTTTCTTCCATGAGTATACATCTCCCTCCTTTCCTATGATTTAAGAAGAGACGTCAAGTCTTTGTGTTCTAGCCTGCGATTCTTCACCAAGTGTCTGACAGCTCAAGTTTTAACATTTGTTCAACAAGCAATTTCAAATCAGGGGAGCCTGCCCACCTACCTCAGGAATTCTATATAGCCAAAATCCAACAGAGCAAACAAGATCCTTTCAGTTTTGAGGTTTTTTTTATGAATGAATTTGAACAGATGGATATATAGATGAATATATACAGAAAAATGAACAAAAGTCATATGCTCTCCTTTAAGGGAATAACTTAGTACACATTCCATTTAAACAAAATCTATAGTAAGAGTTCCTCAAATAGAACTCAGGGACCAGCAGTTATGAGAAAATTGCCAACATTAAGAACACATTCCAAACTACTACTACAAAAAAATAAAAAGCAAAGGTCCACTCATTTTTACAGTACAAAAATTTTATTTTTTTGTTAGGATAATTTAAAGTTTAAAACTGAAGTAGACATATTCATTTTACAAACAAGATATTCTTTTAAGTAAGACCATTAAAAACAGTAAACAAAAAAGCTGTCTTTACAAAAAGCTCTGTGCATAGCAACTTTATACTGTATATAACTGACAAAGCAAAACAATAAAATGAAACTATACAGTTGGAAAATGAAACCTTACTGTACAAAAGGTAGAGAAGTTAATGGTTTTTAAACCATGCATATTGAAATGTGCAAAGAAAAACTGAGAAGAATTACAATGCTATAACAAAAGAATGAGATAAATAATGAAGTAAATTGTCCCTTTAAATGAAAAAAATCTTACACAGCTCCTCTTACAAACATAGGATAGAGTTTCTAGTTACCAATAGAAATACTCGTATTCCAAGTGGCACAAAAATAACTTGGGACTGGAATGATTGAATAGCAATGACTAACGAGGGCAGGGTAGCTTTGTTTTTAATTTATTAGTACACTAAAAATAATCCTTACACACATTTGTACAATTAAATAGCTCTGTTGCTGCCAGGGTTCTAGCTGAATGGTCAAGGATGTCTGGTATTTAGTTACACGCATCTTTCGGTGTAAAGCTACCAACAAATTCTACAATCATTTTGAAGACAGTACTGCACTCATCTTCATGCAAGAGGAAAATTCACAGGTTCTAAAAGCAATGCTACTTTAAAAAAAAAAAAAATTCCTTATGTTGGATTGGCTCAAATCCAGGGCTAAACATGCTTAATTTTGCTCTGCCTTCACTTTTGGAAGGTAACGTTCGTATTCCACACATTCTTCCCCTTCCATCAATCAGGTTTCTCACTGGGGGACTTTTTCTCTTACGTTTCCGTGTATTTTGGCGTATTAAGCCCTGACTATGAGGGACTGTCAGCAGTACTTACAAGCATGCCAGGTTTCTAAAACCTTGAATTCTCATGTGCATAGAAATAGCATAAGTCATATTGGGTAATTCCAGAATGGGTTAAAGGCAAATAAGACAGTTGGGGCTGGATAGGTGTGGGCCTGCATCAATGGGTCAAAGAGAAGGTATGCAGAATTAATGAAGTAATCTAAAATTGGCTCAGATGCACTCATGATGTTTTTCCATGAGTGCTGCATCTATTTCTAACGCTGAAGTCCTAACTAAGATCCCCAAACTAAGTCTGTGTATAGATTCCACTGTGGTGCTCATGAGTCAATAAGGAGAACCCCAGTGTGGAAACAAGTGACATCCTTATTGGCAATCCAGATATGCCTGGATGTGTCTCTAGGATCACATAGGCTTTCAAGAATCAACCACTGTTAGCAGCTAAGGCAAGGTTCTTCCCTTCTAAGAGCTAGTCACAAAACTATGAAGAGCCCAGCAAAGGGCTGGGTAACTGTGCTGCATAGAACACCGACGTTTCTAATCTCTGGATCTCCCAAGAATCTGGTCTTGCCTTTCTTTGAACATCAGAAGAGGGGATTAGGGCTTTTAATATCCCTCTCCCACATCCCATCTCATTCTTGGCTAGAAACTGTTGAGTGGGGTAGCTGTTTTTCAAGAGACTTTAATGCCATAAAAGAGGAAATTTAGAAAAGGACTTGGATGTTCTAAGACTGACTCTAAAGAGTCCATCAAACAGAGTTATCTTCTCCAAACCCTGTTTCTGAAGTTCTATGGGGCTGTGTACCTCTGTACTGAACCAGGCAACCAAAGAGGAGGGAGTGGTGGGGTTCTGGTGAGGAATTCCCAAAGGGTCCCTTGGTTAAGAAAGTCTGTGGTTTTGGCTCTGCTAGAAGGTGAGACACTTCTTTCCTTAGGATGCTGAAATCCTGAGACACACGCAAAGATGGGAATTCTCTGGACTGCTCAGGGGAGAGTGTTGAAAACTAATAATATGAATTTTTAAAAAATATTCACAGAGTGTGGACTATTTAGAAATCAGACGAAACTGGGAATGAATTGATGGATTGGAGTATTTGTGTGTGCATGTGCTAGAGTCTCTGTTTCTGCATTAGGTTGTTCTGTGGGAATCTACATGTTCATGCCCTTGAGTCAATAAAATGATGGAAAAGAAGGGGGTGCAGGACAGGGGATAAGAGTCTAGTAAGTAACTGCAGTAATAATCACACACCTTTAAAACTTGTTACTACATGTTTGCATCATTTTCATTTTACATCAGGAAGAGAAATCCCTCTCTCTTCCAAAAAAAGGTCTTAATTTCTACCTCTACTTACAATAAGTTACACGTTTATTTATTTAAATAATTGTAAAACATTTTAAAATTTTTCCCTTTTTTTGTTCATTTTTTTTTTTAGAGATTAAGCTATAAGCAAACACACATACATTTCATCATTCAATTCAGGTTACGTTTTAAGAAAGTCTTCCATGCTGGTACCCTGTTTTGTTCAATTTTTTCTGCATAAACTAAATTGGTATCTGAAAGGCTTCATAGAAAATAGAAACTTTCAACTTTTTTTTCCTACAAAGAAAAACAAATAGTATCCAAAATATTAAGCATTAATTGTTTGCCAATTTTTTCTTAAATATTTTACAAACATAGGAAGGTGGTTTTCATAATGTTCGTAACAAAGAATTGCATTTCTGCTCCTAGCACTGACTACGTCAATGACACCTTTTGTCCTTGTCCCCAAGAGGGTCAGTTTGTGTAGCCACCGTCAGAGCTATAGGAGGACGTGGGACCAGGTAAGATGTCGGCTCCTTGCAGACCCAAGGGTGTCCATCGTGTTCATGTGGGGGCACCACTACACCCCCGTAAGAGCTCGTAGTGCTTTCTTCATTATTGGTCCATCAGAGTAAGTAGTTTTGTGCTATAAGAAAGCAGTTCTTCTTTACATCGGGGGTACAACAAGTCCAGTCATGGCTGCAAACAAAGAGTGGCACAGGAATGAGACTTGGGGACTTTTTATGTATGTTCAAGGCTATGACACAGAGTGAGGGGCAGGAGATGGGAATGATAGAGTCTGATGCCATTCAAGGACACAGTGCCCTCAGCTGATATGAGGACCGGTTCTCCTAGCAGACAGCCCGTTAAAGGCACTGAAGCCTTATGGAATCACTGAAGTACAAGGAAACCTTGATGAAGTTTTGCCTGGGAGGCCAGGAGTTATGTTTTGTTTTATATTAACGGGTTGTATAAATGAGACAACAGATGTAAACATGTAAGCTAAACTGTAATATATGCATGATATATTTTTTTATTCGACTAAAATAATTTCCAGATTATACTCCTCCAAATCACTTAGTTGGAACAGGAAAGGAACTTCCAGGTGCTGAGCCTGTTGATTTACCAGGGCATCGTTGATAACAAATCAAGCTTTTTATCTACCCTTCACTTCTTTGGTGAGTGCATTTTTTTTTTTTTTTTTAATTAGCTCATCTTCCTTTGGTGCTCACTGCTCATGTCTGATGCTCATTGCAAATGAATGCTGATGACTGGAATAGAAGACTTCATTTAGTTCCTTAATTCCCACTCTTTTTTTGAGGTGGAATCTTGTTCCAGGCTGGAGTGCAGCGGGGCCATCTCGGCTCATTGAAACTTCCCAGGTTCAAGTGATTCTCCTGCCTCAGCCTCCGCCTCCTGAGTAGCTGGGACCATAGGTGCATGCCACCATGCCTGGTGAATTTTTGTATTTTTAGTAGAGAATGGGGTTTCACCATGTTGGCCAGGTTGGTCTTGAACTCCTGGCCTCAGGTGATTCACCCACCTCAGCCTCCCAAAATGTTGGGATTACAGGTATGAGCCACCGTGCTCAGCCCCCAATTCCTACTCTTCATCACCCTATATAAATGGAGTAATCCAATTCTTTCTCCCTCCATCGGGCCAAGAGGATTCAGACAATGCCTCTCTGGGTGGAATCACTTCCCAGGGTTTCCCTAGATGTGGCAAATAAAGCAGCACCAGCAAAATGTGGAAAAATCCCACAGCAAAATGTATTCCGCCAGCCTTGGCTTTCAGAGGATGAGCCCATGGGATTTTCACATTCTTGGAAAATGGCAGAGTAGTTTCCTTGCATCAGAGCCTTTAAAATCATATCTAGAATTTGATCCTTTGCATTTTGCTATCTACATTGCATCTAAGGAATTAGTCAATATAATAGAAGCATTTTGCTGAGTGTTGCTTACTAAGCTTCCATGCAAATGGCTGAAATTCTCTCTGCTTTTCTCAACGCTTCCATCTCTTTCTCTGCCCCTTTTTTCCACATCAGCTAGTCCTCTCGGGCAAAATTGTCAGCCGTCTATTTCCCTGCCCATACAGCCTTTATTGAATGTTTGTGAGATCTGGATTAAGGTCTTACACAGCTAGCAAAGCCTTAATTATTTTTGCCTGTATTACTATATATTGAATCAATGTAACTTTTCAATAAAGGCGGTTCAATTCTGGACACTCCCTGATGACTTAGAGATATAGCAACCCTAGTAATTATTCCAGAGTGTAGGAGGTTTTTTTTTTTTTTTTTTTTCCTGGAGGGAGCTGGAAAAGGAATCAGACACATAGTGTGTAATATTATCTCGACAATCTATACTCATCAACTGGAAGCAGCTGATAAATGAGGTAGAAGGTGGAACCATGCTGTATGTGGAGCCCTCTGGCATGGAATTCTGACTCACATTCTGAACTTCAATTTGTCTATTATATTTAAAACTCCTGACTCGGCACGGTGGCTGATGCCTGTAATCCCAGCTCTTTAGGAGGCTGAGATGGGAGGATCACTTGAGCCCAGGAGTTCAAGACCAGCCTGAGCAACATGACGAAAACCCATCTCTACAAAAAATACAAAACTTAGCCAGGCATGGTGGTACATGCCTATAGTCTCAGCTACTCAGAAGGCTGAGGTAAGAGAATCTCTTATTGAGCCCAGGAGGTCAAGGCTGCGGTAAGCCATGATGGTACCACTGTGCGACAACCTGTGTGACAGAGTGAGACCCTGTCTCAAAAAGAAAAATCCTCAGCCCCTTCCTTTTCTGCGTGCTCAGAGAGATACCAAAGGGGCTCATAGAACAGCAGAGGTGCTCAAAGAACAAGAACCCCTGAATGACAGAGAAGAACAGATTTGAGATATATCCCTTCCTCCTAGTCCTACATCCAGACTGGGTAGGCTTGATCTCTGCTAGGTGGGGACTCTGACTTTTTGCTTGTAGAAACCATAGCCAACAGACAGAAAGCAATTATCTCCCTTTGAACCAGGTGGAAAGTAGGTATGGGTATAGGGTAAAGATAAGAATTTCACTCTCATTGTCCATGGAGACACAGTGGGCTGCCAGAGCACAAGCTCTGGAGTCCACATGTCTGGGTTCAAGTCATCAGACTCTTCCTGTGTGGCCTTGGGTAAACTGCTTAACTAAGAATGGTGATAATGGCATGACTTTGACTTAGACATAATTATCCTAAGGCACTCAGTTCGGCACCTTGCCTGTAGTGCTCAGGATAGTTAGCAAGCCTCAGAGAGTGTGGGCGGCACATGCCTTTGCAGGCAATGAAGTCTAGAGAAGGGCCCCTCCCCAGCCTGTGATCACCCAGGCACTCAGCCCACATTGTCACCCTCCCACAGTATCTCTAAAGAGATGGAGCTCCCTGTCCAGCAGGCCTCTGAGATCCCAGGATTTTTGTTGTTGTTTTCAGTGACTGTGCATTAAATGTCAGCTTCGTTTCCTCCCTCTCTCTACTCAAGGGAACTTCACAATGCTGGACACTGAGCTTCCATGCACCTGGTCTAAAATGAGGAAGAGCAGAAGGTAAGGCCTCTGAGGGCATCCTTTGTGAACCCTCGCCTCCTCTCAGCCAGGCTGTAGGAAATATCTGTTACCTTGCCTAGTTCTTCACACAAATTAGTCCGCAACAACCTTTGGGGATAGCTGTCGATTTTCTATTTAACAGACTGGGAAACTGAGGCTCTGAGAGGATAAGGGCATGCACAGATTGACACAGCCTGGAAAGAGCTGAACTAGAACTCAACACACGACTGGTGAGATGGTGGCCGGCGCTCTTCCCGTGGCTAATACTCTGAGGTTGTCCTCAGGATTCTCTGTTATTTCTGTACACCTCACTTGATATTTTCATAGTTTTTTTTGCAATTTCTTTTTAGGCTACTGCCCTAAATTGAGAGGTGCTTCTGTTTTTCTCCTCCCCAACCTACTCCAAAATTTTAGAAAGACTACATATGGGCTATGGTGTATACTGCTAAGGTAACTGGTGCACTGAAATCTCAAATCACCAGTAAAGAATTTATCCATGTAATCAAAAACCATCTGTACCCCCAAAATTAATGAAATTTTCTTTTTTAAAAACACCTATAAAAACTTATTTTAAAAAATCTTTTAGAGATGGGGTCTCGCTATGTTGCACAGTCTGGGCTCAAGCAATCCTCCTGCCTCAGCCTCCCAAGTATCTGGGACTATAGGTGTGTGCCACCACACCTGGCCCCTTCTTCTTTTAAAGGTTCAAATCACCAGAGGAATGTGGAGGGAACTGAAGGATTCAAATGAGGTTTGGAACTTTGCAATGACTCTAGAAATGAAGCTAGAGCCTAGAGCCTAGAGCCTGTGCCTACATGCAACTCACCAATTCACTGCTCCTATAAACCTATCAGGAACGTGCCACTCAGCCTGAGCACCCTGAGGGGTGGTGACCAGAAGTTTATGTGGCTGGGGATCCTGGAGAGGGTCTTCTGTTTCTGCTGCAGCTGCCCTCAGAGGGAACCTCACTAAGACCAAGCAAGGTTTCCTTCCAGCTCTTTGGGCTGACTCAAACCTAACTTCAGTAACACCACAGGAGCCTTGGGCATGCAGCAAGAGGTGGGGTGGGGATGACAGGCCCTGGAGTCTGTAAGAAGCTTGTCCTGGCCACACTGTAGGCTGAGAGCCGGGTAAAACAGAAGATCTGAGACAACCAGCTCCACATTGAGAGAGGAGGTGGGGAAAGGGTGACAGGTGAAAGTCAAGTATCCTTTTTTCCTTTAAGTAAACCTGAACCTATGTGTTAAGTGGCCAGGAATGAGGAAAGGGCCGCATCCATCCTGTCTTCCTCCCGTCCAATCCGGAGGAAAGCCTGCACCCCTCCTTGGTCTGTCTCAATCTGCATTTTGCCTGTAAGACTTGCTGGGCCTCTACTCGGGTTAAGGTCAATGAATAAAACCAGAGAACTTAGAAAGAAACATCAACACTGAAGAGGTCATGGGGAAGAGGAAGGAAAGTACAGTGATTATTCAGCTATCATCTTCATTTCCCTGTCTGGAGATGAAGGCATCATGGAGAAAACTCTGGGCACATCCCCTAAGGATGGGATGGAAACCACTGGTCTTTGATGAAAGACGGGGCAGGTGGAGACACTTAGATACAGGCTCAGCCTATTTCTCTATGAATTAGACATCTGGGTGAAAATCCCTGCCAAAAAAATCCATGAAATTTCCAGATGTTTCCAACTACCCACACATTGGGTGGCATATAGACCCAGCTGCTTCGTCTAGTTAGACATAAAATAATTTTCAACAGTGTTTCTGAGTGCTGGGTTTTCCATTCTGGTTTTGACAGTTTCTCTGTCGAGACACTTGACTTCCAGAAGACACCACCATCCTCAGGAACCTAACGTACCTCCCAGAGCTCTGCTCAGCCACAAGAGAATGACCTCTCACAGGTGTCCCAAAAGAATGAAGAACCCACACTCGACTCTATCATCAAACCACCAGGCAGATGCCATCCCAAAGACAATGCAGCCCATCCAAGGTTCCCCATAAAGCACTACTGACCTCACAGCCTTTGATCCATGAGGGGTTAATGAAACCTCTTCCCTTTTTCGTTTTACCCAACCCTGCTTGTTGTAAGTATTTTCTTGCCAAGACACGAGAGGAGCAGCCTAAAAATAATATGGGTTGCTGGTGAGCCCCAGTCCGCAGCAGTTTCCAATTTATTCTTTTGCTGTCGGCTTCCCCTAATCCATGATGAGATGATTTGATTTTCATATATTCATCACATTTGTGTTATATCATGCCATATTATATTTTAGAACATTGCTCAAAAATGGGTTTGATGGATAATTTTTGTTCTTAGAAACGGTATGTCTTTTCTTTCTATTCTGCACAACCTCCTAATCAGGCACCTGCTATCAATTTGACTTGCATGTAACCAGGATTCTCAGAACTTGTTGGTTGCTCCTGCTGGCTCCTGTCCATGTGTGCCAAGAGGCCGTGACGGCAAGCAGATTAGGTAAGCAGAAAGCACTACGTGGTATGCCATAGGGTGACTGGGCATTTTCTGAGAGATAGCAGAATGGCCCTGTGGACAGCATAGGGCTGGGAAGTCCAGACACTCCTCAATTGTATGTATGGCTCTACCATGGTTAATTCCATTGCCTGCAGAGTTTGCTGATGTCTGTTTTCCCCGATCTTGCTTTTTAAAAAACTTTTAGTATTTTTTGAGATGGAGTTTTGTTCCTGTTGCCCAGGCTGGAGTACAATGGCGTGATCTCGGCTCACTGCAACCTCCACCTGCCCGGTTCAAGCGATTCTCCTGCCTCAGCCTCTCAAGTAGCTAGGATTACAGGCACCCACAACCACACCCAGCTAATTTTTGTATTTTAAGTAGACACAGGGTTTTACCATGTTGGCCAGGCTGGTCTCAAACTCCTGACCTCCAAGTGATCCGCCTGCCTTAGCCTCCCAAAGTGCTGGGATTACAGACATGAGCCACCATGCCTAGCCCCATCTTGCTTTTAGATGGAGCACTCACCTGACTGTATAAGCCATTTATGTCCCATGATGAGAACAGCAAAGCATCTCTTTGCAGGTAAACAGCTGAGCTATACAATGATGTGCTGTTTGTTCTTACTTTGCCAACCCTATGGTACATTGTGTCATGTGTAACCCCAAAATAGAACCCTCACTTACCTCTGAATCCATTTCCATTGCCACTGGAGCAGGCAGGTGAAGGGGAGCCTTGCGGCCTGATGACAGGGGCAAAGGCACTCTTCTGTTTGACAGCAGGAAAAACTGAAGAGGAAAATGGGAGGATGGAGGATGTGCTGGAAGACCCGACGGTGGGACTCGATGACATGACTGGAAAGCAAATGCACAATCCTTGTTTAGAAATTAAGATCTTCCTTCAGTTCACATATTTGGCACAACTTTATTGAGAAATTATTAGTTTCCCGGCATTGTTCCAGATTGCAGGGATAAAAAAAAAAGTTGAATGTGACAACATTGCCACCCTGTCCAGTGGGAGGAACAGACACATAAAACAACTAATATGGTAATGATGCTATTAGAGGAAGGTACCCAACGCTTGGGAGAGTAGGGAAGGCAGCTTCAGGAAGTGATGTTGGAACAGGTCTTCATTCACAAGCAGCAGCTTGGCAAGAGAGAAGACTGAGGCCAAACATGCCTGAAAAATCATCAAATCTACCCAGCAATGGAAATCACTTTTACACCCTACAAAAAAAGTCCTATTTGGGAGCTATGTGCTTTCCCGGTAACTCCTAAGGCTCCAGAGGTTTGGTCTGTAGGGTTAACATCTTCTCTGAGAGTGCCATCTCTATGGGCCATATCCTCATTAAATGTAAAAGTTTATTAACATTCAGAAAATTGTCTCCCTCTCCCGTACTTTCAGTGCTCTTGGGAAATATAGCTGCAAGTTGGCCTCCCCTGACATGTTTAGAAAAAAACACCAATATTAGTGGTATTAACATTAAAATGACTTAAGACAAAAGCCAAGTGTTGTAATTTCTAAGAAAAATAAAAACAATTTACACGATGAAGTACCCCACCTCTTAATGTCAGATACTCCACCAAGTTACATCATGCAAGACGACAATTTTACCTTCTATGTTCAACTTAAGAAAGGGGTAAACTAGAGCACACAAGGGCAAAACTCTTAAATATAGCACCTGATAGTTTTAGGCACTTGTGTTAGCATAATTCCCAGAATTCTGAACTGTCCGAGTCACATGACTTGATAAAAGTATTGTTGGAGCCTAATGACCAAGCCCAGCAGTGCTATTTCTTGCTTCATGTTTTCAGTGTACCAACTGTCCTTCAAAATAAATTTGAAAGTGAGGACATGGGCGAGACGTATGACTGAACAACCAAGTACAAGGTGAATTGAAGGTCAAATGTTCTGATGTCCATGGACGACTCCACCCTCATTTCCCCTCCCTCCCTATAAAAATATATTTTGGGCCGAGTCCACCCAATTGCCTGTATAAAACACTTAAATAGCACAAGTCCCATATGATGTCTTTTATAGCTGAACTAAAATCCAAAGACTTCAAAAGGAGAGCTTTCTCTAAAAACTTCTTATCCTTAAAGTAGTCTTGATTTAAGGAGCTATGCATCTGAGTACATCTGTCTTTCCTCAAATATGGATTAAAAGAAAGAAATTGGAAAGGAGAACAAAGTTCTGGAAGAATGTAATACTTGAATATGTAAATGAATAAAAACACTGTTGGGTTAATTCACATAAGAAGATAGGACACAGGGTTAAGCATGAGGAGTGGGTCTTATTGGTGGTTCTGAGCAAAATCTCCTCTAGCCTTGGGTTTGGCATTAGTGAAATAGAAAAACAAAAGACAAAAAAGTCCACAAGCAAAAAATCCCCAACTTTTCATTTTCTCTAAGGTACAGAATTAGAGGCCAAAGAAAAGCTGGGGGCCCTTATTCTACCACGGTCCCCCAAATGCTGTCTACAGCAGCAGAACCTCCTCTCAGACATCATCATTGAAGAGGTTTGTATAATGTGAATTAGGCATTCACACATACTCCATTCCATTTATATTCAGCAAATGACTCACTAGTACAGATAATTATTTTCTAATAACAGATTTCAGCGGAAAGTAGGGCCCATTAGATCAAAAATGGTTCCCTTGCATTGGGAGAGGAAACACCTCAAGCTTTACTAAGTGACGTGGAGGAATTGTTGCAGAGTTGAGTAAGCACATGTCCGTTTTAAATATTTCTTACAATTTTGTAAAAATGCCAAAATGCATTCAAATGAATTTAAAATTCAGTGCAACTATAATAAAAATACTGAAAGGAATTGCATTTCAGCAAACACAATTACTATGTTTATCTGTTTCAAAAAACAATAACGCTGTAAAAGACAGGAAGTTTTGTTTAAAATCTTTTTTTAAGTAGTAAGAGGCACTTATCTTCGTCAGTGAAATCAGCATTGTACTAGCACAGAAATAGGCAGACAAATCTTTACAGCAAAACAGAGTTCAGAAACAGACCTGGGTATAGACGGGAATTAATACTTAATAAAGGTGACATTTCATATTAGTAGGAAAATAAATGCATGGAAAAATACACTAACCATTTGAACACTAAGTTTAGAGTACTTTTTCCTGTTGAACACCAAAATAAATCTAAGTAGATTAAAGAGTTATTTTTAAAAGCAAAATTGTAAAAGTGCTAGTGAAGCTATTAGGATGGTTAGAAGTTTACAAGATAGATTTGCCGCATAATGAAAAACTTCTGCAACAAACACGAAAAGGCAAATGACAGATTAAGAAAAATATTTGCAATACTTATTTAGATATGCTTATATCCTCAGTAGCTCATAAGTTTTCCTAATTGGAGAAAGAAAAACGCCCCAAGAGAAAAATAAGCAAAGGACACAAAAAAAGAAAATCAGGAATAAAAATGACCAAGAGAGACTCGTATAGAAACAATCAAACTGATTTGTAATAAAATGCTAATTAAAACAGTAACAAGATCTTATTTTCCACTTACTAAATAGAAAAAGAAAAAATTAACAGGGCGGGGAAATATATAATATTCTTTCTTTTCTGAGGGAAGAATTAACCTCTCTGGAGGGTCTTTGGCAATATATATCAAAGTATTTTAAAATGTGCACATCCTTTGACCCACTAATTTAATCTCTAGAAATTAATCCCAAGGAGATAGTCATGACTGTGCCAGAAATAATAGGTCCAAGGGCATTTTTATAATAATGAAAAATTGGAAAATAACTTAAGTGTCCTGCAGTAGGGTACACTGTATTTAGTATACAATAGAATGCTATGCCAATATTAAAACTAGTGTTGTAGAATATTTAATCACATGGAAATATACACCTCTTCAGATGAAAAAAACAGATTACATAACACATATTAAGCCCCCTTTAATTTTTAGAAATGCAAATAGCAACAGTCTAGAAGGACGTGATATACACCCAAAATTTTAGCAATGGTATCTCTGGCTGATGGGATTATGAATATCCTTAAATGTAGTGCTTTCACTTGTCCATATCTTCAGAATTTTCTACAACAAACATGTTACTTTTAATACATGGTAGGAGAAACCAGTAAAGGTTATTACATTTTAAAAAGGGAAAATCTCGATTTCTTTGGGAAGAAATAAATAATACAATCCTTAGCAATAGACATACTAGCATTTACAAATAATTTTAACTTTCCTCTTTCATTTAAGGCTGTACTGCCTATAAACAAAGTTGTCTGTTACTCTAATACCAACCCCACCTATTAAAAAAAAGAAAAAGAAAAAGCAAGAGATGAATAAATCCTCACATTCCTGGGAAACACCTGATGATTGTAGTCAACTTTTAAAAGCAAACACTACTCCTCATATCTCTGTTCCCTATTCTTACGATCTGGGTCTGCATCACTGAAGGATTTTATGGAGCCCAGCTTCATATCTGTGACTTTGGTAATTTTACTGCTTTCCTTCCACCCTCTCTTTCATTGATCTTATGGCAGAATCTCATTAGTTGTGCATCAGAGCAGACACTGCAATTTTCAAAATGTATCTATCCATGACTGGAAGACTATCCTTTAAAAATTAACAATGGTTACCTCCGCATAGACACAGAGTATGCCATTTTTCTTTCCTCCTTTTTACCTATACGTGCTTTTCAAGTTGTCTGTAATGAGAATACTATTATTTTAATAAGCTTTTTTGTTTTCTTTTCTGAAGAAGTGGAAGTATATCAGAATTCAAAGAGGTTGTTCTTACGGTGGGAGTATGCGTTCTTTTAAAAATTATTTTTATACGTTCTACATTTTCTGTAATAATCATTTAATATTTTACAATAGAGAATGTCTTAATATTTGTTTTTGAAACTATAAAACAATTGAGCCCTGGAGCATGGTCTAAGGCTCTGAACATAATGTAGGAATCTATGAGGACAGGTTGGATTCCTGCCTGTATGGATTCTGTCCCAAACTCTGCATAGGGTTGGTGGCTATTCTGCTTTGGAAGAAGTGGTCCCTATGGGCGTTACAGGCTTGTTAAATAGACAATCTTTTGGGACTGCAGAGAGAACCATTTTAAGGAAAGTTGATTGCATGTACTTCCAATTGAGAATTTCTCTGGACATCTATCTCTCTATGGATAGGGGCCAAAGTAAAGACAAGTACGTTTGGCCCAGAAATCTCTGTGAACATGGAGAGTTAAGGAAAAACCACTTTTCTTTGTACAAGAATTGATTGGCTTGCATAGTCTCAGCTGGAACTCACCGGGCACATATCCTCCTTTGCATTGAGCCATTGCATTTTTTGGAGCTAAGGGGTCTGTCAGCATTTCATTATAACCCCCTATTGTCAGGGGTTTAGAATTCAGCCATAAAAACTTGCACTGAGCTGGAACTTGGCACACTGCTACTGCCAGGAAGTGAAGTTTGTATGTAAAATTGAAAAAACATCTGTTTGACCATTTTTGAAGTAGTGCGAGAGCAAAAACAGTAAAGATGCAGGTTTCTGATACTCTGCATTGGCTGTCATGCAAGTCAAGTTTGACCAAGAAGCTTGGCTCTATTTCTTTCTTAGAGTCTCTGGCAAATATTTGCTCCATGGCATGGCCCAGCCACATCAGATGCATTTTTTAAAAATCATAGAATTGTGTTTTCAGACGCAAGCAACTGAATTGACAAAATATTTTCCCCGGGGCTTTTCTTTTTTTTGTATTTCCCAGAGAAGTAAAGACTTGGCTGGCTAGAAATACAGGTCAGGTGCTATTGTAATGAACTCCACTGGGTAGTCAGTATTTGTGGAGTAGGGGAATTTGATTGTAATGAATGCACTGTTTGGAATTTCATTCCTAGCCTGGAACTCATTCAGACCCTCCCTCCAAAAGTGAAGGTGCAAACCATCACACCAGATTCAATAGGTACAGGGAGGAGGTCTTCTCCAGTCTCTCTTTCTCTCTCCCAGTTGGGCAGGTTGCCTTCCTCTTTTCCCTGCTCTGTGTCTACCATTTCATTTTAATGGGTAATTTGAAGATTTGGGGTGTTGTTAGTTTTCTGGTGGCAGGGGCTTGGGCGATCATGAAAGAACAGAAGGAAGTTGTTCTGGTGGGAGTGGGAAGGGTTTCTCTCTACCAAATGAATTATTTAGGAAGAAATATTAAGCAATTAACACCTAACTGGGCATTTTCATTCCTCTTTTTTTTCTTTCTTCTCCATCCTCTTCACTACCACACTATATACTGTATTATAAAACTGATCATTTTTTATGTACAAAACCAAGTATGATTCAACCTTATTCATATCTACATAAATTATGATTGAATGATATGAAATTGCCACTTCTATAAATCAAAAATGGTCAAATAGAGGGAATTTCATATGGTTTAACCTAATATTACACTATAAATACATTAATTCTTACATGATTAATTTAAAAACATGGTATTCTGAGTGTGATGATGTATTCTAGTCCCCTTTTTACTACTTACTATGAACTTTCAAGTCATTTAATAATTCTTCATCTCTTACAAGGGATAATGATAAAAATGATAGTATCCATGTCACAAGGTTGTCATGAGGCTCTGACTGGACTCTAGATATCAACATGCTTTTTAAGCTGTAAAGTGGAATGTAATTGTTAATTCATCTTATTATTGTCACTGTTATAACATTGTTTACACAATGGATCTCTTGCCACTGCATTATTTGTAGGGGTTGTTAAAGATGTGATCTCTTTACTACACCAGACACCTTCTCCAGGAGAAAGCAAGGGAAAGACCTCTCCAACATCTCAGGAACAGAAATTGCCACCTTTCTTCTGAGCTACTTTAAAAATTAACGTGTGGACATAAAATCTTATAACAAATAGTGTTTCTCTCTTTGCTTTAGCCTCTTGTAAATTCAGAACAAAGTAAACGACTCCCTTGAGCAGACCAAATGGTATTTATGCTGGCCCTGGCATTTTAGAATTTCCTGAACCATATTTGTTTCTTTTAGCTCAGTTTCTTGTTAGATTGTTTTATACTTTCATACTACCTATTTGACTGCAATAATTCCCCCAAACACTTTTCGGAACAAGATAAGGTAGAAACAAATCAAGCAATCATTTATTTCTCCAGACTAACTGTTATCTAATGAACTTGGGCCAACTGACAAGACACAAGATAGAACTCACGTCTTTGCAGTAACAAGATTTTCATTGTACTGCAAGAACTGACCCCTACTACCGTTAGCTGCTGGTACTATGTCTTTATCTTGCCATGTAGTGTAGAGTATATGCATCGAACTGATAATCCAGAAATAGCTCATAGGTGTGTCTCCCCAGGGAACCAAAAGTCCAAAGACTGTGAAAGGCAGCTTCTGTGACATGTCAGTGTGACGTGGCTATGTGCTGCCCTTGACATGTCCTTGCTCCTGGCACAAGGGAACCACATGGGGTAAAAAGAGGGCAAGGTGCAGAGAATTGCAACAAGACCCAGCATTTCAAGAACACTCTACTCAATCACTTCAGCCTCTCCATGTCATCCTGTCCCCTGGCCTAAAGTATTCCCTAGGTAGGTTTGGAAAATGCACTCTCTCAGGCTCCTGGGACCATTGTGTAACTTCCCGGCATACCTCCCGAAGCAACCCAAATGGGGTTTTCACAACTTCCCAGAGCAGGGACTTTGCTGCTAGACCACAGATTAAGATGAAGAAGTTCTGTCTCAATATATCACATGATTGTACGCAGTCAACTTCCACCTCTCTGGAGGTACTGAAGGGAGGGGAAAACCAGGTTGCAAAGTCAAAAAGAAGCATGGTGCGATATACAAAATAACTCAAAGTCATCAGGACTATGCCTAAATTATTACCCTGCTCTATTCTAGCTATGTGATTTTGATTAAGTCAGAAAACTGTAGCAAAGCCAACTTCCTTGTCTATAACATGAAGATAAAGTTCTTATCAGGAAGTTCTTATGGGGATTAAATATTACATCTGAAAGTGCCTAAGAGTGCACATATTGTTAACAGAAATGGAATCTTAATTCCTTGCTCCCACTTAACACAGGCCACACATGCTCTTTCTCTATAAAAAGGGAATTGTTTCAATCCTTTTCTTTCCCCAAAAGGCCTTGAGTAACCACGTGAGCCAAAGTCAAGCTAAGGGAAAAGAACGAAAGGCAGGAAGGACGCTTAATCAGGAAACTAGGCTGCTCCCCGATGACTTAGGAAGATTTACAAATGCAACTTTCTCCCAAAAGGCCGAATAGTAAAACCCAGAGACAAAAAACCATGGGGAGCCAAAGGTATAGAGAGGTCACTTACTTCCATAAGGAGAGCCGGTGGGTGAGCCATTTAGAAATCCTGGTGATCCTGGAACACCCAGGTTGGCCATGGGGACATTGCTGTAGCCATTCATACTGTTGCTGGAGGTACTGTAATTAGACTGTTGAGGCGTGGAGCTGGAAGAGTATCCCCGCGGAGAGATGCTGCTTGTGTTGCGGATGTACCCTTGGCAACAAAGAAAAATCCCAGGTAAATCAACAGGCGTGCACGGTCAGGCCACATGTGGCTAGCACAGGTCTGCGTTGGCCCCAGGCTATAGAATGCCACCAGGTGCCCTGGGCAGTTGTGGGAAGTGAGCAGTCCATCTTCAGTTTTTGTTTGTTTGGTTGGGTTGTTTTTGTTTTTGTTTTTGTTTTTTTGAGATAGTCTTACTCTGTCACCCAGACTGGAGTACAGCGGCGCGATCTCAGCTCACTGCAACCTCTACTGCCCAGATTCAAGTGATTCTCCTGCCTCAGCCTCCTGAGTAGCTGGGATTACAGGCACCCTGCCATCGCGCCCGGCTAATTTTTGTATTTTATTTCACCATGTTGGCCAAGCTGCTCTTGAACTCCTGACTCATGATCCACCTGCCTTGGCCTCCCAAAGTGCTGGGATTACAGGTGTTAGCCAGTGTGCCCGGCCCATCTTCAGCCTTTTATACCTTCCTCTCTCTTCCCCATCTATGCAAGGCCATGCCCTTGCTACTCCCCTTCATTCAAACCTGCACTCAGCACCTCCAGCTCACACCAAGAAGCGAATGACTAATGGCAGTGTGGAGTTCCCTCTCCCAAATCATACTTCATATGACACTGGAGTCCAATGAGATATGATTGGTATCACTGAGAAAAGCAGTCTGTGGTCAAGTTAGGCTGGGTAGATGTTATGCACTGTAGCCATTTCTTGATGATTCATATGCAGAAGGCCCAGAGAATAAACAAACTGGTTTAACTTTGCTAGCTTAAGTGTTTGCCAAATTTAACATGTCATAGCATCTTTTGGTGGGGACTGGAGGGGAAAGGTATCTTAACCTCTCTGGGGCCACTTGTATTCTATGGAACACAGTTTTAGAAATGTTAGTTCAAAGTTGTTGCCATGCCCTAGGTGCAAGTGGAGGTCAATTTCATTCAAAAAGTGTTGATGAGTTCCCCTAAAATGTGCTATTCTTTGACCTAGGACTTTGGGGCATCAGCAGTGAGTGTGGGGGACCCAGCCTATGCCTGGAACAGGGGAAGGAGTGAGAAACCACAGCTCAGAAACATCTCATGTGTCCTGGAATAAACCACTTTGGATTACTGTCTCTCAAACTATTTAGGAAACAATCCAAATGTGTTACCAAATGAAAAACAATTTGACATTTGGTCTATGGGCCTCATGTCTACAAAAACAAAAGTAATAACATGCCCGGCCTTTTTTTTTTTTTTTTTTTTTTTTTTTTTTTTTTTTTTTTTTTTTTTTTTGAGACAGGATCTCACTCTGTTGCCCTGGGTGGAGTGCAGTGGCACAGTCATGGCTCACTGCAGCTTCAACTTCCTGGACTCAATCTATCCTCCCATCTCAGCCTCCCAAATAGCAGGGACTACAGGTGAGCACTACCACACCTGCCTAATTTTTGTATTTTTGTAGACACAGGGTTTCACCATGTTGCCCCAGGCTAGTCTCAAACTCCTGAGCTCAAGCAATCTGCCCACCTCAGCCTCCTAAAGTGCTGGGATTACAAGTGTGAGCCACCACACCCGGCTCACCTACTCTTTTGTAAGAACTCACCCTGGGCAAAAACATGAGGAATTCTCTTCCAATAAATAAAATTAGAAAAAAAAACTCTCCCAATGTTAACGACCTCATTAGGAACATTTACTCCTTTTAAAAATGATTTGTGACAGATTTTGACTTAGCACTTCAATAATCAATCTCAATGTAAAGATCTTTGCATGGTCTGCTTTACATGTAAAAGCACAGTTGTCTTTATATTTGTTTGTTGTTATATATATGAGATAATACAAAATAGAAGTTACCAAATAAAACCAAGCCATTCACTCTTGGCTACCAGGAAGAGAAATTTGGGTATCATAAATGATAATGGCAATAATCAGCTTCTTTCCAGTATTCAGTCTGATCATCACAATAACAGAAGCATAAATTTCTTTTCAATTAATACCTGTAAACCTATTTTCTATAAGCCCAAACCTTTCTAAATTGATAATACTCAATCCTTTTTTTTTTTTTTTTTCTTTTGAGACAGGGTCTCGCTCTGTTGCCCAGGCTGGAGTACACTGTCACACTGCACATGTACTCACATGCAGCCTCGGCTCATGTGCAGTGTGCCAGCACACCCCACTGCTTCACTGCAGCCTCGACTTCCCAGGCTCATGTGATCCTCCCACGTAGCTGGGACTACATCTGCCCACCGCACCTGACTAATTTTTATAGAGATGGGTTTTCACTATGTTGCCCAGGCTGGTCTCAAACTCCAGGGCTCAAGCAATCTACCTGCCTCAGCCTCCCAAAGTACAGGGATTACAGATGTGAGCCACCACACCCGGTAGTAATACTCAATCTTCTCCTTAAATATTTCCAGACATTCTACCTGGTACCTAAGAAGCTCAAACTCTAATAATGTACCATCTATAATCTTGAAATAACACAATCTATGATTGTATTGCCTATCTGCGGACACACTCTGTTGGACCATTATGACTCAACCTCTGACTCCATCTACTCCAGCAGAACTTTTAAAATTAGACATATTTGGATTTTGACTCTAAGAAAAGTGGTACCTTGATTATTTCCTTGTGTTGACTCTGAGATGCTGACCCCAAGCTGGCTGCCATAGGAGTTGATTCCCATCATGCCACTGTGTGCTGGGGAGCTGGAGAGGGCTGGAAGCTGGCTGGGATTCCTGGGGACGCTGTAGAGGGCTTCAGCAATGTCTGCAGCTCGCTTCAAAATGATGTCCTACAAAACAGCAGGTTAATGTGAGCATTCTATCCAGCATAAAGTGCAAAACTCACGAAAGGGTAGGATGTGAGTATCTCACCTGGTTATTGTGTGGTGTGCCATAAAGAGCTTCCACTAGATCTGCAGCTCTTTTCAACAGCATTTCCTGGAAAACAAGTGAGGGTGGGGTATTGTCAAAGGCAAAATCCAAAATGGCAAACAAAAGAAAATTATAGGCAAAAATGAGAAATCCACACACCCCTCCCAAAATGTAAGTAATTAGTCAAGAGGTCCTATATTTGGTTTGACAGGTAAAATACAATTATACATATAAATCTCTCTATAAATACCTATCTATCTGAAATTTGCCTCTATAAAATGGCGCTATAAATGATTGTGTTACCAAAACAAAAAACAACCCAATTGAGAGTGGAGTTGATTAAAATTAATAATGTCATGGAAGTTCTACTAAATGCTACTTTCAGCCCATTCTGTTTTAAAAATCTGGGTCTCTAATTAACCAAATATTCTTAAAATGATTGATGGATTTGAGTTTAGCTCCTTGCCAAGGAGTTGTCCAGAGTACTGAAATGATCTTGGCAATGCCTTCTGCAAAATTTTATTCTAATAAAGATGAATTCTTTCAATAATATTTCCCCCTGTATATTTTAACCAGAGAGAATTAGTAATCACGAATCCCTTTCCTCTCATTTTGCCTTTTCCACCTCCTGTTTTTTACAACCTTTTAAATTGCTATTAACCTACTTTCCAGATATCATCTAATTTAATGGTGGGGCTAGGGATTTTTCCAGGAGGAAAACAAAGGTGTGATGTAGAAGCAACTGTGGTGCTTAAATTTTATTCACAGTATGGAAAAGAGAACATGGCATTTTATAATTTGTGTGTTTAAAGTGCAAATATAAATGTGAAAATTTAATAGTTTCTCATCAGCTAAATGACAACTAATAAATTGATGCACTTTTTAAATAAAGCCAACATGGGCCAAATTCATAAAGTAATTTTCATAAGGAAGTTCACTTGAAAGTGATGTATTTCATAGTAATTTTATACAGAGCAATTTTCTCCTCATTAGATACCTACGTACATAGTAGGCCCTCAATGATTAATACTGATTGAGGATTAATGGGTCCCTGAAATTATGGGTAAATAGAAACATTTAAATACAAAGGAGTGGAAGCTTATACTTTTTTTTTTTTTTTTTTTTTTTTTTTTTTTTATGAGGCAGAGTCTCCCTCTGTCGCCCAGGCTGGAGTGCAGTGGCGCCATCTCGGCTCACTGCAAGCTCCGCCTCCCGGATTCACGCCATTCTCCTGTCTCCTGCCTCAGCCTCCTGAGTAGCTGGGACTAAAGGCGCCCACCACCTCGCCCGGCTAATTTTTTTGTATTTTTAGTAGAGACGGGGTTTCACTGTGTTAGCCAGGATGATCTCGATCTCCTGAACTCGTGATCGGCCCGCCTCGGCCAAAGTGCTGGGATTACAGGCGTGAGCCACCGCGCCCGGCCGCCGAAGTTTATACTTTTAACGAATTATCCAGATATTTATTTTCATAAAGTTGGCAATGTTTTTAAAACTGAATACTCCTGTTGTGTATCTATTTTATCGGCTCAAATGTTCAGATTTCATATTTCCTCAGAGATAAATACGACCGTAATATATTTCATAGTTAGCAGATATTTTATGTGCATCTTGTATCTAAAGTTTAGCTAAATTTCAAGGCCTAATTAATTTTAATGGGATGTAAATGCCTGCATTTGTCTAAGTTTGCTGAAATTCTACACAAATGGCTTCACATGTCAATTTCCAAAGCACATTACCTTAGCTAATCTCTCAGGATCTCCAGGATGCCTAGGGATGACCTTCTGCAGTCTCTGGAAGCCATAGTCTATGGTGGGTTCATTTAATGCTGAAAGAGAAAAAATCCTCTCTCTGAGTTTGTATCCTGGCCATAAAGCAAACCTTCTAATTAATTCTTCCACAGGTAATAAGAAGGTTCTGGATGCATAACGGATGTAATCAGGGTTTTTGCTATCAACATTGGTTAATTCACATGTAAATTTGGAATTTATAGTACTTTTATATTTTTCTATTAGAATAACATTTCAAATTTTCAGATTACAATTATCATTTCTGCTTTAAGTGTACATAAACTTCTCTGCTCACTATAAAATTAAAAATGGCACAAGCAACTATATCTCAATTTCTTATGAAGATAATAAACTACTTTTATATTATTTTCCCTTCTCTCCTTTGTCTTTTTCCTAAGTAGGACTGTATTGACTATTCTTCTAAATATCTTCTAAATATTCTTCTAAATATTTTTCTTAACCAGTCTCTTATTTACATTTATACATATATAAACCTTCTATGAGCTTATTCTCATAAAACCCGTTTTATGCATAATATGCTTCCACAGTTTTCAATTCTATTTAATTACACCCACATCTGGTAAATGTCAGCCTCCCCACCCCACCCCACCCCATGAATACTGCAAATTTTATTTCACTACTATGTTCCCATTAAGACAGGGCCTGGCACATAGTAGGCACTTAGTGTCAGTAATTATAAAATGAGTGAGTGAATGAATTAATGAATGGCGTACTTTAGCATTTCCACTACTCTAGAGTTTTCACGTGCTGCTTTTATTATTTCTCCTTCTTCTTCCCTTTCATTTATTTTCAAAAAGTTTCTTGTTTAAATGTCATGGTTTTAAAATTAATGCATGATTAAAGAAAAAGGTACAAAGAATAACTTAATAATCACCTGCATTGCAGTTATCAGCAATAAACACAGTAATGTGTATTTTCTCTTTAATCTTATTTTTCATATGTATTTTATATATATGTTGCTATTATTCTATGAAAACAATGCTTTTTAAAAAACTGTTAAAAACATTAAATACAGAAGTAAAAAATTACCGTAAACCCACTTAAGAGATGAGCTGGATTAACCTTTTTTTGCTTACATAACCTACTTTTCATCCACTTAACAATATATCGTAAACTTTCCCCAGGATGATTAACTATTCTTTTATAATATTATTTTAAATTCCTGCATATTTTTCTATGACATGCTCTATAATTTATTTAAATGGCTTCCTAGTATTGGGCAATTAATGTGATCCTAATTTCTCACTATTATAAACATCAGAGCAATAATTATCCTCTGTGCATAACTTTCATTATTTCAATTGGAAAATTCCAAGAATTAGAATTACTGGACCAAAAATTATGATTTATATTTCAGGCCTTTCGGACATACAGTCAAATCACTCCTCAGGAGAGTGTATGAGTTTATTCTCCCTCCAGCAATGCGTGTGCTCATTTTAACTTACATTTTTTTACTCACCAGTGAGGCTGAAGAATTTTTTCATATATTTGCTGATGTTAATTTCTTCTTTTATAAACTGCATGTTAATACTTTCTGCACTCTTCTTTCACTTGTAAAAATACTTTATATGTTGAGATTTTTCATACTGTGGCATCATGTTGTAATATCACATCCCAATTTGTCCTTAAGTATTTTATGTATAGAAAGACCACCTCTACTCCAAGAACTGGTAGGTACACACAAACGCACACACACACACACAAATGTATATGTACACACATATGTATACATATATGAATGCTTAAATTGTTTAACTTATCTGGATTTTACTTTGTCATATAATGTTAAGAATTTACTTTTGCCACAACTTAATTGTATTTCACAATTTATTGAACAGTTTCTATACATATATTGTTTTATTGATCTATTATGGGTAAAAAATCACACTATTGTGGTTGTAATATATATTTAATATTTGATAGTGTAAGTGTCCTTCCACAAATACACAATCTTTAAAAACTACATTTTCTCAACCATTCTGGTTTTTTTTTGTTTTTGTTGTTTTTGAGACAGAGTCTCACTCTGTCGCCCAGGCTGGTGTGCAGTGGCTCACAACAACCTCTGCCTGCTGGGTTCAAGCGATTCTCCTGCCTCAGCCTCTTGAGTAGGTGGGATTAAAGGCACGTGCCACCATGCCCGGCTAATTTTTGTTTGCATTTTTAGTAGAGGCAGGGTTTCATCATGTTGATCAGGCTGGTCCTGAACTCCTGACCTTGTGATCCACCCGCCTCGGCCTCACAAAATGCTGGGATTACAGATGTGAGCCATCACACCCGGCCTTCTCAATTATTCTTATCCATTTATTCTTTCCAGATTAACCTTAGGGAAATTTCAAAAACAATTTCAGTTGCATTAAACCTACGGCTAGAGAGAAAACGGATGGCTTTGCAATAGCAACACTCCACCTTCTTTAGATCCCTCAGTAAACTGTGTACTGCTCATCATATAGGTGCTAAGTTTTTTCTTTGCCATTTTAATTTTTTGCTATATATTTCACTTTTTGTTTTTACTGTGAATATGGCTCTTCATTAATCATACTGTCCAAGAGTTTTATTAGAGTCTAGAAACACTTTTATGTTTTATACATTTGTGCAGGAAGTCCATGGCATAGAGATGAAGACAATCAGCTTTAGAGTTGAGTAGATCTAGCATCTGAATTCCAGCTCCACAATGTATGTGAGCAGTTTAAAATCCATCTTATGGGTTGGCTGTCAAAATCAAAACTATTTCTATAATGTCCCCAGCGTGGTGCTTGGCATATAAAATATCATTTTTTTTCTTCTTTTGAGACAGGTTTTCACCCTGTTGCCCAGGCTGGTCTCGAACTCCTGGGCTCAAGCAATAGTCCGCCTTGGCCTCCCAAAGTGCTGGGATTACAGATGTGAGCCACTGCGCCTCGCCTATAAAAGATCTTAACCAAAGGTTATTTTGTAGCCCAAACCTCTGACAGATATCACTTTTTTTTCTATTGCTTCTCTTAGGCCTGTAGATTCATATCATCTACTTACAGTGATCATTTTGTCTCCTTTTGATAGATGTATTAATCCCATTTAGTTCTCTTAATCCTATTCTTGTGTTGGCTAAAACTTCCCAAACAGTGCCCCAAAATGAGGATAAAGTTGGATATTCTTGTTTTTCTCTGAATGGGAATGACATATTTTACTAGCAAATATGGTGTTGGCTATTTGAGATAGATATTATTTATCATGGTTCAATAAGGGTTATCAGGACTTCTTGGAGTTTTAGAAAATCACAAACACATGAATTTTCTCCTTTGGCCAAATTTATATATATATAAGATATATATATAAAATATACAAGACATATATATGACATATATAATATATATGACATATATAATATATATAAGACATATACAGATAGAGTTTTTTTTTTTTTTTCTGAGACGAAATCTTGCTCTGTTGCCCAGGCTGGAGTGCAATGGCACGATCTCAGCTCACTGCAAACTCTGCCTCCTGGGTCCAAGCTATTCTTCTGTCTCAGCCTTTCTAGTAGCTAGGATTACAGCCACGCACCACCATGCCTGGCTAATTTTTGTATTTTTAGTAGAGATGGGGTTTCACCATATTGGCCAGGTTGGTCACGAACCCCTGACGTCAAGTGATCCACCCATCATGGCCTCCCAAAGTGCTGGGATTACAGACATGACCTACCATGCCTGGCCTATATTTTATATTTTCTAATATTTCAAAATTAAACATTAATTCGTGGATGTAATGTATCATTTTCTTGGTATATATCTAAATTCAGATATAACCATTAATACCAGATTCAACCATTAATACTAGATTAATATTTCCTTAACACAACTGGCACAAGGATTAAATCAATTAAGTTAATAAGAACAGTACCTCGTTTATTGCAGCACTATTCACAATAGCAAAGACTTGGAATCAACCCAAATGTCCATCTGTGACAGACTGGATTAAGAAAATGTGGCACATATACACCATGGAATACTATGCAGCCATAAAAAAGGATGAGTTTGTGTCCTTTGTAGGGACATGGATGCAGCTGGAAACCATCATTCTTAGCAAACTATCACAAGAACAGAAAACCAAACACCGCATGTTCTCACTCATAGGTGGGAACTGAACAATGAGATCACCTGGACTCGGGAAGGGGAACATCACACACCGGGGCCTATCATGGGGAGGGGGCAGGGGGGAGGGATTGCATTGGGAGTTATACCTGATGTAAATGACGAGTTGATGGGTGCTGACAAGTTGATGGGTGCAGCACACCAACATGGCACAAGTATACATATGTAACAAACCTGCACGTTATGCACATGTACCCTAGAACTTAAAGTATAAAAAAAAAAAAAAAAAAGAACAGTGCCTGGCACTTGGTGAACAAGCAGGTGTCAGTTATTGTCCATATTAATAACTAGGATTGTGTGTATGGCTCTGTCCAACTAATGATTTTTATTTTATACTGGTGTTGAAAACTATATTGAGAAGTTTTCTATATTTTATCCTATGCTCTAGAAATCTTACATAGCATGGATAGTAGCTTTTTGCTAAACACTTAAAAGAACCATAGTAACATTGCTCGTACTAAGGTCACCAATAGCATTTTAGCCAAACCAACAGGAACTTTTCCATTCTTATCTTAACCCCGAGTTAACATTTGACATTACTCATATTCTCTACTTCTAGAAACCCTCCCACCCACTGGCTTCCTGAACTCACACTGCCCGGCTTCCTTCCTACCTCTTTGGCCATGTCAGACTACTTTGCGGACTGTTCTTTCTCTGCCTGTCTTGTAAATGATGCTCCTCAAGATGGTTGCCAGGCAGCCTTCAGCTTAGCTGCACGTTCTCCTGGGCAACTTCATCAGTTCCCCATGATTTCCACATGCAGCTACATGCTAATCGTCATAAATCTTGATCTCTAGACTAGATACCTGGCCTGAGATGCAGCTTTAAATATCCAGCTGTTGGCTAGAAAATTCCACTCAGATGTTCCATAGATTCCTTTCACCCAAGATACCCAAGCTCATGAGATTCTCTGAATTGCACCATCATCCAAACGATTGACTGCCAATCAGAAACCTCGAATTCATTGTTTCTCAATATCATTGTATTTTTTCTGGAAAAAAATCATCCATTTCATCAAGATTGTAAATGTTTTAGCATAGAATCTATATTGTATTTGTTTAAAATTTCTAACCTATCTAGAGTTCCCCTCCCCCTCCGCCCACTGAAATGTACACAAATATATGTAGATGTTAAAATTATTTAACCTATCTGGATTTTATTCATTGTGTAACATTAGGTACTTACCTTTGCCACAACTTATTGTATTTCACAATTTTGTTGTAATTTTCTGATTAGTCCCAATTATAATTTTGACTTCGTTTAGTTCCAAGAAGAGTATCTTAAAATTTCTAGGTAATTGAGTACTAAACTGTTAATTGCTTATTGTAGTCAACTGCCCTGGATTAAAAAAGGTGTCCTGCACAGTATCTGCCTTTTGGAATTTATTGAGTTTTGAATTAATACATATTAGTTTTGTCTGCATTTCATGGGCAATGCTTTAATGTCTTATTTCATCTATCTTTTTGATCACATTATTTAACATGTCCATTTTTGCTACTATAAGTTTGTCTTCCCACATTCTCATTTCTAATAGTTATATATATATATACACACACACACATATACACACATACACTTTTCTAGTGATCTGAGAGATAGACACACTTTGTTGTTGTTGTTGTTTTTGAGACAGGAACACAAAGTCCAGCCACACAGGCTGGAGTGCAGTGGCACGATCATGGCTCACAGCAACCTCCACCTCCTGGGCTCTAGCAATCCTCGTGCCTCAGCCTCCTGACTAACTAGGGCTACAGACATGCACCACATGCCTAATTTTTGTATTTTTGGTAGAGATAGGTTTTCACCGTGTTGCCCAGGCTGATCTTGAACTCCTGAGCTCAAGCAATCTGCCCACCTTAGCCTCCCAAATTGCTGGGACTGTAGGCGTGAGCCACTGCTCCTGGTCTATACATGCTATTTTAATTTACAGAAGTGTCTTTAGACTTCTCTGAAAATATTTTATTTTTCCCAATTATTTGAGATGTTGAGTCACTCCATATATAAGGAGTTTTTCTTGCCTTCAGTCTTCCCACCTCTTTCTCTCCACTTATACATTTTTGTTGGCAGTTTATCATTTCAAACTGATTTACTATTCTTAGATTTTCTATGATCTATATTTTTAGAAACTAATTTTCATGTTTCCACTAAGTCTTATCACCATATTAACAATAACTTTTTAGACACTCTATATTTAACTGCTTTCTCGGCCAACCACCAATACTGCCATAGCACAACTTTTCCCATCTTGCATTCTTCATTGATTCAATGCTCCTGCAGTCAGGTGCTATCAATAAGAATAAGAGTTAAACGCTGTCTGGGCCATTGAAATAAGAGAGTATCTTTTTGTTTTTTTCACACATAAATGGCAGCTGCTCTGGATATAGAATAGTTAAGTATACTCTCCCATTCAAGATCAACTTTCTGCCTATGCCACTGGTTCTCACTCCTCAAGGTGGAGACAGGAGAGCCTCAGGGTGATTGTTGGGGTCTTCCATCACTTCCTTGCCCTGCTGCTCTTTCCTAAGGGGGAATGAGGAGGCCAGCTGGAGTTCACATGTCCACCAGTACGACCCTGTGTGCACATGCCAGCACAACGGTGCAAAATTTCTGGCATATTAATGACTTTAGCCTAGCTTCATGCATTATTACCAGATTTCCTTTATTTTTACGTTTTCCTGAAAGTATCTCTGATATATTCTGGGAATGGGGACCGACTAAACACTTGCACTCACAAGGTCATCTTACCTAGAAACACATGTAAGAATAGCCATATGTTTAAGTAGAATCATTCTATAAACGTTTTGCTTCCACTTAGCATTATAATGTCAGCAATTTGGGCAGACTTTTTCTTTAATAATGTGATTTTTAGTGGTGGTAATATGCAATAGTGAAAATCATTATTACCACCATTAGGATGTACTGAAGCCTTTCTATGTTAGGGGTACTCTGCTAAGCCTTTTAGGCACATCAGCTCATTCGATTCTGATTGCAATCCTATGATGTGGGTTTTATCCCCATTTTCAATGCAGTCCCAAGTGGTAAAGGTGGGATCTGTATCCTGCTTCTCTAACTCCAAAACCTGTGCTCTTAACCTTTCCTGCTGCAGAACCAGAGACAATGATCCTTGCATCCCGCTCTGGGCATCCTCCTCAGCTTCAAGAGCTACAGATTCAAGAGCATGAATGAAGCCCAGCCTGTGTTGCCTGACTTCGTCACTGAGACCAGGAGACCCCATGTGTTATCAACCAGCAAACACAAACAGCTGCCCGGTGCTACAGGGCAAACAGACTTGATGATGAAATTCTCAAAATTCATTGTTGCCTAATTTTTTTTTTCAGAAATATGCACCATTTTGCTAGCCAAAGTGCAGATTTTCTTAGAGAAAACAGGAAAAGTATTGATATGGGTACACTTACAACGTGCTGAATGCAAACTAAACAGATATCACATAAGGCAGAAAATCTAACCCCTCCCTGTCTCCATTTCTGTCTTTGTCCCTTTCCATCTGCGTGGCTGTCCCCCGCCCTGGCAAGTGCTCTGCCTCTCCCAAGAGCACTGTGGGGGTCCAGCCAGGGACCCCCAACACCACTGTCCTTATCCCTTGGTCCTCCCTGCTGCTCACAGAGGAATTTTCTGGAGCTGGGCTCTAATCAGTGCACAGAGGTGGGATAGAGATGAGTTTTTTTAAAATATAATTTATCACACATTTGCACCCATTGTTCTCCCAACCAGATTGCAAACCACCAGGATACAGGGTCATGTCTGGTTTCTTTTGCCTGCCCTCCCTTCCCCAGCTCCCAAATTAGACACGGCAGAGTATCTTGACCATACTGGGTTGGCAATCCATGTGTTACACTGAATAAGTAGATAAGGCACGACTGTCTATTTTTATGTTGTTTTTTGGCAGGTCCCTGCCAGACTTCATAGGCACAAACTATGGGATACATCTCGTGTGCATCAAAATGAAAGAGAGGACAGTAAAGCACAGTTGTCTGCATAGACAGGGAAAATCACACTCACACATACACACACACAGAATTTCATTTAACCAAGTGCACATTGGAAGTAGAAAGCATGAAGTTGAAAGTACTCTAGCTCTGTTTAGCCAACAGTAAACCATAAGAGGGACCTCAGCCTTTAACACATGGCCGGGTTTGACAACTCTTTGGTTCCAGACTGACTTTCCCAACTGCTTTTGCGTCTTTTAGGTTCAGCTTCACCTTGAATCCCAACTTCTTCCCTCCCCCTCGCTACTTCCCTGGGCGTTCTCTGGCTTTTCAGCCCTGGTGTGAGCCAAGCAAAGCTCAATTAACTAATGAGATGCCCAAGACCAGCACCAAGACCGTCTCCAAGGGCCAACCAGGCCATTAACTGCCATCATCAGTATAAATTTACAACCTCGCCTACCACATGGAGTGCAGGGATGCTGTGAAGTTCTGCCAACCCTTTGGCTGACAGGGATACAGAGAAGTGCTGGCAAGGTAAAAATAGAGTAAATTAAAAATATGCTTCAATCTATAGGCTCTATTTATCTATGTCTTTCTTTAGTAATATAACATTAAGGTAAAAGGTCATAGCCCCACTGAAATATAATTTATATTTACCTTTTATTAAATAATTATGGCATGGCATGAAGTTAAATATTACAGAAGCTAATCAAGAGGGAATTCAAGAGAGAAAACTCAGACATGAGAATTTCGTCTTTGCTATACATAGAATGTCTTAATCCTCCACTGGGAGTCATTCGGGTTTGCTTAAGGAGTTTAATAATACACATTTCAACTGCCACAGAATCTAAATCCCATTTGGATCAGCCTTAAAAAACTTTCATCAATACCTTGAGATTTCATAATATTTCTCTTGAGAGCCTGGATTTCATGTGCCATTTCTCATTTTGATTGCGGGTATAATATATGAGATTACTTACATATATCTTGGACCCAATAAATAGATATAAACTATAAGCAATGTGTGAATGGTTTCTTTTTTTAAGTAAATAATATTTAACTAAAAATATCTACTGGGAACCACTCTTAAAAAAAAAAAAAAAAAAGCTGGCTGGTGCTCAATATTAATTTTCCCAAAGGATTAGTGAGATATAAAATTCTACATGGTTTTAATTTTCTTTCCTTAAGAGGAGGCACAGGGAGCAGATAATCCTTACCCCATCTTATACTTCTACTTCTGTTTCACAAAAATGAAGGGGACCCTTGGTTAGAACCCTGTTCAGCCCTTAACAATTATGGCCTTGACACTGTAGGCTGGAGGTCATTTATGCTCTTGACAAGCAAGGGTACTGATTGCAAAGATGGCATCATCAGGGCCTGGTCGCTTTTCTTTGCAAAAATGTGAGAGAGGATGACGATGGGTGAGGGAAGATCTGAGTTCTCAACTGGGCTGCCACTCTGGGGATGTTGGCGGATCACACCGCTGGCCTCGGTTGCAGCTTTACTCACCAGTGAGTCTTCCCTTGGATCCTAGGATTACCATGGAGTCTGCAGATGGTCATCAGGAGGCCAATAAAAGTAGAAATTCTAAGCCTAGCCATGTGTTTCTGCATCTGTGCATTATCTGCAGAAAGGGAGCTTCATTTCATCAGATGTTCACAGAGCCCATGGTCTCCTAAGGATGACAGCCCACAGAACTAGAGAATCCCTACAGTCCTAACTCTAATTCCAACTTTCTTCAAGAATAAGGAAAACCATTGAAAGGTTTTCTTTGCACGGTAAGAAACAAAGCAAAAAAAAAACCTTAAATCTATATAATGTGACTGCCATATAAACACAAGACCAAAAGGCCGACATTGACTGGCAATGGAAGGAAAACATGCTTTAACAATACCTGCCATGTGGCTTTGGCCAAGGAGAATTACTCTCTGTTGACAGCATAGGAAGGCATGAAATGATCTGGCTTTGGGAGGAATTTAGATAAACACAGACGAGCTCCTGCCCTCATGCCACTTTAGGAGGTCTCCGTCCTCTTTCCTTATGTAGTACTTTGTTCCCACATGTTCATTCCCATAAAGTCTGTCTTCCATGTGCTAGGATTTGGGTTCCCTTCTCTCTCCCTTGTCCTTCTTCCAATTTCCTTGTCCGATCATCTCCTTTCTGCCCTATTCCTCATGTGTCCAATATGCAAAGGCTACGTTAAATTCGCACTTAAATGCTCCTAAGTTTTTCATTGCATATGATGGTGTGATGGGATAAAGCTGGTCCTAGCTTGGGAGCTGCCTTAGTTCCTGACACTAACAAATGACACCACCTTTATTGGGTCACTTGGCCAGGTGAGGCTTTGGTTTATATATCTGTGAAGACAAAGGATTGGGGTAAATGGCATCTAAGACCCCTTTCAAGCTCTTACATTTTATGATTCCAAGGCTATCACTGATTTGGAGCAGCAGTTTTCTTCTCTGAGGAGTGCAGGGTAGAGCTGAAATCAAGAGTTGTTGAATTAAGTTGTCTTTAACCTTGGCTACATTGAAATCTCTCCCCACATCCATTTGTTTCAATGTAGCAAAAGTTCAGTGTCACCAATTTAAAAACAAAAAGGAACAGAGATAATATAGGAACACATTATTAAGAGGCGGTACCTGCCTTTGTGGACACAGGAACAAGAATACGAGGAGAGAACCAACAGTGCACAAGTGAAAGATTAGACTGAAGCCTCTGATATTTAATTTTAAATGAAATATTAATTTAATATTTAATTACACTTTGGTTTCCAGAAAAACTGCAGCAGCAAGACAGATTATTTGAAGAAGGGAATAATATACATGGTTAAGGAGACAACTGTAAAAATTAAAGATAAATTTCAAGGGTAAATCTAAATGCCACAACGGAGCAGTTATAAATACGTTCTTGCTCTCTGTAATGTGTATTTAGAATATTACAGCCGAGTGCACCAGTCCATTAAGGGGCTGGGATGTCTCTAGTGAAACAACAGCCCCCTATTCCGGGGCTAACAACAGAGACATCAGTCCTCAGACTCAGCTGAATGATGTATCTGAATTTCACAAGAGGTGGGAGTGGAGAAAACTTCAGTAAAAGTGTAGGCTACCAGGGGGGCTATTGACTCAACCTGTCTCCAGTTTGAACAGGGAATAGTTGTACTCAGGCCAGTTTCTGATGTCTGAATTGGGTATTTTTAACTAAAAATCAGATTCATTTCTTCAATGGGATTTTTTTTTTCCAGGATAATGCTATACGGGGAAAAAAAATGCGAAGTGGATGAGCTATTAACATTTGAAATCCAGTTTGCACATCTGTGCAGCACAGCTTTATGAAGGCAGGCGCCACAATTCGCACAGAACCTCGGGGAGGAGGCTGTTTGGGGTATGATTTGGGGTATGATTTGGGGGTATGTGGAAAAACCTCGGTCTCTAATTTTTCCTCCCAGCTGCTGCCTGTTCTTGCCTTAATCCTGTTGAACACTTTCCCCCAAATAACGAACAGGAAAAAAAAATTGTTTTTTTTGCTAAAGTAGAAGATAAGTAGTATTCTGGGAGAGGGGGTTAGTTAGCATGAATTCTCTGGTTTCTTGGTGCATCTCAATTAGCAGGTCGTCTATGTAGACCTCTAAGTTCTCCTGCACACCTCTTATCAAGCACCTACCCGGCATGTACCTGGGCCAGCTGGGGCATGGTCAATCTCTTCTGCTCCTTTGGTCCACCTTTTATTATTTATTTCTTACAAGAACTTCTGGGTTCTTTTTTAAAAATTATTTATTTATTTATTTAAGAAACAAGGTTTCCCTCTGTTGCCCAGGCTGGAGTACAGTGATGCAATCATAGCTTACTGCAGCCTCAGTCTTCTGGGCTCATGCATTTCTCCCACCTTGGGCTCCCAAGAGCTGGGACTATAGGCCCCACACCCCACCAGCCTGGCTAATTTTTGTTTGTTTGTTTGTTTTTGTTTTTGTTTTTTTAGAGATGGGATCTTGCCTGGGTTTGTCTCAAACTCCTGGCCTCAAGTGATCCTCTGGCCTCAGCCTCCCAAAGTACTGGAATTTCAGGTATTGAAAGGCTTCCACCCTTTAACACCTGCTTCCTTGTGACCCCCTGCCCCTCACCTGCAAAGTCCATGTTCTTGGGCTGCCTTGGCCTTCTCTGTCTCCTGCAAAAACCTGATCTCTAATCTAGATTGAGATATTCAGGGCACGATGTGGTAGGTCTTTCAAGAAGAATCCACATTTTCCGAAAGACACACAAAGAAGCCCAGCACTGTTGCAATAGCAGTGAGGGAGAACGCTGCCCAGAGCTTCCCAGAGCTGCATGTATCCTCCCACCAGATGCTTACAACAGTGAATTGTGCTTGTGCTTCTATATTTATATACATAAATACCTTTACATATGTATATAATTTTATCTTTTTAATGGGGTAAGTATATCCCCATTTTTAGGTTAGAAAAATGGCACAAAGAATAGTTGTTTTTCCTGAAAGTTGGAATGCAAATTCCTGCCTCTTCACTCCATCATCAGCTCTCTTCTATACAACAGCCTGCCCCAGGGCCAAGTTCTCTCAAGCTTAATAAAAATGTGGAGTTCATATTTCTTTGCCTCCTGCAAATTCAGTTATTTGTAGAGAGGATAATTTTTATGACTTCTAAAAAATTCAAAACACTTCACAGGCTCTGAGTCTAGCACATCATACTGACTGGAGCCTCCCCTTCATGACTCCTGCTTTTTGAGTTTTCTAGAAAGTTCCACCTAAGAGCAGGCATTACTATTGTGTTCACGGTGAAAGAACCCAGTCTCATAAGAACGTTCCCATGTGTAGAGTGCTTATAAGCCAAAAAGTCTCTGCAACAGCCTCATAAGCAGAACTTAGGTCTCACAAACTCATTTCTTTAAAATACACATTCCCTAAATTAGTTCAACCACCATGAAAGACAGGTCCTCAATCCTCAAGGATCGAGAACCACAACTGCCATTTGACTTGGCAATCCCATTACTAGGTATATACCCAAAGGAATATAAATCATTCTATTATAAAGAAACATGCACACATATGTTTGCTGAAGCACTATTCACAAAAGCAAAGACTTGGAACCAACCCAAACACCCATCAATGATAGACTGGATAACGAAAATGTGGTATATATACACTGTGGAATACTATGCAGCCATAAAAAGGAACGAGAGCATGTCATTTGCAGGGACATGGATGAAGCTGGAAGCCATCATCTTCAGCAAACTAACACAGGAACAGAAAATGAAACACCGCGTGTTCTCACTCATAAGTGGGAGCTGAACAATGAGAACACGTGGACACAGGGAGGGGAACAGCATGCACTGTTGGCAGGTGGGGTTGGGCAGGGAGAGGAACAGCATCAGGACAAGTAGCTAATGCACGCAGGGTGCATTATAATAGCTAATAGCTAGGTGATGGATCAATCTGTGCAGAAAACCACCATGGCACACGTATACCTATGTAACAAATCTGTACGTCCTGCACATGTATCCCAGAACTTAAAGTAAAATAAAGCTTAAAATATAACAATAAAAAATAAAATAAAATAAAATAAAATAAAATACAGATTCTCAGACCCTCTCAGGAGAGTAGCAAAAATATTCCCATATTGCAATCTGAAAACCAGGGCCCAGGTAAGGCGTCTTCTGAGACCCCCTTCATGCTCACCGGCCACATCCTATTTCCTGTGCACCTCTCCAGAGTAACAGCCCGAGAGCCAAGGCATCATCTGCCAAGTAAAACAAGATAAGACCAAACAGATGGCCTTGGTATCATTTTTTCTAACAAACTATACAGTATTGGGAAGTAGTACAGATTAGGTGTTAAGAGCAGAACTTTGGAATAAGACATCTAGGATTCATCATAGCTTGGCGACCTTAAGCAAGTGACTTAATTTCTGTAAGTAGCAGGATCTCAACTATGAAGTTGAGATACTCATCGAACTGTCATCACAGACAAAGGTGGTGATACTCGAGCCTGTAGGACAGAGCCTTGCCTTACGTGCTTAATAGATGACAGATGTGATTATTGAACTACTGTCATTTTTGCTTATTATTCTGTCTTATGATAGAACTTACAAAAGACTTCTTAACCAGCTGTCTAATGTGTAGCCCAGGTTCTGCAAAGAACCACAGGAACAATAGTGAAAAGCTATGCTCATTTACCCCCATGTCCTCACACATTGTGTTTTGCCCTGGATTCTGTGGTTGGTGCAGATTTGACAGTTAGAGACAATGACCTTTCCACCCCCAAATACCATGCTCTGATATCCTCTCCCTGCATACTCACTGCCACCTGAAGTCAAGACAGCCAAGAAGTCCCTGCACAACCAGTCACTGTGGTTCTATTGGGTGCCCCTACTAGGATTATTTTTCTGCATTGCCAGTTCTCTATGGAAAAGTCTGTGAGGAAAACAGAGGATCTCTTCTCCTCTTCTCTCTGCCTAGCCTGGCATACTTCCTCCAGGTCTCAAACCAGTTAAGAAGCAACTGGACTTTCCCTAATGAGCCCTGTTCTCATGTGGCTCTCTCAATTGTGCAGCAGCAAGTTGCACGTTAGCAAACCATGGTTAGTGGAAAATAGACCTGCAAAGTCACATGTGCAAAGAAAATGTGTTGTTTTTCAGAGCCCTGAGGTTGTTTGTGCTGTAGTTGGCAGTGGCAACCATGGGGGTGTGGCTAATTAACCAGGTACACCTAATAATGGGCTTGGCTCTTGTCATGGTGGCATATCCTTGGATACAGAAAATGTCAACAGTTGGACTATAGACCACAGAGTGTGTGCAGTGGGGCACGGGTGGAAAGAGGAAAGGTTTTCTGGAGTCTCCTGCAGGACTCTTCCTCTAGAAAGTTCTACATAAGAGTAAACACTAATATTGTGTTCCTGGTGAACAGACTCAGTCTCATAAGAACCCTCCCATGGGTGGAGTGCTTTATAGGCCAGAAAGCCTCTCCAACAGCCTCAGGAGCAGAACTCAGGTTTCTCAAACTCATTTCTTTGTTTAAAATACAGATTCCCAGACTCTGTCAGAAGAGTATGATTTGGTATTGTCTGGAATGGTGCCAAGCATAATTCTTATGATCAGCCAAATTAGGGAAACACCTTTGGGTAACAGCATAATTGGCACCAGAGCTTTACAGATGATGGAAATGAGGCTCAGAGAGATCAGTGATCGGGTGAAAGTAGACACAAGCAGTGGACCACAAGGCCAGCCCCTGAAGGCAGCGCTTCTGGCTGGTCCAATGCATCTCCTCTCAGATCCCGTCCTGCTCACAGCACTCACTCTGCACCTTTTAAAACCCTCTAGGTTTCAAGTTTTGCCTTTTCCTCCGGAACCAGAATGACTTTTTGTCCACCTTGCCATTGGAGCTGAGTGGTTCGTCTAGGCCTACGGCAGCCTAGGAGCACTGTTCTGCAGTGAAGCAGCCCAGGCGTCCAGGGTGCATGGGTCAGTGCTTCAGGGTGGCTGGAAAGACGGGAGGGCTTTGTCCTTCTCCTCCTAGGGAAGAGGCCATGGCTCTCCAGGTGACCAGAGTGAGGACTCAGCTCTGAGGTGGAACAGCCCATCAGCAGGTTCACGTGGAAGCACTGATGGTGGATTAAGACACAATTGGCTTTTCATGTCAGTAGCTGCCAGTTCAGTGGGAAAGACAGGAGGCCACCAAAGCATTTCCTGTGGGATCTAGAACCCTCCATGGATGACATCAGCTTCCTGTTTTCGCCAACCCAGGCGGTACTTCCCTCAGTCGCCTCGGGGTGGAAGTTTTCCTAGAGAGTGGCCAGACTCCTGAGCCATCCCTGACAGCATTTGTAGTTTTGATTCTTCTTTATTCGTGAACGAACAAACTCCTGGGTCCCTCCACTCCTCACCCCGACTGCTCCCGAAGGCCCTTCTTTCTCAAAGGCGGTTTCTGGAAGAAGTACCACCAGCTATCAGGCTAGAAATACTTTGTACCTGAAAAATCAAGTTTACTAATGTGCATTGTTTCAGTATTTAAACGTGTGACACTATATTGTGCCATACTTTATTCTTCTATTTATTTATTTATGTATTTATTTATTTATTTATTTATTTATTTATTTATTTATTTATTTATTTTCTGAGATGGAGTCTCGCTCTGTCGCCCAGGCTGGAGTGCAGTGGCCGGATCTCAGCTCACTGCAAGCTCCGCCTCCCGGGTTTACGCCATTCTCCTGCCTCAGCCTCCGGAGTAGCTGGGACTACAGGCGCCCGCCACCTCGCCCGGCTGGTTCTAATTTTTAAATTATTTAATTTTACTAGAAAATAGATACAAATAAGCAACATGAAAAAAATTTGAATAACAACAACACTGAGAAACCACCATTGTTAACACCTCGGCATGCAGAATTCTGTACCCTACTAGGGTTGTTTGTAAAACTACTCATTTTTCATATATCTAAACATTGGGTCATATCACGCAGACTATTTTAAAGCTCCTTTAAAACCCATATCACAGATGCCTTTCATGTAAATAAATATCCATCCATGGCATTATTTTTAATGTCTCTAAAAAAGTGTAGAAGATGTTCTCTTATTTGTTTAATGAATCCCCTAATGTACAATGAGGATATTTTCTTTTTTTTTTTTTTTAATGTAGTATGAAAGGACAAGCCTTGAGTATTTATTACCTTTGTTTTTAATATAATGTTCAATTTGCTTACATAATTTAACAGCAAAATTGCTGAAACTTTGCCAGTTCTTGTGAGCCTGTGTGAGCTGACTCTAGCATGTCAACGCCTCTGTTCCTCCTAGTTGCCAGAACTGTCCACTTCCCCATATTAGTCTAGATGTGTTTCCTCGGTTGCAGGATGATTTCAGAAACTCCCTACTACAACTTGTTTGATTTTAAGATTCGCACTGAGGATATTTTCAATTTTTCATTATAATAAACTCCCATGAACGGTCTTCCAGCAAACTCAATTATTTCCTAGGTAGACATTTCTAGAAGTAGAATTGCTGGGTCAAAGGGCACACATCTTCAGGTGTTCTCTTATCAAATTTACACTCCTGCAGTAGTATCTTAGATAGTTATGATACCTACCCATCTCCTTATAGTTCTATCACCCACGTCCAGGTGTGTCTTTGAAACACTAGAGATACCAGAGCTCTACATGCAGAAAGTGTCCTGGAACAAGACCCACTCTCCAACTGACTTCAGGGACAGCCCTGGTTTCCTCCTACCCTGACCACTTCTTTTCAGGCTCCTTCCCAGGTTCCTTCTGTCATCTTTAATCCTGCATGCTGGTCTTCCCAAGGTGCCATATTTGGACTTCTCTACTCCTCCATGGCGATCTCATCTGGTCCTATGGCTTTAAATCCTGTCTAGAGTATCCTGCAGGAGTATCTTAGAAAGTCCCCATTGTCTTTGAATTTTGTCAACCTGAGTATTTTCATTTGTTTAAAAGAAAATCTTTGCCAACTTGATAGGGAAAAAAAGGTGGTCTTGTTGCCTTAATTTGCATTTATTTATTAATGTGGTTTTTTACTACAAAAGGTTTATTTGTTTACTTGTCTTCCTTCCTGAATTTAACTCTTGATGTTCATTGCTAGCTTTCTAGCTGGGTATTTGTCTTTTCCTCTTTAATTTCTAAGATACCTAATGTTCTCCTCTTTTTCCACAATGTATAACATAGCAGTTAACAACCAGTAGGCACGAAATAAATTTTTTTCTGAATAAAGGAAAAAATCTTTTTATAATTAAGATAATAGGCCACGTAGAGCAAATATGTTCTCAGGTTGTCCTTTTCCCTTTAATGCCTGGCATATTGACACAAACATTTTCCTTTTACATAATCATATCTTTTGCTTGATGGTGCCTGTCTTTAGCCTCAGTGTTCACAAGTCTCAAAATGATAATTACTCTTTAAATCTGTAATCTTCTGAAATGTCTACATTTTTAATAAAAATATTTAATTTGAATACATTTTAGTTTATATGCTATGAAATTTAAAATCTAACTTTCTCTTTTAATGCTTAACTAGTTGACCCAGCACATTTGTTAAGCATTCCATCTTTTCTACGTTGACCTGACCTGGCTTCCCTCGCCTACTAATACCTAAGTATTTATACCCTTAATGTGTGCAAAGTGTTTATTTTTTAAATGTTCTCTTCTGTTGCATGACATTTCTGTATGTTCCTACAAAGCCCCATATTCTTTTAATTATTGAAACTTAAAATAGGTTTTAATGTCTGGCAGGGCAAGGTCCTCTCATTTTTCAAAATCCTCTTTTAGCACCTTTCCTTCCCAGGTGAACTTTTGTAAAGTTTCCGCAAACATTTTGTTGGTATTTTGATTGGCACTGTGTTAAATGTATTCATTAATCGACATCTTTACAATATTAAATCTTCCCACCTCTCCACCAGCTGGAAGTATTTTGTCCTTCCTCTGAACTCCCTTAGCACGTTATACCTTAAAAAAAAAAATCACTTTCTAAACTATACCCACCCAATTTTTCAACTCTGAAACCTGAGCGTCGTCCCCTGCCTCCCCTCCCCAACCTTCACCCCATCCAATCAATCAAGTTGTGTCAATGCTACCTCCTAAATTTTATCCACTTCTGCCTGTCCCCACCGCCAGCACTCTGCTCCAAGCTACCATCATTTCTGGCCTGGGCCACCCCACTGGCCTCCAAGTGACCTCCCTGCATCCAACCTGGCTTCCAAGCTATCCTCTGCACTGTAGCCAAAATGATCTTTTAAAAGGCAAATCTGATGGTGGCAATATTCCCAAAGCTTCCCACCGCACTTGAAGAAGAGCTGAAAAAAAACAAGCCTTGACGTGACCTGGCCCCTGCCCTCCCTTGCAGCTTGAATGCAGCCTCTCTTAAACTTATTCTTTCTGCTCTGTTCATAAAATATATCCAATGTTCTTGCCTACCCCAGGGCCTTTGCACATACTGTTTCCTCTCGTCTTTTCTAAATCCTCCCCATCAACTCAGTTTAAGGAGGTTCAATTCCCCTGGCATGTGTTCCCAGCATCCTACACAACTCCTTTTAGTCCTCATCGGGTTTGCAATTCCTTGTTTAATTCAGTCTCCATACTGATAAGGCTAATGTTAATGATACAGAAGTACTGGCAAGGGAATGGTGTGGTACCTTTAAATGATACGGAAGTGGGGAATGGAAGTGCTGGGGAAGGGAAGGCGTGGTCCCTGGCTAGGGTTCCACCCCTGGGCCTGTGCCCATGGACCTAAGTGAGGACAGGCATTTTTGCTTTCCTGACCAAATGTTGCATTTCCCAAGACCATCCTGGCCTGCCATGCCCCCATCCTGTGCCTATAAATACCCCAAGACCCTAGAAGGCAGACATACATCAGCGGAGGAACACCTGGCCAGCTGGACATCCAGAGGAACGCACCAACAGGCACCAGCAGGCTACCAACTGGCAGAACAACACAGAATGTGGCTGGGGCAGTCAGAGGAGAAGCTGGGCTGCCGAGAGGCCGGGCGCAAACCATCTCCCTTCTGGCTCCCCCATCTGCTGAGAGCTACCTCTCCTCGATAAAACCTTGCACTCATTCTCCAAGCCCAGGTGTGATCCAATTCTTCCGCTACACCAAAGCAAGAACCTTAGAATATGAAAGCCCTCTGTCCTTGTGATAAGACAGGGGTCTAATTGAGCTGAGTAACACAAGCCGCCTATGGAAAGCTAAATTAAAAAGAACACCTGTAACACACCCCCACTGGGGCTTCAGCAGTAAACATTCACCCCTAGACACTGCCATGGGGTCAGAGCCCCACAGCCTGCCCATCTGCATGCTCCCCTAGAGGTTTGAGCAGTAGGGCACTGAAGAAGCGAGCCACAGCCCCATCGCACACCCTGCGAGGGGGACAAGGGGACTTTTCCCATTTCAGTAATAATAATATAAATAATAAACCACTTTTTGACTAATAAGATATGGGCCATTCTATCCACTCTATCCCAGGTACTTTCCATGAAGAGACCTGGCTGCACCAGCTTGTGAAGGCAGGTGGTGAAGTTTTCAGGAACGTCGTGAGCTATTTGAGTGGTAGCTTGCAATCTGCCATGGTGACAGTATTTGACCATGGAAATCAGTAAATGGAATAAACCCATGCTTTAAAAAAGAAAATCACCTTCCTGAAGAGCCACTTGTTAAACCCTTGCCAGCCCACCACAGTTGCCATGCACTGTATCCTTTAGTCCTCAGCTCTGTAGGTAGCCCATTTTACAGATGGGAGGAAAAGAGGTTAAGTCACTTCCCCAAGATTCAAGAGCAATTCAGGAGGCAAGCCACACTATGAGTCCAGGTATCTAATTCCAGAGCATGAGCAGTTCAACTTTATGTCAGCATGCTGTAATGTCAGGAAGGTGGGAGACACTGGTTTGACTTCTCTCTGATAGCCCCAGCATAGAGCTCAATGTTGAGCACAGCGAGCATTGTTCAATAAATATACACTTCACGCAAAAGTCGTTAATGTCTCAGCACATGAAGAAAACAGATATTTCTGATTTGACTTGCTAAAGTAGCATCAGAAAGACACCAGGCACGATGGCCAGAGGCCTGAATCTTGGTTCTAACGCCATCTTTAATTCAACAGGCAATTACTAGCAAATCACTTCTGCTTAGGTTTCAGTTTTCTCTTCCGCAAAAGAAGGACTTTGACTAGATGATCTTCATAGTCCCTTAATCTCTCAAATTATTTGAATTTACATATAACATAACATCTGTTATTTTCACAGGTGTATGGGCTCCTCTTTTGCTAGGTACTGTGTTTCCAAGATCTGTCGACCACAGCGTCCTCATTCTGTCTGGCAAACTCCTACTTTGCTTCAAAAATGTCATCTATTACTACCTCCTCTGGGAAGCCTTCCCTGATTCCCCAAAGCTAGTCACTCCCTGCATAGTGCCCCTATAACCCTTTTTTTAATTTTAGGGGCTGAATCTAATTATTATAATGTAACAGTAGCCATCTCCCATTCTTTTTTTTTTTTTTTTTTTTTTTTTTGCTTTTGACATCTCCCATTCTAGAACTGTAAGCTGATAGAGGTGTACTGATATTATTGATTTTGTGTGTTCAGAGCACGTGTTTGTTGAGTAAATAAATGGGTGACACTTCTACCTGGGTCCTACCTTCAGAAATTCATATCTAATTGGTCTGGGGTTTGACCTAGGCACTGGTCATTTAAAGTGTGGCCAAGGGTGAGGACCTCTTTTACACACGCACACACACACATACACAACACCTGGTTCCAAATGTCTACATCAATGGCCCTACTCATTATTGAAATTGTTCTTTACTTCAATAGAGAGTTGAGGATTGGCTGCAATGTGCCTGTTATGATACCTGCCCATCTCCTTATAGGCCAGCTCCATCACCCACGTCTAGGGGTGTCTTTGAAACACTAGAGATATCAGAAGCTCTACATGCAAAAAGTGTCCTGGAATAAGACGCACTCTCCAACTGACTTCAGGGACAGCCCACGCTCCTGGTTTCCTCCTACTCTGACCACTCTTTCTCAGGCTCCTTCCCAGGTTCCTCCTGTCATCTTTAATCCTGCATGCTGGTGTTCCCAAGGCACCATATTTGGACTTCTCCACCCTATCATGGTAATCTCATCCGCTCCTGTGGCTTTAAATCCTGTCTAGATGCTGGTTGCTCGTCTGCTCGTCTGCTCAACACCTTCCATGTCTTCCCATCCAAAGTCCTTGCCATGCCTGACTTTGCAACCTCATCTCCCATCACTCTCTTCCCCACTGACTCCACTCCAGTCACACGGGCATTCTTGTGCTTCCCCATCAACACCAGTCCCCCCGCCCACTTGTAATCTTGCTGTACCCTCTACCTGTGACAACCCCCCTCCCCCAGATTCACGGACTTCCAGGCACTTCTCCAGTGAATACCAGCGGACCAAACAGAAAACCCAGCCCCAGGGAGCTCCCGCGATGGAGGAGGGAATGTGGATGGAGAGGAGGACGGAGGAAGGAGAGAAGGGGGGATGGATTTCCACAGCTGGCCCCATCCTGGGATTCAGGTCTCTGCTCCATGTCCCCTCCTCAGAGAGGCCTCCCTAACCAGCCTGCCCAACTCTCCCTCACTCTCCTTCCCTTACTTCTCACTATCTGAAATTATGTCACTTATTTTCTTTCTTGTCTGTCTTCCCCTCTATAATATAAGCTTTATGAAGATGGGGGACTTTACCTTCCTCCCTTCTATACCCCAGAGCTTAGAGCTGTGCCAGCGCATGGCAGGCAGGTCATAAATACTAGTTTGAATGAATGAACTACATCCCTTTGGAGCTGGAACAGTAATTTTTTTTATCGTGACTGCGATAGAATCTCCCATAGAACCACAGAAAATAACACCTGAGATGTGCTTATCTCAGGACAGAAAATTCAAAGGCTAAATTTTAAATAAATAGGCCTAAAAATTACCTCTTTCCATCTACTCCTAATTGGTAGCTAGCCAGACATTGACACTTTAACAAGAGTAGGAATCAGAGCACAAATGAGAGACTATACTATCTATAAAATAATATTATTAAAAATTTATAATATGCCTGCTATATTTTTGGTTCATATATTTCTTTTTCTATACTCTTTATTTTCTCTGTCAAAGTATAATACCTCATTGATCTTCCTGCCTCTAGTTGTTTCCCAATTAACTCAGTCTTTATATCAACACCATTTTTTTTTTGAAGACAATATCTTTGAGTTACTCTTCCTTGCACAGAAACCCTCAATGCCTTCTTATTTCCTGACAAGTCAAGTCTAAATTCCCTTACAAGGCTTCTTTTGTTTTTAACTTTTAAAAAATGTGGTAAAATACACATAACATACAATTTACCATCTTAATCATTTTTAAGTGTACAGCTCAATTGGGCTAAGTAAATCACATTGCTGTACAACCATCATCACCATCCATATCCAGAACTCTTTTTGTCTTGCAAAACTGAATCTCTGGACCCATTAAACAAATCCCCAGTTTCCCCTCCCTCAACCCTTGGTACCCACCATTTGACTTTCCATCTCTAGGAATTTGATTACACTAGGTACTACATAAGGTTTTTAAGCTGTTGTATGCTTTGTTTCCCTCCCATGCTGATATGGTTTGACTGTGTCCCCACCCAAATCTCACCTCGAATTGTAGCTCCCATAATTCCCATGTGTTGTGGGAGGGACCCAGTGGGAGAGAGTTGAATCATGGGGGCAGTTTCCCCCATACTGTTCTCATGGTAGTGAATAAGTCTCACGATATCTGATGATTTTATAGGGGGTTTCCCCTTTTGCTTGGTTCTCATTCTCTCATCTGTTGCCATGTAAGATGTGCCTTTCGCCTTCTGCCATGATTGTGAGGCCTCTCCAGCCACATGGAACTGTGAGTCCATTGAACCTCTTTTTCTTTACAAATTACCCAGTCTCGGGTATGTCTTTATCAGCAGCATGAAAATGGACTAATACACACGCCTAGCACATGTAGGATAAGTTCTAGTGTAAGTACAAAATGCATTGCCATAGCTGTCAGACGAGCTTTTGGTCCTGTAGGAATGTGCTCACCTCACCCTGTGGCCTTTGCCTATGTGATTACCATAGTGAGAACATTATCCCTTTCTCTCTTTGCCCATCCAAATTCTCCCTGTCCTTAAATATGGTCTTCAATTTTCATATCTTCCTTGGCACCTCACCCCATTACTCTTGCCCATACTAAACTCTCTCTTTCTGAAACTCATATTCCATTCATTGGAAATACCAAATATTTCAAATTTATGAATTCACTAGCTGTTCGCAATATACCATTGTCTCCTTCAAAAGTTTCTAAACTTCCAAATGGGGAAGGGATCATGTCTTACATGTCATCCATACCCTTCGCTTAGAAAAAGCAATTGATACAAAGTAGAAATTCAACAAATATTGACTAACATATGATTTTTACCTTCTTGAAGTTTTAAAATACTTCAAATTGCTCTCCAATGTCACTGGGCAACTCTCTTGAATCTTTTCAAAAAAATGTAGTTACAGCCAATAACTCTCCGTTGTTTAATCTGACCACGTGGATAAAAGATGGTTCTAGCATGGTTCTAATAGAGTTAAATTTGTAGAGATGTGTTCCTGAAATGAGCTGCTGTGATCTCCCAGATCATGCAGAAGTTGCTTAAGTAAAATACTAATTGAGAAGTGAACCTTCACATCACCATTCAACATCTATCACTCAGCTCACTCTTTCCACACCAGTAAAAAGACCTAGAAACATCAGGATGATTATAAAGTGCAGATACTGGGAATTAGCGCAAAGGCAAACCAGAAGCCAGCCTCTCTTGGCATCACTTTCTCACCTACCTGTGTAAATGAACCTTCCTGGGGCTCCTTTGCAGAACTGTTTAGATTTGTAAGATAATGTCACTTCCACCACGCCTGGGATGTGCCGGGGAGGAGTCTGTACTCTGATGGCATGAGGGGTTATTAGCTGAGGAATGAATAGGCAGGGAAATAAAATACCCATTAGACAAGCCATCACCAAGGACATAAGGTGTACAGCATCTCCCACTATTGCTCCCCAGGGGCTTCTTTCTCTCTGCTCTACTCTAACTGTAGTACTTCTAGCTCCAAATGCACTCTGAACATCCCTGTCCTGTCTCTGTCTGTGTGTGTGTCTCTGTCTGTCCCTCTGTGTGTGTGTGTGTGTGTGTGTGTATGTGTGTGTGTGTGTGTGTGTGTCTCCACCCCCCACCCCCCTGCCCCACAACCTTGGAATTTCCTCTCAACTCAACCAATCTAGGTCCTTTGTTTCTACAAGCCCAGCCCAAGTCCCTCTCACTTCCTGTTACCAACCCCACCCTCATCCCTGGAATCCTTTCCTCTGCTGAACTCCTATCCTGCTTATGACTTCAAATGTTGATCTGGCAAGTTCCAACTCCAACTTAGCACTGTCACTGATCTTTTTGTAATGTTTTATATTATGAAGAAAGTCAAACACATCCGATTTAGAACATTTGGAAATTATAGAAAAATATTTTTTAAAAATTAACATCATAGAGATGATCAATATCAACATTTGTTATGTTTCCAGTACCCTTCTATAAATGTGTGCTATATCACTAGATTTTACATCCATAGGCACTATTATCCTTATTTTTTTTTCTGCTTAGTATTACAGTGTGAGCATATCCTTTCTCCTGTATCATTTGAAGTTTTTCAAAACATTTTTTAACGGTGGAGTGATATTCCATCACTTTACAATTCTAGATTTCTAAGTTTTCACCATTTTAAATAATACTTCAGTGGATACTTATCTTCTTAAGAAACTCATGCCCGATTTGCTATGACTTCTATGCTTTTTTTTACCCTTGGTGTTTGTGCTGCTGATGCTCTAGGAATGACTAGTTTCCCAGATCAAAACAATCTTTGGGCGAAAGGAAATCAGAGTAAGCCTGATGCCTCTGCCTACCTCGCTCCATACAAGCATGGTCCCAAACACCACTTGGAGACCATCAAAGAAGTTGTCCCCAATGATGATGACCATGGCTCCTCCTGTGGTCCAGCCTTCACTCGGGCTAATGGCTTTGATGCAGGGGGTAGCTAAAAAGACAGGAAAGAAAAAGTCAGGTTTGTTCTTTCATGGGTGTCCAACTTTTTGGCTTCCCAGGCCCACGTTGGAAGAAGAATTGTCTTGGGCCACATATAAAATACACTAATGCTAACGATAACTGATGAGCTAAAAAACAAACAAACAAAAAAGGTTCATGTATAATTTTTGTGATATCCCCCACCACAGATAAGAAAAAGAATCCTTGCCTTCAAAGGACTGGACACACCACAAATAAACAAAAAGTCCTTGCATTCAAAGGGCTGGACACTGTGTATGGCTGAAGCTTAGAGTGTTGGGGATGGGCTGCTTTTGAAAGCTGTTGGTCATTCCAAGAAGTTCAAGCTGAGATTTGTTGACTTGCCATCATTCCCTAATTGGCTGTTGGTTTTCACCGAGTCATTAAAGCCTAATGAGTTGACCATTATGTATGAAAAAGTAAAACACTTAGGTAATTGTGCAAAGGGTGTTTGAAAAACCCTGTTGTTTTTGCCCATATTTTTATAAGTTGATCACACTGGAAATGTGTAAATCCCCTTTCTCTCCCCACCTCCTCTGCCCTAAGATGTTAAGATTTACAAGGCCTGTTAATGGGCCAGAGAGAGAGGGAGAAAGCAAAATCTATCATAGTTGAAGGCTTTTTTCAGCTCTATCAAGAGACAATTTCTAATCACTCTACTAACTTTGTAGGAAGGATTTTCCCCACTTCTTCCATATGCTCCAGGCCTCTGGACTTTATATCCCAACAGGAACCCAATATGGTTTTCAGGCCATAACTAAAGTCAATCCATCACTCCATTTCCAAAGTTGACAGGGTCAAAGGTAGAGGAGAACTTTGGCAGGACTCCAAAAACATGAGCCCCCTTTGAACAGCCAGTCAATCACATCCAATCAGTCAAAAGAAACTGGATGGGTTCCTAGTCCTGAACTCTGGGATTTTCTTCTCCCCTTTCAGTGCTCGCTGTGGGAGAATTAACACCACTCCAAATTCTTTACTGATTCAATCATTTTCTTTCAGTTCATTAATTCCTGTTTACAGTGATACAAGATACATTTTCAGGCTGAGTTAGCGTGGGAGGTGGGGTTGGGTGGTAATATATAACAAAACATCACACTAGAATAGTAGCCTAATTTGACCATACATTCTGTCTTATATGGTCTTTCTATACCACTGAGTTGGGGCGTGCAGAAGGAAGGGGAATAACTAAAATGGAATTTACTTAGATTTGTCAGTTATCTTCATCGATATACTTTAATTTTTTGGACAACTTGAAGTTTAACAGTTACCAGTATTTCTAATTACTTTAATGCACTTGGAAAACTACCCAGAACAGACCATGATTTCTTCTTGTCCAAGCAAACAAAAATCAATTAGCGTCAGTTTCTTTCCAAACATTGTTTTGTTTTGCCTACAATCTGTTTAAGGGCACATCTGACACTTATTCATACATGTCTGGCACTGCAGTGTTCCTGTTTAACTAAGATGTCATAGGCCTACGTTTGCCTGAAATGCCCGTCTCGCAAAAAGGAAAACAGAATAGAATGGAAGAGAGTGAAAGGCATGAGGACTTGGCATGGGCTGGTAGACGTGTGGGGCTTACAGTGGAGCAGGCTGGAGTCCGTGTTTACAACTTCATTAAGAAAAAAACCCACACGGTCCTGTGTACTTTCTCTTCTCTGACTGCGAGGCATAAATTTGAAGTTCGAACAAGGAAATTCGTGGAGAATTTCATGTGTCTACTATGCTGAGCACAGGCAGCCCTACCTTCTGATGGGTCGAGTCTTCTTGCTCTCCGTCCATGCTTGGAGTTGTTATGAACAAACATGTTGTCAGAAACAGCTAGGACGTGTCCATCCACATTCACTGTTGTTGACAACACAACCTGCATATTTAAAGTAAAAAGGAGAAAGCGGGTGCAGTGGAATTAGTTTCACATAAAGTAGCAAATGCACCAAAATTCTTTTTTGCCACAATTCCATATAGCAAAGGGGAGATGGGACAGAACTTGGGTCTCAACAGAGTTTTCTCCTTCTGTAATTATGTCAGAACTTTACAGAAAAAGTGGCTGCCCTTCATCCATGCATTGTCAAGAATCTTTGCTCAAAGCACACCCATGTCATGAAGTGGAGAAAATGGCTATCTGCCTGCTGCTTCCAGAAACCTGGTTCTCTATCAAAAGACCTAGACTACCACTGCCAGTAGAGCCTCCACCACAGAAAACTGGTTGTATGCCACGTGGAAGCTGAGATCTACACACCAGCTGGAAAGTCACTTCTCCAAGCTCCGGAATGGGTTCTTGCACTTCAGATGGGTCCTGACATCATGCCCAGCACTGAGATGCTGGCTGGTGAATTGTCTGTGGTGTTGCTGCGCAGTAGAGAGTGGTGGCAGTGATGCCTCGACTTTTGCTGAGAATATAAGGTTGCCATAATTCAGTGTTGAAAACACAGGATGTGTAGCATCTAATGAGGGCGAGGGGAGAGGTGGTGTGGAGCAGTGGGAGAACATGGGTTTGGAGTCAGGAAGAACTGAATTCAAATCCCAGGCCTGGCTGGGCGCGGTGGCTCAAGCCTGTAATCCCAGCACTTTGGGAGGCCGAGACGGGCGGATCACGAGGTCAGGAGATCGAGACCATCCTGGCTAACACGGTGAAACCCCGTCTCTACTAAAAAATATGAAAAATTAGCCGGGCGAGGCGGCGGGCGCCTGTAGTCCCAGCTACTCAGGAGGCTGAGGCAGGAGAATGGCGTGAACCCGGGAGGCGGAGCTTGCAGTGAGCTGAGATCTGGCCACAGCACTCCAGCCTGGGCGACAAAGCGAGACTCCGTCTCAAAAAAAAAAAAAAAAAGAAAGAAAGAAAACAAATCCCAGGCCTGCTGTCGCCTAACTTGCAACCATGAAAAACTTACTTAATCTTGTCTAATCTCAGTTTTTCTTATCTGTAAGATATAAATGGCAATGTGTATCTCACAGTGCTTAAATGAGGTATAATGAGATACAGGCACACATCCCTAGTCCAAGAATCTGAAATCCAAGATTCTCCAAAATCTAAACCTTTTTGAGCACTGACATGATGCTCAAAGGAAATGTTCATTGGAGCATTTTGGATTTTGGATTTTCCAGATTAGGGATGCTCAACCAGTAAATACAGGATGCAAATATTCGAAAACCCCAAATCAGAAGCACTTCTAGTTCCAAGCATTTTGGATAAGGAATACTCGACCTGCAATACATATAAAGGATTCAGCACAGTGCTTTGTGTGTGCCAAACTGGGATGCGCTCGTGTCCTAACTGCCTTGCCCATGCTGGGCTTGACCAGACCATAAGACAGATGACATTACTCACACACCGAGGTTATCACATGGCCTAAGCTCTAGGGGAAGTCCTAGGAAGAGGCAGATAGGAAATAGGTACCAACAGTTACAAGGCATGGTCCCTAACCTCAAAGAGTTCATTTTCTGGCTGGAGAATCATAGTTAACACAGGAAACAAGTAGCACAAAGATTGATATCGAATCAAGTTCCAGCATGTGTACTGCAGATCCGGGTGGGGGAGAAGCTCAAAGAAGTGGCTATCAGCAAAGGCTGACCAAGCATAGCAGAAGGGAGTAGACCTGGGTGGAGCTCCCACCGAATCACTTGATCCAGAACACGAGCCACCGTAGACATGGGTCTACTTCTCAATTCACATCAGTTATGCTTGGCCATTATTATTATTATTTTCGAGAAAAGAACAATAACTTGTTATATACATACTCACACATGTATGGACTTTTTGAGGAAGGGCACTAAATAGGTACAAAATGAAGAGTCGTGTTTAAAAATGACTCTTCCTGTCTACTCTCAAATTAAAATGGTTGATATTCTACCTGTAATTGTCCTTTCTTATTTATTAAATGGAGGGCAGGGGGCTTGATCCTGCCATATCTTTTTTTTTTTTTTTTTTTTTTTTTTGAGATAAGAGTCTAACTTTGTTGCCTAGGCTGGAGTGCAGTGGCACCATCTTAGCTCACTGCAACCTCTGCCTCCCGGATTCAAGCAATTCTCCTGTCTCAGTTTCCCAAGTAGCTGGGATTGCAGATGACTGCAACCATGCCCAGCTACTTTTTGTATTTTTAGTAGAGACAAGGTTTCACCGTATTGGCCAGGCTGGTCTTGAACTCCTGACCTCAAGTGATCCACCAGCCTCGGCCGCCCAAAGTGCTGGGATTACAGAAGTGAGTCACAGTGCCCAGCCCTACTTTACCTCTGAATATGAAGGAATGAGGCAGCATTTCAAAAACCTTTTATTATGAATAATTTCAAGCAAACGAAAGAAACAGGATAGTGAAATGAGTCCCCAGTACTTATCATTCAGCTTCAAGAATTGTCAAAATATCGCCATTCTCATCTCAGCTACAGTAGACCCCTTATCCAAGAGGTCTATGCTCTAAGACCCCAGTGGACGTCTGAAACCTCAGAGAATATCAAACCCTATAATATGCTTTTTCCTATACATACCTATGATAAAGTATAATTTATAAATTAGGCGCAGTAAGACATTATAAGACATTAATGACAATAACTAATATTTGAAATAGAACAATTATAAAAAGATATTGAAATAAAAGTATGTAAATGTGGTTTCTCTCTTTTTCTCTCCAAATGTCTTATTGTACTGTACCTTGAGTAACTGAAACCATAGAAAGTGAAACCTCAAAAGTGGGCGGGGGGACTACTGTTTACCACCACCCACTCCCAAACCTCTACTCAACAATGATAATAATCACAGGTGTTGGGTTTTTTTGTAGGTAAAATTTACATGCATTGAAATGCACAAATCTTAGCTGTCCAATTTACACTGAGATCAAGAAGTAGACTATTTCCATCTCCCCAAAAATTTATCTTGTGTTCCCTCCCAGTCCATCCTACCTCCACCACCAGCAATACTCTTCTGATTTTTTCTTTGCCCTAAAGAGTTTTTCAATGACATCTTTTTAAGTTATTACATATTTTTAGCGTAATAGGTTTGGGAAAATCCCTAAAACCCATGAGTCCACAAATCATCTCATATAGTCTGACACCTTGAACATGGTGGTAACTTATGCAAAATTTTACATGAATAAGTGAGTGTCAGTCATCCAACCCAACAGACAATTGACTGAGCTTCTAATATGTGACAGGCCCCAGAGATTCAAAGAATAAACTTAAAGGAACCTCAGTTGTCATTCAGAAAATTATCAATATAATTGCTCACAATTCAGGAGTACAGCCTGTCTAGTGCTGGGTCTGTTTTCAATTGTGTCCATGTTAATATGTTACAATCTGGGGAAATTCCTTCCAGAAAGTTCCTATCACACAGTGGCAAACATTAAGATGGTGGCATCCATCACTCCCCGTAAGTTCTCATGTTCTTTTCAAAGTGATCTCAGCAAAAAACAAGGTCATGTCACAGTCGAAGGGAGAGGTAGAGCCTCATGGTCACGAGGTTAAGATGAACTTGAAGATAGTATTGCCTACCATCCGAAAATAATAGGAGAAGAGAGAGAAGAAAGAAGAATCAAACCACTCTTACAAATTGTGTGTGTGAATGCATTTTCAAAGACATAACTGTCATCTCTGGAAAAAAAAAAAGAGAAAACAAGGAGAGGGTGCTTTGGGCTTTAATTCTTCCTTTTTTTCTTTTTTCTTTTTTCTTTTCTTTTCTTTTCTTTTTTTTTTTTTTTTGAGACAGGGTCTTGCTCTATCACCAAGGCTGAAGTGCAGTGCAGTGGCCTGATCTCAGCTCACCACAACCTCTGCCTCCCATGTTCAAGCGATTCTCCTGCCTCGGCCTCCCGAGTGGCTGAGATTACAGGCATCCACCACCACACTCAGCTAATTTTTGTATTTTGTGGGTTTCGCCATGTTGGGCAGGCTGGTCTAGAACTCCTGACCTCAAGTGATCCTCCCGCCTCAGCCTCCCAAAGTGCTGGGATTACAGGCATGAGCCACTGTGCCCAGCCGTGGGCATTAAGTCTTAATGAGCTTTCCTAGGCACACTAAGGGGAACCTGGGCCCTCTCTGAGGATTACGTGGAGGTAAAGAGCCTTCTCTCTGAGGTTGCTTTAATTCACTCCACAAGCTCCTTGTCATACCATCCATTAATACTCCCCACGCGTTCCTGCCACAAAATATGGGGCTTTCACGAGCCAGCTGATTTCATCATTGTCCATTTGGGTGGAGTGAGACTCAGTTCCAAAGTGAACATTTCCCGAATGACATACCCTGATGGTTCAGATGCACTTCATTATTTTCTATTAACAATAGAAATAAATTTTAATCTCTTGCTGGCTCACGCTGGCCTCTCATGACAGCTAGGGAATTAACCTGAATTATGTCAGTGTCTGCAAAATTTATTACAAGATTTTAAATTATGTCCAAATGTATGTGCGTGTGCATCTGTACATATAGATATGAGGCAAGTTTCAGGTTTTAATATTCCAAATATCTTAGATGGTGAGGTAGCTGGAAGAGCCTGCCAATTCAACTGAATTTGCAAAATGCGATGGATTTAATTCATAAACTCCGCAACAGGAAACCAGACCTGTTTGGTGGTTGTTTCTATACATAGAGACACACACTTAAATACTGACTTTCATATACATTTGCTTTACTTCTGGAAGAATGAACTACATTATACAGGTGAAGATATATTTGGTACAGTCAAAACTTCAAATTTAAATTCCTTCACTGTTTACTGATGAACAATGACAACGCTGATATTCGTCTATTTGGAGAAGTTAAGATTTCTGAATGTTTTAGGACCAAAGGAAGTGGAATGCGCATTCCAACATCATCTTACTCCCAGGCCTTCCCCTTCCACAAGCCAACTTCTTTCCCCTAGTGAGTATTTCCTGGGTCACAAAGGCTGACCCTTCCCATCTGGAATCAATCAGTCAACCCCTGACAACTTCCTGAAACACCTCACTCCATTTCCTGTTCTCTCCCCCTTCTCGTTTTCCCCCTGGTTTGCTTCACTCTTCAAAACTGCAGGCCACAGCAGCTTAATGTTAGAGGGTCAGGCACAGTTAGACTCCAAAACACTACACAAGGACACCTTTGACCTTCAAAAATCTTTACATCTTAGCTAAACAAATCAAGGTCAACATTTCTTACCATTACCTTGTTAACTATTTGTATGCATCTCTGCCAAGGGTCTTCTGATCATATAACCATCAATACCACTTATTCACCTAAGATCAACTGATTTGATTTAAAAGAAGCAAATGTGTATGGATAAAAGGTGCCATTCGGAGGTGCCTGAAACTGAAAATCACCAGCATTATATTAGCAAACATACAGAGAGTATTCCATACAAAGGAACTTCTATGCCTCATCGTCTCCTGTCACCTAGACCTGATAATGCGTCTTTTCTAAGGCTGTCAGACTCTATTGGCACTGCCATTCTGCTGGTATGGCCCTAAAGAATGCCAATTAGGAATACAGATGTCCATAATTTGCGTGGGATGGACCCCCAGTTTCTGCTGCTGACACTGGTGACAGTTTTCATTTATTTCTTAGAGTTGATATATCTGTATTATAGCTCAAAGCCTGCAGATCTGAAAACTAAGTCATGGTAAATGATAGCTCTCCTCAACTGATACATTTCAACGCAAAAGCAACAACCAATTTATTTAGGACAAAGTGCCTTCAACCCAAGGTTCCAAGAGAGAGAAATCAGGATCAATTGAAATTGCTTGCATTTTTTTCTAAATAAAAGTAGTTTTCGCTTTCTGCCATTCCCTATTTTGCTTTGATGTGATCTCTCATTTTTGGTAACACTAACTCAATAAACAGACCAATTGGAGAGTGACAGTGGTAGGTTCCATTTTAAATCATTTAATTATATGGCAGTGTTAGTTGGTTATACAGAAATAGAAACATGAATAAGAAGTCTGTATCTTCCCTTGAAAAATACAAGAAAGTTTTAAGAACGGAATCTACAAATACGTTAGCAGTCTTCTACCAGTACTCAAGAAAACTGATCGGCTTTCTCAAATTCTATTTTTCTTCTCATTACCCAAAAGTTCTCCTATGTCCCTCACTCCAATAATTTATACAAAGCAGGAGCTGAGTTGTAAAGGAGCCCTTTCCTGCTCGTAAAAGGCCACAGTGGGAGTCACCCTTCAGGTGGACACATCCGTTAATCTGCCTGAACAGCTAATTTTCCAATAGAGGAGTTATTTCTTTAGTTATCAGAATGATAGCATGTGCCATGGAGACTGTTACCAAACTGACTTATTCCTAGCCTTGGGTTATTTTTATGCCTTTCTCTAAAATGTCCTTGGCTTTTTGCAACACCACGCGCGCGCGCATGTGTGTGTGTGTGTGTGTGTGTGTGTGTGTGTGTGTGTGTGTGTGTGTGTGTTTTAAGTACTTATCCTTCTCAAAGCTCTAACTTTATGATTTAGTTGAATTACATAAGTCTGAGGAATGGCCAGTTGGGCCCTACTCCCAGCTAGGCTTTTTCAGCTCCTACCCAGGTGTTTCTACAAAGACCCTAAGTCTCACACAAAGAGGCTAAAAGAAAAAGAGAAGTCAAAATGAAAAATGTGTGGAATGACCAAATGATCTGCTCTTTGAAACAGACGACAATTCCAATGTCTGCAGTCACTAGAGAATAATTACATTGGTTAGAAACCTCCCCATATGGGCCAGAGTCCTTGCTTTGAAAACACACCAAGTTCTACCATTAGTCAGACACAGTTCCCCACCCTTTCAATGAGGGTCATGCATCTCCTAGCTGAATGTGGGGCCTTTGGTAGTTTAATCTCAGTAAAGCTATAACACATCGCATTTATAGCACACTCCACGTTGAAGACTCTGATACCCTGCTTATGAATGTGCATACACTCCGCTAAATAAAATGGTCTCAAAAATTCCTGTTATTTTGCCAAGAATGGAAAAAAAAATTCTTTATGACATTTTACATCTGGAAATGGAATTAAATTCATGATGTGCTTTTCCCTTATAACTGTTCAGTTGCCATATATGTTATTTCAGCTTTCCCAAAGCATAACTGTTATGTGGGATTTTATTTTCCACCTGTGGAAGGAGGAAAGGGACACAGAAACCATTAAAGGGACAGAGAAAATCAAGACAGACTTCTGGCTATGGCGGGCAACCAAGCTGCAAGTCCATATTGCAAGGAGAAATACACATCAGGTTTTGACACAATCCCGAATTCTCATCATGATCAAGGTGAATCTAATGACACAGTTTTGTCTAAGCCTCCATTAATTCAATCCAGGCTAACAACAAACAAATGGGCTACTGCAGTTTGTTCCGCCCTACCACTTTATTCTTGGCACACATATTTTCAAGCCAGATTTAAGGCCCAGATTCTTCTTTGTTACGGGACTCCAGAGTCTCCAAAATTACCTTTAAACACCTACCCCACAAGCATGGATTTTGTCATTTTCTTTAAAAGGAATTCCCAGAATTCTCAGCAATGGTTGTTGTTTCATATTCCCAAAGGCGAAATTTTCTGTTCAGTGAAGGATCAAGTCCCAGACAGGAGAACACAGAGTTGACTGTCATAGAGACAGATGTGAGAGGTTCTGGACTACTCCAGCAGAGAGGGGACTGGGCAGCAATGGTATTACTCCTGAGAAGATGTGTTCTTTTCCTTTTTTAAAAAACACACATATTTTTAATTCTGTCAAGTTTAAACTGATATGCTTGATGACAAGAATATAAACTAAACACTGGTCAATGTACTCAGTTTTTAAAATAATTTAACTATTTTACTTTTTGGGTGTGTGTGTAATTTCAACTTTTATTTTAGATTCAGGGAGTACCTGTGCAGGTTTATTACATGAATATGTTGTGTGACACTGCGGTTTGAGATACAAATGATCCTGTCATCCAGGTAGTGAGAATAATCCCTAATAGGCAGTTTTTCAGTCCTCTCCTCCATTCCTTTCTCTCCCTGCTGGTAATCCCTAGTGTCTATTACTCCCATCTTTATGTCCATTGGTACCCAATGGACATCCTCTTACAAGTGAGAACACACAGTATTTGGTTTTCTGTTCCTATGTTAATTTGTTTAGTATCATGGCCTCCAGCTGTGTCCATGTTGCTGCAAAGGACATGATTTCATTCTTTTTTGTGGCTGTGTAGTATTCCATGGTGTCTATGTACCACATTTTCTTTATCTGATCCACCACTGGTGAGCATCTAGGTTGATTCCATGTCTTTGTTGTTGTGAATAATGTAGCAATGAACATACAAATGTGTGTGTCTTTTGGGTAGAACAATTTCCTTTCCTTTGAGTATATACCCAGCAATGGGATTGCTGGGTCAAATGATAGTTTGGTTTTATTTTTTTCATTTTAACTAGAGAAGATACTTTCTTTTTTTTTTTTTTTTTTTTTTTTGAGGCGGAGTCTCGCTCTGTCGCCCGGACTGGAGTGCAGTGGCTGGATCTCAGCTCACTGCAAGCTCCGCCTCCCGGGTTTACGCCATTCTCCTGCCTCAGCCTCCCGAGTAGCTGGGACTACAGGCGCCCGCCACCTCGCCCGGCTAGTTTTTGTATTTTTAGTAGAGACGGGGTTTCACCGTGTTAGTCAGGATGGTCTCGATCTCCTGACCTCGTGATCCGCCCGTCTCGGCCTCCCAAAGTGAAGATACTTTCTTAAGGAACCAGACAGCACTGTGTTTCTATCAGTCATTGGGTATCTTTGGGGACCCCTAGGTGCTCTGCTACATGCAGTGGAAGCTTACAGAAAATATTGTTGCAGCCTCAAGGACCTCACCCTGCAGTGGACACAGCATAGCAAACACTAGACATAATCAGAAAATATTATTGCATGGTAATCTGTCATTGAGGATTGAACTGTGTGGCCACTGTGTACTGTAGGGGCCCAATGGTGGGAAGAATCAGCGTGAATTGAAGGTGATCACAGCCATTTTCATCAAGAAAGTGAGATTTAAGAACAGGCCTTGAAGAATTGGGGGAGTTACACAACTTGAGGTTACTAAGATGATTATTCTGGCACCTAAAAAAATACTAATTGGCATAAAGGAAGTAGTATACCCAAGAGCTCTCTGCTGGTGTATTTTGGCCAATTTGGCTTTAGAGTAAACACCTTTTAGAGCTTGCTTTTTAAAACCCAATTGAGAATTCCAGTGGCAATTAAAAAAATAAATCAACTTTTCGTGTCAGTGAGGAGTGTGAAGATCATTCATCTGCTTTGCAATACTGAATGTCCCTTCATCTTAAAGGTCACAGACACTTGCTACTCCCTCTCTACCTCATTTTATTCTGTTTAACCCATTGCTTTTCCCATCTATAATTTGTGCCAAGTGGGATGGTTATGGTCAAGGGCAATATTTTACTAGCAAAAGTTTTGAGAGCCACAGGGGAGCCATAACATATTTGATGCAGTTCTTTGTTTGGCTTGGGCATTCTTGCCTACGAAGCTCTAGCCCCAGGGACAACCTGAATCACCTGTGGCCTATCAAAAATCAGCAGCACACAGGCCCTGGAAGCAGCTGAGGAACTATGCACTCTTATTGCAGGACTAAAAACACTTTGCTTTCCAGGAAGTTCTGCATTCGATAGCCCTGGAATGGGTTCAGGGGCAGGTTGTGTGCAAATTAGAGTCCCTTAAAATATTTGAGCATTTAGACTGTGTTTCCAGCTAACTGAAGTCTGACATACCCTCTCCCAAAAGTTCCCCAGGCAACTACTGGTTTTCATTTCTCACCTTGCCCTTTTACAAAGAACTCAAAACTCATTTCCTGGGTGAATCAGTCAAGATTTCTGTCACCCTGATTCTTGTTCCCATTCAAGACATCAAAATTTAGGGGTGGAGGCGGCAGAAGGTTCTAACATCAGAGAAAAGCTTGAAGTCACTCCAGAGAGCCCTCCCCAAGCTTACAGCATTGGACTGAGAGAAAGATCCTCCGACCCTCCAAGGTTTTTTTTTTTTTTTTTTTTTTTTCTGACTCCAAATAGATAATTATGATTTCTTAACTTGGACTATCTGGTTTGTTTTATCATCAGATAATAGATTCACCTGCTGATCAGAGAGGCCATAAGTCAAGTGATTTCCATTATGTGCTTTAAAACTGCTGCTCAGTAGCACTGCAGATTTCAAATGGTAGATGAGATCACAGAGCAGCTGGAGCAGCTCTCACACTGAAAGATGTGAACTGAAGAAACCTGCAGGCAGCTGGAGCTGTATTAAATTTTTATCATTTGGAGTTAATTTAAACTCTCGTTTCCCTCTCCAACGGGTGTGAGAGAAACATTCAACATTTTTTATTTAAGGAAAATAGATGGTGGTGCCATTAAAAAGTTTTATATAAGAGCTGGGGGTTTAAAAATCATAAGGGGTTGCTGGATGGAGCTTGGCTCTTTTCCAAGACATGAGTAGCCGTGCCCTTTGCTCTCGCGTCGTTTAGTAAACCCGACTAATGGCTCGTGCCCAGCTGTGTGTACGAGGTGTCTTTGTCAGAGCCATTCATTTCCCCCATCCTTCTTCTGCAGTCGTCGCATCCAGCATGTTGCAGCAACAGGCATGAGGCCTCTCACATGATCCAACCACCCTGTGGATGCCAGTCAATCCCAATGGGACCTCGCTTCCTTTCTCCATTCCCATCCGGCAGATCTTTCTGCCCTTGGTTCCCTTCTCTCCCCCACCGTGCGCTTCTTCTTGCTTTCTCACAGGCCCAGCAGATGTGCCAGGTGTGTTTTCACAGAGCTCCAACCCCTTCCCTCGAACCCTTCAAATCCCCATCAAGATGCCCTTCCAGCAGGCCCATCCTGGGCTTGTGTGCAACCTGGAACCAACTCAGCACTGAAGCCTTCCCCAGCCTGACTCCTGGAATGATTTTTCATTAGAAATGTGTCTGTCTGGTCAGGTGTGGTGGCTCACACCTGTAATCCCAACAATTTGGGAAGCCAAGGTGGGTGAATCACTTGAGCCCAGGGGTTCGAGACCAGCCTGGGCAACACAGCAAAACCCTGTCTCAACAAAAAACACAAAAATTCGCTGGGTATGGTTGCATGCACCTATAGTCCCAGCTACTTGGGAGATTGAAGCAGGAGGATCACTTGCGCCCAAAAGACCAAGGCTGCCGTGAACCAATATTGCACCACCACTCCCCAGCCTCAGTGACAGAGTGAGACCCTGTCTGTAAAAAAAAGAAAGAAAAAGAAATATGTCTGTCCTTCCATATCTACTGACATATCTCTTGAGGCCAAGGATGGCACGACCTGCACATATATCTCAGTCCTCTCCCTAGCATGACTCTGTAAATTAAAAATGATTATTCTGGTGGACCTAATCTAAAAAGGGAGTAATTTAGGGGGTAAATCTGAGACACCCAAGGGTCTCTCAGGGAAATTCAGCAAGTGGAAGCAAGTACCTTTATCTTAATTACAAGTAAGTTCTCAGTTAGAGTGAAGTTCATTAAAAATGATTTGGCAGCATGAAGAGAGGTTGGTTAATGGGTACAAACAAACAGAAGATGTAAGTTCTAATATTTGATAGAGTGGGGTAACTACAGTTAACAACAATGTATTGTACATATCAAACTAGCTAAAAGAGAGAACTTGCAATATTCGCAACACAGAGAAATGATCAATTCTCATGATGATGGATAATGACTATGGACACCCTAACTACCCTGACTTGATTATTACACATTCAATTCATGTAACAAAATATCACATGTACCCCATAAAGATTACAAACAGTATGTATCAATAAAACAATTTAGGCTGGGTGTGGTGGCTCATATCTGTAATCTCAGCATTTTGAGAGGCCAAGACGGGTGAATAACTTGATCTCAGGAGTTCAAGACCAGCCTGGGCAATGTGGCAAAACCCTGTCTCCATTAAAAAAATACAAAAATTAGCCAGGCCTGATGGCACACACCTGTAGTCCTAGCTACTTAAGGGGCTGAGGTGGGGAGATGGCTTGAGCTGGAGAGGCAGAGGTTGCAGTGAGCCAAGATTGCACCACTGCACTCCAGCTTGAGCAAAAAAGTGACATCTGCTCTCAAAAAAAAAAAAAAAAAAGAATGATTTTAAGGTTGGATACGTGTCAAGGTTATCAATTCCAGAATGCTACTAAGTCCACAATGACCTAATGTACAAGCTGGTGCTGCCCATAGGATGGAGAACAACCCAGTGATCATGTCTTTTTAAAATGAAGTCCTTCTGAGGCAGAGGGTAGAAACTTGGCATTCAGGCCTCTAAGCCTCCCAATCTCAAGTAGATCTGATGACATCTGTGTCCTATAATAGGCGATGCGGTGGAAGGCTCAGAAAACTGTTCAAAGAGCCTCAGCACCTGCTGTCACTATAATGGTGGGTATCATTTAGCTCCACAAACATCTGTACTTGACCAAGCCGCTGAGTTCCAACAAGCACCAAGAACACAGCTGGCACTGTGCAGAAGCCCACTGCTTCCAGGAAAGTCACCTGAACATCACAGAGAAGCAGACTCGAGCTATGCAAACCACTCATTTATTTTTTTATGTCCTTCTACTAGGGACGCAAGCCCTTCGAGGGCAGGAATTTTATGATTTGCTCTCTGCTGTATCTCCAGCACCTAGGATAGTGCTTGGCACACCGAATTTCATCAGTAATATTGGCTGGGTCCATGAATAAATGAATGAGTACCTCTGTTTTCACTATGACTTGGAACAGACCCAGCCAGCCCATCTATGACAGTGAATTAGCAACTAAAAGCTCTAAATTATTGTCAACTCCTAGTGATTTTTAGGATTTGAATGTGGGAAATGACCGTGTGCCTGACTTTCTCTTCCTAGCTTGATGTTCTTTTGGATTTTAAAACTGCCTGCTCTCCACCCACACAAGCAGAAAGAAATAAAGAATGGGATTCATTACGTCTTAACAGGCCTGTCACCTTAAACTAGACATACATTTCTTTTCTTTTCCTTCATTGAGCTGTTAATCTGGGTGTTTCACCTAATTGTTCCATTTCAAGGAGGGCAGAAGTGATTTTCCGCATGTATGACCCATGGATTTAGATACTTGGAGAGCCCTGGAAATCTTAAGTTTCTTTTCTCTTTTGCTCTGTTGAAAATGTATTTAACAGTAATCTATTGAGCCCTATAGAATGCCTGCCATTGTGCTAGACATTGGCGATACCTACAAAAATAAATAAAACATACCGATTGCCCTCAAGCAGCACACAGTCTATTGGAGAGACAAACAAGAACTGCAAGATGATGTGATAACTAGCAGGGTAGGGGCCTACAGGGAAGGGTGTGTTGGCATGGACCCGGGAAACAACAACTCCACTTGGAAGAGTCAGAAAATGCACCACTAAGGTGGTGACATTCAGCTGTAGCCTTAAAGCATGAAAAGGAGTCACAAGTTGGAGAGGGGTGAAGGGTTCCCAGGCAGAGGGGTGAACATATGGAAAGCTTCCCAGATGGAACAGAAATCAGAGATGGGTATGTGGTGAGCAGTGGGCAGATGAGAACTTCTGGGACAGGCATGGCAGGTTTTCCAGGTAGGCAGAGGCTGAGCAGCCTTCTCAGCCATGCCTTTTTAAATCCAAGCTTTGTGTCCATGGACAGTCGATATCCATGACGCATTTTAGTAGGTGTATATATTTAATTTTTATGGATACGTAGCAGGTGTATATATTTATGGGGTTCATGAGATATTCTGATCCAGGCATACAATGTATAGTAATCACATCAGGGTAAATAGGGCATCCTTATGACATTTTTTTGTCTTTTGTTTTGTTTTGTTTTGTGAAGAACAGGGTCTCACTACATTCCCCAAGCAGGTCTCAAACTCCTGGGCTCAAGCTATCCTCCTGCCTCTCCCTTCCTAAGAGCTGGGATTACAAGCATGAGCCACTTTCCCCAGCATCACGACATATTTTAAGAGGTAACTCTGGCATTCATGCTGAGGACGGGTTAGACAGTGGAGGAATAAAGACAGGGGCTATGGCAGCTTTTCAGGAAAGAGGTGGATTTAGTAGATACTTAGCAGGAGGAAGCGGCACTTTGACAATGAAAGAGGAGGGAATGAATCAGGGAACAAGCACTGAGTTCTGTTTTGAACACGCGCTCATTAGTCATCCAGGGAAGATGCCCAGGAGGCAGCTAGCATTATATGCCTGCAGCTCTGGTGAAGTCTGAGAATATGGATACAGAAATTATCCAGGAACAGCGGGCATTTGAAGTCAAGAGAGTGGATGAGAGATCACCAGGAAAAGTCCTAAGTGGACAGATCCCCACTGTTAAAGGTTACCTTACATGAAGGATGCCTATTGGACTTTAAATGAATTCCATTTCTTTAGATTAGAGGTCCATGGAAGCTTGAGATGTTTCAAGTGGTCTGGAGACCCCTGAAATTTTAATTAAAACTTTAAATGTAATATTTTGATGGGATACAGACTATAGCTTTTACCAGATTCTTAAAGGGGTCTGGCCCTCCCTCCCATAAAAAGGTAAAAAAGGGTTAAAAGGGTTAAAACCCTTTGTGTTTCACTAAGTATTTTTTATGTCCTATAATACTTAGGACTTGACTGGAATTAAAGAGAGGATTGGTTCAAGCTTGAAAATAATCTTGATGTAACAATTTTGGGCTGATTGGATGATTTTTGTAAAAAGAATCCAGGTTCTACCAGTGTTTGGGGGATAAGGGAAGGAGGTGGGAGAGTTTTATTGAGTTCAGGATGTGATTAGAAATGTTTCATATTTCTATTCCATTCAGATCAAATCCTCAAGAAAGAATCCTTCATATTAAATTTACGTTTGATCATATCACAAAAGTAGAGAATTGAAGGAATGTGTATATGGCTTTAAATGACTATCTTTGTCCTTCTGAGTGAGATACATATTCTAGGAATTTCTGAAAGTCACCATCCATTCAGATGACTGTTCCACCACCATGAGTATGCTCTCCCTCTGGTTTTGTTTCGTATTTGGAACCTGAACTAAGTTTCTTACTTGACTATGATAGCATATTGCTAATGCTTTCTTAATAATAACCTTCTCTATATGAGAGAGCTTTCACTGAAGGTTATATTCTTAGTAGAATCTAAGTACAGTATAAAAATTGCCAATTCTTTTGTGCACCAAAGTACACTACTATCAAGAAAGTGAATGACAGCTCATGGGACAGGAGAAAATATTTTCAAATACATGTCTGAGAAGGAGCCAGTATCCTAAATATATAAAGAACTCTGATAGCTCAACAATAAAATGACAAATAATGCAACTAAAAAATGGGCAAAAGATTTAAATAGATATTTCTCCAAAGAATACATACAAATGAGCAATACGCACATGAAAAGGTGCTCAAAATCACTAACCATTAAGGAAATGCAAATCAAAACCACAATGAGATACCTCTTCACACCCATAGGATGACTAGAATTTTTTTAAAACAGAAAATCACAAGTGTTGGCGAGGAATTGATACCTTCACACATTACTAGTGGAAGTGTAAAATGGTGCAACCACTATGGAAAACAGTTTGGCAGTTCCTTGAAAACTTAAAGAAACAGTTACCATATGACCCAGAAATTCTGTTCTTAGTTGTATACCCAAGAGAATTAAAAACATATGTTCACACAGCAAAACTGTACACAAATATTAACAGTGTCATTGTCTGTAATAGCCAAAAAGTAGAGACAATCCATATGTCCACTAACTGACTAATGAATTTTAAAATGTGATATACCCATACAATGGAATATTCAGCTGTGAAAAGGAATGAAGTATTGATACATGCTATCACATAGATGAACTTTGAAAACATTATGCTAAGAGAAAAAAAAAAAAAAGACACAAAAAGCCACATATTGTATGATTCTATTTATATTAAATTTCCAGAATAGACAAACCCATAGAGACAGAAAGTGGATTGGTGGTTGTCAGCCAATGGGGAGAAACAGGAACTGGGAGACATGAGTTTTCTTCTTGGGGTGATAGAAATATTCTGGAATTAGACAGCGGTGCTGGTTGCACAACACTGTGAATGTACTAAAAACCACTGAACTCTACACTTTTAAATGGTTAAAATGGCCAATTGTATGTTATATTAATTTTATCTCAATAAAAAAATGCAAACAAATTACCAGTTGACTTTAGCTCTACCCTAGAAATAAGAGAATCACAGAATCCACAAAGTCTAAACAATTCTCTTTGCCCTTGTTTTTGCAGAAGTCAAACACTTTCACATAGGATGACAATTCTGTATCATTTGGAGATCAACAATATTTATTCTATGCCAGTGAAAAACTCAGGCACCATGAAAATCCCACTTAAATAAACAACTAAAGAAGTAGAGGAAATATTAGCATGCATTTGCTTTCTGAATATATTTCTAAACTTTGGGAGAAGGAAAATGAGCAGACATTCTCCTACAATAGAAGCCTCTTCACATTTATATGAGTATCCTCACATTCTCAAATTTAAAACTCTTTGAAAGTGCTGGTAGAAAATAGGATGGAACAAATATCCAAACTGCCAACTCTCTTTTCTCTGTGTCTGTATCTTCCAGAAATGAAGCTAAGCTTTGGTCAGGGAGGCACTTTGGAATTCTTTTGAATTTCACTCTTCTTTGGACTGCAATTATTTACATTTTTATTTGGAATACTGAGCACAGTGAACTTCCACCATGCACGAGGTTCCTGTTTGATCCCCTAAGAAGGCTGATTTTATTTCTGTTTGTCTTCATACGAGAAAGTAGGGCCAGGAGCGATGACTCACGCATGTAATCTCAGCACTTGAGAAGGCCGAGGTGGGTGGATCACTTGAGGTCTGGAGTTTGAGACCAGCCTGACCAATGTAGCAAAACCTTGTCTCTACTAAAAATACAAAAATTAGCTGGGCAAGGTGTCATGTGCCTGTAGTCCCAGCTACTCAGGAGGGTGAGGCATGAGAATTGCTTGAACCCAGCAGGCGGAGGTTGCAGTGAGCTGAGATCACACCACTGCACTCCAGCCTGGGTGACAGAGTGAGACTCCATCTCAAAAAAAAAAAAAAAAAAGGCAGGGAAAGAGCCTACCCAAGAAAGAAGAAGTCTCCAACCTTTTAAAGGGAGACTGTTAATAGTGTTAAGTATTGTAATGGAGACTGTTCCTGTCACAGCAAGATTGATAGCCATGATGGGGTTAAAAAATAATAATACTAGATTGTTTTTCAAAGTAACTCTCAGTAGCCTTGTGTTTGGCCATCTTCCCTGTTAACTCTTGAATGGCTCTGCTCCTAAACATCTGTCTGATTGTGGCCTAACCACAGAAACTCTCCAGCAGCACCAGCTACATAATTTGTAGGGTTCAATAAAACATGAATGTCACATTCCTTGTTCAAAATTTATTCAAGGTCAGATGCGGTAGCTCACACCTGTAACCCCGGCACTTTGAGAGGCCCAGGCGGGCGGACCACCTGAGGTCAGGAGTTCGAGACCAACCTGGGCAACATGGCAAAACCCCGTCTCTACCAAAAAGTACAAAAATTAGCAGGGCATAGTGGTGCAAACCTGTAGTCCTAGCTACTTAGAGCATGAGGCATGAGAATCCCTTGAGCCCAGGAGGCGGAGTTTGCAGTGAGCCAAGACCACACCACTGCTCTCCAGCCTGGGTGACACAGTGAGACCCTGTCTCAAAAAAAAAAAAAAAAAAAAAAAAAATATATATATATATATATATATATGTATGTATATATATATATTTATATATTACATGTATATATTTTTTATATTTATATATATATAAAATTCAGAATTTCAAGAAGACAACAGCAAAACATAAACCTAGCAGCTGCAATGTGTCGCACGCCCATAGTGTGCTGGAAAGAGTTTGATCAAACAAACCCTCCTAGCTCCTGGCTCCGGGCTTTACCACCTACTTACTGTGATTAGGGGCAAGTCATTCAACCTTCCGGAACCTCACTTGCCTCACCTGAAACATGAGGCTAAGGTTCCCCATCTCTCTCATTGCTGTGAGGATTTATTTTTTGAAGTCTCAAGCTTGCATACTATTGTTTAACATGTTTTTAATTTTTCTATGGAGGAGGAGGTGCCACATATCTAGCACGGGGTGTGAGTGGCAGGAAAGCCATTTGGTGAATTAAATGCGGGTCCTTCAAGGCTCAAGGAAGGGGGCCGAGAGGAGCTGCTCTTGCTTTCGTCTCCAGCCTGATACACTTTGCCTCACTCTGTTTTTATTAGCTCGTCTCTTCAGTACATCAGTGGCAAGGGTGATGAAACCAGTGGCAGATTTAACTGCTAGGCAGCTGGGTCACCGTCCCGTGGGTCTTGTTGTCACGCTGAGATCTTAAAGTGACCACGCTGCTTGGGCTGCTGCCTTCCAGAAGGCTCAGAGAGAGACCACTGAATAGTTAATCGCTGGAAAAGGGAAGACAGGGGCTGTTGCTTGCAGAAAATACAGAGAAGCTGCTTTGAAAAATCCCAAGGTGGCTGAATATCAAGAACACGGTTCCTGCTGTGGGCAGCTGTGTGTGCAGTGGGCAGCCCGAGGGCTGAAAATCAAGTCTCCAGCACCGGTTGGTGCCTCTCCCCGTAGGGCTTTGGCAATGGGGGCAGAAAGCTTAAACACTACAAGATGAAGAAACTCTCGGCGCTAGTGGCTGAGGGTCATCGTTTACCATTATCTTTTGTATTGTTAGCAGCAGCAGTGAATAATAATTTTTAAAGAAAAAGAAAATAAAAAGAGTGAGAAGGAGAGAGAAAACAGGATGACTTATTTAACAGGAAAGATCTGCAGGCCCCTTACCTGAAACCGTCTCATGTCCCTTGGGTTTCCTGCTGTTTTCAAACAATTCTGATTGCACTTGAGGAAAAATTTTAAAAAGAATCTGTGAAGAGAAAGCAATGTGTTACATTTTTCAGTAAACATTTTTTAAGGGAGAATATAGCTGCATTCCATTAGATTTGAGTTGAAAGCGATTATATTTCAGATCTGGGGAATTTCAACCTGCCCTGCCTGTGAAGGAACATTGCTGACCCTCTGCAATTTGCAAATTTGGATGTTTTCAATCTGAAGCCCAGCACCCGCTTCCCCATCACTGTGGGGGATTGTTAAGCGGCTCTCAAAGTGGGCTTTGGTTTGTACACTGGCCCCCGGAGTTTCTACAGCACTCATTTTGGAAAAAAATTTTTAAAAGGCTTCAAATGCAGCAGTGACCCCTGCTGTACAGAAAGTCTTGCTCCAGGGTTAAAATTGGCAGGACCTGACCCCAGAATCCCAGGGCGAGAGTCTCGTCTGTGTGGCTCTCCACTGGCCCCAGACACCTTCATGCTCATACGTGAAGGTGGCCTGATATATTCAACCAGTATTTACAAAATCAGAAAATGCTATGTTATCCTCCAAAGAGAAAGTCCATCGGTGCAGGTATATGCCAGAGTTTTTATGATTAATAAGAAGTGTGAATGTCCCTCTCAGATCATGTATAGATTATTCAGAGAAATACGAAAGCACAGAATCATAGTCCGAGGTTAGCATTTGTCAGACATATTTCTTGAAGCCAATATTCTCTCTTAAATGGCCTATCTGTACAATTTTAAAATTGGGCATCTTTCATCAGGCAACTACGTTAACCAAGAAAAGTGGCAGAAGTGGCCTTTCCAGCAATTCACCTAGTTAATGTTTGAAAATTTGTTTCAAAATACAGTAAGTTTTTCATTTATTTCACTTGCAGAGTCCTTTTCCTTAAAAAAAAAAAAAAAAAAAAAAAAAATCCAGCTTTTGCAGTGTTAAAGTCCCAGGTGAGCTAGGCCTATTTCCCTTTCTGTTACTATGACAACGAAATTTTACCGCAGTCCCAAAGTCCCTTCAGAACTCTCACATCCATGCCTTGAATTAGAACTTTAAAGGAAAAGATATACATTTTCCTCAGGATTTACAAACAAAAATAAGTAGAAATCAACACTGCTTCCAAAAATTCTATTCTAAAGCAATGGTTGGTGAAGTGTTCTCATTGTGACGTTCTGATTTTTATTTTTTGTTTAACAATCACACAAAAGAATTAGATGGCTCTCCAATTAAATGTATTTATCACTTTAAAAAACTGATGAGGAGATAAACAGTAAACGACAAAGGAGGGGAGAAGGGGAATTGGCTCTTCAGAGTATTTTCTGTATTTCAGGCTCTTTTACTCTGTTTGCTAGAAATATTTGGCCACATGCTCCCATGAATAAGGTTGAGTGTGAATTTGGAAGCAACAGCTAAATATTTTTTTCATGATTTTATAACATCTGCTTTTCACTTCTCTCTTTCAATCTTTTATAGGGTGGGTGGGAGGTTGGGCTTTGCTTCCTGTGCCCCGGAGGTGTTGGGGTCTTTATGGAAGAGATCTGTGGAAGAATAAGGCAGAGAAAATGTTGTGCATGGCTATCCGACCACAGTGCTCAAATTCACAACCTGCCGCTGCTTTCTGAAAGGCAGTGGCATCTCTGCCCGGGTCATCAGAGTGCATTAGAAAGGAGAGCTGCTTTTATCTAAGTAAAGATTGATCAGAATTCAAACATTTTATTTCTTGAAGAGTGAAGATCCCCTCCGTTTATACACTCGTAGCAGAGCCAGCCATGGACACTCACAATGCACGCAAATATTGCCTTTTCTCACTCGTGTGTGTTTCTGAACAATAGCCCCCACTGCACCCCACACTGGCCTTCAATCACTCCCGGCCACAATTTACAATTTACATTTTTCCCCTACTAAACCCAAATGGAGTGCTTTTTCTCATTTAGCCCTTGATTTCTGGAAAGTTTTGCCACAACTGGGCTCCTTGTAATGCGTTCTGTGCGTTAGACTACCCCCACTCCCCGCTCCAAAATGTATCTGGTGAAAACATTAATGTTCATGAAGGCATTATTATATGAATGGTGTGGTAGGTGGAAAAGTGCAAAAGAGATAAATGCTTACATAAAATCAAATTGATTTAGGGAACCGTGGAGCCTGCTGAAAGGCTTTATTCATTTTAAATTAGGACCCTTAACAGTGATTTGGATGGAAAACACCTAGTTTGACTTTTTGCTTGTCTGGGGGGTTGAGTTTGTAACCTACACAGCCCCGTGCACTCTAAGGACTTAGCACTGGGTTCACGAAGGAGAGGGGAGGTTAAGTGGAAGGAGGACGAGGGAGGTGAGTGAGAGAAGACAGAAAGAGGCAGAAAGTTCTCTTGCATTATATAATATCTTCTAAAAGAAGGTATTGCTACTTCTAAATGGCTTGCAGCAGAAATTAGGGCCTGGATTTTTAAATATATGGATCTAGATATTAATTAGAAGAAATTCTGGGGCTTACTGACATCTCCATTTTTTTTCTCTCTCTTCCTTTAACTGGTGTCTTCTGGTTCTCTGCCCTCCACCCTCTCCATCCACCATGCTCAGCGTCTTGATACAAAACCTTCACTAATCATACCATCCATTTAGCCATGGGGTAACTTACAGGGAACAAATTCTCTCCAAATCCCCTGGGTCTAGATCCCTCCGAAGCCAGAGCTGCCTGGAAAATGTCAGTGCTCTCCACTAAGAAACGGGAAACCCAAATAAATTATGAGATTCAGACCAAATGTGCAGATTCTCATCAGGATGAAGTCTATTTCCACTTTCTCCAAACAATGTTGACGACGTAAATATCATAACTACGGAGCATGCTGCACACGACAAAGCTTCTGATCCATTCCTTAAGAGCGAACACTAACAACCACAGGTTTACCTTTGTGTTAGGGATGAAGAGGATCGAAAGAGGAGTCAATGCATCAACTCAAACCTTCAGATAGCAATCTGGTCCCTAGGTCAGTGGGGCAGGAGAATGGACCAGAGCGTTCCTTTACTCCACAGATCGTTGGAAATGCCCCAAGGGTTAGCCTTGACCTGTGGCTACCAACTGACCACGGGACCAAGTTACCTCACATTCGTTCTCTCTTAACAAAGGAGTTGAATGGGATCTCTAGGGTTCTTTCTAACCGTAATATTTTATGACTGCAAAGAAAAATATACAGAGTTGAGAACCTTCCAAAAAGGGTTAGAGTGGGGAAAGAAACCACTGAAAACAAGAGACCATGACTTATTGAAATCTGAGTGGGTGTGGCAGAGGTGGGAGTGAGGGTTTCTGAGAGGTAGGTCAAACCCACGGAGATAAAACTGTGAAATATAAGTAAGTGGGGACAGCTGACTGCTTGGAAATAGGACATCCAGGGTGACACCTTGCCCTGAGTGGGCGGTGCCCTGAGGCTGATGGGCAGATTGTTGGGTGAGTTGCACTGTCCCTTTAGGACTCTTTCTCTCTGCTTCTGAGGCAGGGAGGGTGCTTCAGGAATATCACAGATCAGAGCCACCTACGTCCCCTCTAGCCATCCTGCACGGTCCAGCAGCTGAAGGATACAGGGGTCGCAGAGTGGAGGTCACAGTCTGCTGAGTAGCCACTCTCTGCCCAATACACAATACCGTATTTCATTCTCACAACAACCCCATGAGTGACGAATCATCCTACGGCTGGGAAAAACTAAGGCCTCAAGAATTTAAGAAACTTGCCAAAGATCACAAGCTTGTAAGTGGTGAACACAAGGACTGAAGCCTGGATCTTTGTGGCAACAAGTTCCATGTGGTGTTGCATGTTTCCTGCACCAATGACACTGTGAAGATGGCTGCACAGCTCGGTGAATACACTAGAAACCATCGCGTTATACACTTTGAATGGGTGCCCTTTGTAGTACATAAGTTATATCTCAATAAACCTATTAAAAACAAATACTTTAAAATGATCTAAAAATGGCACACACACACACACACACACACACACACACACACACACACACACATGTAACAGGAAGAATAAATCAGGAGAAAAAAAAAAAGTGAGAGATCCTGGCTTCTTGAAGAGACTGCAGTGTCCCAAGTTGAAATCAGTAGGTCAAAGATAGACATATGGAAACATGGAACTAAATGCTTAATATTGAAAATTTCTGCTGCATTCATTTATTTACTCATTTGGTCAATATGCATTGTGCTCTGTATGCCAGAAAGTTCAGGCACAGTGGCAAACAAAGTCCTTGGCCCCAAGGATCCCCCAACCAAACTATTCAAATATGTTTCCCCAGATTCTGAAATGAGTCTGAAGACCCCTGAATCTATTACTGAATACCCTCCTCTCCAATCTCTAAAATACTGGAATATCCTGTACTATTCAGGAATACAGTAAAAGTGTGTAGGTGGCTTCCACACGTCTTCCGTCATCCCACCTATCTCAAAGTAGATGCACAAGTACTGTGCAGAGTTAAGGTTCCATGGTGGGGACAGGAGGCTCGAAATCACAGGAAAGTTAACTACTTAATATTCTTGACAGACTCTGGAATTCTCACCAATGGTCTATCACAAAACCCAGCACAATACTTCTCTGGGATTTATGGAATAAGTCATTCAATTTACCTCCAAATTGGAATACAAGATCTAGTCCCTCCTTAAAAATTTTAATATAAAAAAAAGTCCATAAAGCCAGGCGCGGTGGCTCACTCCTGTAATTCCAGCACTTTGGGAGGCTGAGGTGGGGGTATCTTGAGGTCAAGAGATCCAGACCATCCTAACAACGTGGTGAAGCCCCGTCTCTACTAAAAATACAAAAATCAGCTGGGCGTGGTGGCATGCACCTGTAGTCCCAGCTACTCAGGAAGCTGAGACAGGAGAATCACTTGAACACAGGAGATGGAGGGTGCAGTGAGCCAAGATCATGCCACTGCACTCCAGCCTGGCGACAAAGTGAGACCCTATCAGAAAAAAAAAAAAAAAAAAAAAAAAAAAAGGTAATTCACATCAAAGGAATGTGAACTTAGTAGTCAACAGCTACCATTATACAGAGTTTCACTGTATACAAAATAATATGCAAAATGCCTTTCACTTTGAAAACTTAGTTCATTACTCCCTTAAAAAAGAATCTAATTCTGCCTACCCTGGAAACAACTTCTGCTATGATATGGCCACATTTTATACACCACAGAGATGAGAACACCCCAGACTCTCCAAAGACCAAGAGAGGGGATGCTGTATCTAGTTCTCTTTCTCTGCCATGATGGTCACATAAGCAGGCTAGGTCACTAAAGACTGAGTCAAACATACAGTTGATAATGGCCTCACAAACCACATAGGGACTTAACCACATGTGTTCATTGATTTTGCAGAAGACACTTTTTGTCTGGATTAGCTGTTAAACCTCCTTGTTTTCAGCCCAATAAGTTAAAATACAATTGAGTTTCATTGTTTGTGCACGCTTCTGAAAAGGAGAGAGCCCATTTCCCTTAAAACACTCTCATACCATTTCTGAGAACTATGCAATATAGGAATAGCTGGGTCATAGAATCACATTTGAAAGGAATGGGCAGTTGCCTCTCTTCTTCCAGGATCCTCTCCACAAGTTTACATCCTTTGGGGGATTAGGCAATCCAAGCTCTCACACCAGACTGAGAAGCCTACTGGGTGTCCACACCCATGACTTCATTTTCTCACTCTAAGAACAGCCCTCATAGCAGCTCACTCAGCTTTGTATGGTAGGAAAACTCGCAAGTGATTGCTTTCCATCTGAGACCAGAGAAAATCTCAACGATGATGTTCTAGTTGTAATCTAGATCTTCACTGTAGTATCTTCTTTGATCCTTTCAACAACAGAGAACATTCTTTCCTCCCTCAAGATCCCCCAGCAGAGTCTACACCCAGGCAGCCCTAGGGAAAGTGAAGTTTAGCAGTGGGACCCAGCCTTGGCCTGCAGATAAGTACGTTGGATACATCTATTGGTTGTTGAGGTGTCAGCCCAGGCTACAAAGGGCCCTGAAGCTTTAAAGATCTTGTGAAGACTCTGACTAAAGTCCACAAGAATGAAAAGACTCCAGGAGGTCAAGCTCCCAGTGGGCTCTTGTTATACCCTACAGTAACTTGGTGATGACGCATCTGAGAACACTTGGCTTAGTATTTGAGATCTGCTTGGCAAGATGGCCGGTGGCTGGCACAAAAGCCCAAGAAGATTCATGGAAAGGAAAGATGACTTAATAGTTTTGACCTACTGGCTTCTTTAGGCTTAAACGAAATGAAGTTTAAACTCATTTTTGTAAGCTGATGTTCTATCGAATCCATTTAGTTAAACAACCCTTCAAACTGTAAAAATAAACACATGAACAGAAGAGGTATAGAATCTTTAATCTCCACAGACATTCCTAAGGCAGGGACTTATTACCATTAATGTTTGTTCACCCAGATTATTTCAATAAAAGGCCATTTCAGATCTGAAAAATTTAACTTTACAGAAACGTTTTAAGCAATAAATTTTCTTATTTCCTACTACACTCAACTTCTCAAATTCCTCTTGCCTAAAAGATTATGATGAAATAATAATTATAATTAATAATAGCCTATATTCATTGCCAGGCATGATTTCATGTAATCTTCTCAACTTTGGGAGTAGGAAAATTAACATCCCCACCTTACAGTGGAGATAAACAAGATTCAGAAAGGTTAAATGACTTGCCCAAGGCAAAACAGTAAGCAGAAAAAATAAGAGTGGAAGTCAGTCTGTCTGACTCTTAGCAAAATGCTGGTCTGGTGAAAACTTGGCCAAGCTTTGGGGGGAAAAAAAAGGCTGAACATGTTGCCACGTGACACTGTTTCACAGGACAACTGCCTTACTGATCCACACGGGGGAATCCTGTCATTTTCTTCCCCTTCCGCTGGAATGAGAGTGCAGCCCTTCATGTTGCAAAACAAAACAAGCAAACGAATAAAAATATCTACCATTCCTATGGGGGAGTGCACTCTCTAGAAGTTCTGTGACTATTTTGGAGGACACAAAGGAAAAGATAAGTAAATCTATCAGATATTCAGAAAACAAAACTTCTCAAGAACCCAGATTGTCCAAAGATGGCATAACCCAAATAGCTTTAGCCTTTTGAAAAAAAAAAAGATTATTCAAGTGCATGAGGAAGATTCAGGGCCATTTGTCTATCAAGACAATAGGAGGGAAAAAGCTGAAAATCGAACGTGGAAAGAAAGAAGTTGAATTAAATCTTGGAAAACATTTTTTGGGAATCAAGTCACCAAGGCTAAATTTTGGGAGCACTTACCCAAGGGACAGAGCAGGATCTCCATGATGGAGATTTTTAAATAGACCAACAAGCTAATGCATTTGGTAGCAGATAATTTCAGTCTTATATGCAGCAGCTAATTGGGGTGTCCACACCAAGCCCACGTGATTTCACAGCTTCTACAATGCTGATGATGATGATTTAATTTGTACTGTAACAATTAGGGACTTTCAGTAACAATTAAAGACCTTATGACCAGGGGCAGTGGCTCACATCTGTAATCCTAGCACTTCAGGGGCCAAGGCAGGCTGATCACCTGAGATCAGGAGCTTGAGACCAGCCTAGCCAACATGGTAAAACCCAATCTCTACTAAATATACAAAAATGAGCCAGGTGTGGTGGTGCCCACCACCTGTAATCCTAGTGATTTGGGAGGCTGAGACATGAGAATCACTTGAACCTGGGAGGTGGAGGTTGTAGTGAGCCAAAATCATGCCACTGCACTCCAGCCTGGGCTACAGAGTGAGACTCTTATCTCAAAACAAAACAAAAAACACCTTTCAAGGCCAGTAGGGAAGACTAGTTATTCATGCAAAGTGTTTGGGTAAATGCCTGGTACAAAGTAAGTCTGCTTCGTCACCTTTTGCTACACATACTCATGATCCCTTCCCATGTATTGCCCCTTTCTCCCCCACCACATTTTAAACCAGACAATTTTCCAAACAAAATTATTCCAGAAGGAGTTGCCGCAAATTTCAGTCTAGTCCTCTCTACCCTGCTTATCTCTCCAATATTAATGTGTACTCCACTGGAAGAACTTCCCTTAATTTTTAAGAAACAGATAGTAAAAGAAAAAAAAACACACACACACATGTAATTAATCCACTCTCACAGATAGTAGGGGAAAAAAGAACCACAAAAACACAAAAAGTGGTGGATGAGAGTCGTCATTCCTGCTTTCAGTAAACTCTGGCCAGCAAAAGAATTCAGAGCTACCCACACAATATGCTGGCTTCTGACTGGCAACAGGCCCCATCGAGTCACTTTCTATTCCGTGCTCAAGTCCCTGGAAGTAGCGTTTCAGTTTGGCAAGAGCTCCTTCATTACTGAACACACTGCCTCCCGAGTAGAATCTGCTGCATTCATTTAGATATCAGGAAGGAGCTACTTCCCCCACTACGTAAATCTGACTCCCTGACTCCATACCGATAGACTTCATTTCAAAGGAATTTCACGATTTCCTCTGAAGGGAACGTCTCCCATACCCCAAATGGCAAGCAGTTGACTGTAAAAGGCTGCTGAAGTGCAAAAACAAGGGGCTACTTTGATTCTCCACTTATTTCTGATTGGTAACACACTACAGTTTCTGAGAACCTGGGGTTAGATGTTGGGAGGTTTTTGTGTGTTTGTGGTTTTGGTTTTTTTTTCCCCCCTTCTATATTCAGACGCATCTTCATTCTCCTGAATTCTATTCCTCGACACCATGAGGCTCACAGGGAAAAAAAATCTCTAAGGAAAAGTCCTTGTTTTTGTACTCAGATAAAAATCTGACACCATTAATGAAAATAATAATCGAACTCTTTGGGCTTGAATTGGAATGAAACACACACTAAGAGCATGTTTGTAATTCTAATTGTTCTCATAAAATGTCTTTGGAGGGCTCTTTGCAATGCACAAGGTTCCATCTTTTCCTTTTTAAAAAAGAAACAACCCATGTCCTCTTCTTTGCCCTTATCCTTTCCTCTGTTTTCTTATCCAGAAAAGAAAAAAGAACTCAGCAAAACTGAATCATATTACGGATGGAGAAAAAAGATCTTTCCGTGAGACTTCAGAATCAGAATACAAATCTATTTCCCTTTCCAGTACCATGACTCTCGGGTGAAGGAGAGAAATGAAGTTATTAGTCAGCCATCAGCTTAATGGGTCCTCACCGTCCCATTTCCTCAGCACCCCTTCCCCATCCTGCCTTCCCCATCCTTCCCCTCCCCCTCCCATTCTCTGCCCTCCCGGCAGAGCTCATCTATGCTAGGCTGAGCAGTGAACACCAATTACACCCAGAGCCCTTTGCTGCTGCCTGGTCCGCTGGTTTTACTGTTTTGCCAGATGGTTGAGGCCAATGTGTAAAACTCTCTACCCTGCCATTAATTCATAACTCGGTAATAACTTTCCCACGACTCCAGGAAATTGAAATGGAGTGCAAATGTGGAGATTTGGAAAGGGAATCAAGGTTGGACAACTATTTCACACCTGCCAGAACAGATACCAGCGAGACAAAAAGATACCCCTATTTACTCAGGCTGGAGCATTACTTTCCCTGAACTAAGGTGGAATGACGCAACATGCAACGTTGGAGAAAGTGGCGGACAAAGTTCAGAGTGTGGGCTTCTCCTGGCACCATTTTCTCTCTGCAGTTTTCAGCTTTATACCTATTGCACCTATGGGTTCACTCTCCAATGACCTTGAGATTGTGTCTCTATGTAACGTTATATTCTTATGACAGATTCATAGATTAGCAGATATGAGTGCATTCTCTTGCTAAGACAGGACACCATCCAATGTTTGTTAGCATCATTAAACTAAAACTGACTTTTCACCTGCTCCCATACCATATGCAGCTGCAAATTTTTAAATTAAACTATGAAGCCATGCATAAATTTACATATATTACAGACTAGCCTCTCCATTTAACATGCAAATGTACTCCAATGTTTCAGAACACCTTCTGTCGCTAATTAATTTGCTGAATTATAATTAGACTAATCCTGCATAATTAATAAGCACAGATTTTTTTTTAATTTGTAAGCAGCTTGAGGAGATCATTCACTTCCTTCTATAAACTGCTAAGTAAGTGTTAAAAAAAATCTGGAAAGAACATGTGTGAAAAGGTATGTTTGATGTCGCATACAAACTCAAACTAGCATGGAAGATACAGAAGTCAGTATTGATAAAGGTACATATTTGAAGCCAACATTCAAACAATCAAAAAAAAAATCATATCCGGAGGATGGGGACTAATTCTCCCTTTGTCTCCTTGTATATAATGTTTTATTCTTTGCCTTCTATCTGTCGGATCTTCCAAGATCACAGAGGCGGGAAAGGATTAAAGTAACCGTATGTTGTATTAGGAGAGATAATGATATTAACACTCCACTGTATATCAAAACACTCTGTGCATGCTGGGTGCTTATAAGCTCCTTTGATGGTATTTGGAATCATTTTCATTTTGGCTGCCAAAAACACCCGAGATCCATCTAGTGGAAACAATTAAGTTCCATTAGGACTGTATCCATTCGGTAATTATTACAATGAAGGGTCTCTCTTTAATGCTGGAGAGTCTCAAAGAAAAGTATGCATCTGTGCACTGTGAAAACTATAGAGTTTTCCAACCAAGCATCAAGCTTCATTTTGACTCCCAAAAATAAACCAGGATCAGGAAAGCCCAAGGTTTGGGTAGGTGACTCCTTAGAAAATTCAGAGCAGGGTGGAAATCTGGAAGGGCAAGGGAAGCTTAGTGGTCATGCAAGTTGAGGAAGACTCCAGGAAGAAAGTGGGAAATGCATGTTCTGGCAAGAAGTCAGTCAACCTTCAAAGAGAGGAGAAATATAATTTTAGGGCAAAGAGAGAGCTCCCTGGTCCTTCCACTCAGCTAAATCCCTATGCTATCAGTGGCCAAAAGACTGTTAAGTCAAAAAGATGAAGCCACTTGAAATGTGCCTAGCTTTCTATTAATTCAGTTTTTTATAGTGAGTCTATAAATAGAAACTTCTGGAGAATGGAAACCATTTTCCCAGGCTCATTACCATACTAAACACACCTTCTCAATACCAGGCAGCCAA